>NW_015386389.1:4425691-4465353 GCF_001527695.2 Protobothrops mucrosquamatus
AGAAATTCTGTAAACAAAAACAAAAAAACCTGTTCCCTTCTGACATTTTATATGTGGCAGAGAATTTCCCCTGAAAGGAATCTGAATTTGTTGTCCTTCGGAAAAGCTGGAAACATCTGACTTTTTCAAGAGGTCTAGACATAACATTCTGTGCTCCAGCTGCTTCTATTGTTACTTCACCAATGATGAGGTGTTAGTTTTCCCCGTGGTTGGTTAGATTTACCTGTTTAAAATAGTTATTTCCTGTTTGTATGACACTTAGATTTTCTTTGACCATTGAGAAGGCTGATTAATAATTAAATAAACAACTTCTCACTGTTTAAAAAATAAGAGAGCCATGAAAACTGTAGGGTGAAACCAAAACTAGACATAATATAGCTTGGAAGAAGGAAGGAAGGAAGGAAGGGAGGAAGGGAGGGAGGGAGGGAGGGAGAGAGGAAGGGAGAGAGGAAGGGAGAGAGGAAGGGAGGGAAGAAGGGAAAGGGGGAAGCAAAGAAGAAGGGAGGGAGGGAGGAAAGCTGTAGGCTGAAACCAAAAATAGACATAATATAGCTTGGAAGAAAGAAGGAAGGAAGGAAGGAAGGGAGGGAGGGAGGGAGAGAGGGAGGGAGAGAGGGAGGGAGAGAGGGAAAGGGGGAGGCAAAGAGGAAGGGAGGAAAGCTGTAGGGTGAAACTAAAAATAGACATGATATAGTTTGGAGGAAGGAAGGAAGGAAGGAAGGAAGGAAGGAAGGAAGGAAGGAAGGAAGGAAGGAAGGAAGGAAGGAAGGAAGGAAGGGCTTTCAAAATTGTTCGTCACCATGAAAATACTTCCCATTTATTGACAATCTGTGCAGAGTGTTATATTTTTTTCTTTATTTGTTTTGAAGAAGGGGAAAAACTGTCATGGGAAGACAAGGAAGGAGGTATGTAAATAAAACTTATCCCAAAAAATAAAACCCACAAGTGTCATGGCATGTATCTGTATCATTATGTTCAGATTGAAAGTATAGCAGGTACAAAAACAATTAAAGATGTCTGAAGAGCTGCAGAATCAGAGATGATCCTGTAGATAAGTCTGCAAATGGTCCCCCCCCCTGAGATTTCAATCAATAAGTGTCATAAGAGTCGCACAAAACAGGATTCCAAGTTCTAACTACTGATACTCAACTCAGCCATGCACTGAAGATTGATGATCAATTACACTGACTTCAGAGCAGTAGGCGGAGACCATTCATAGCTGATATCTTCTAATATCTTCTAAGGTGATAAATGATGGAGGATGGGAAGAGAATTCAAGGAGGAGACAGGACAAATCAATAACATAAAACCTTACTGAATTATGTCTATGGAGAGTCTCAGTCATCCAGGTCATGGTTGTCCCAAAAGTGCTTTGTCAAAAGGCAAAGAGCTGAAGAAGCTTCTTGGATGTGAAACGTCTTCAAGGAAACATGAATAAAAACAAAGTCCAGTTGTCCTTTTGGAAAAGCAACTTTTGGAACTTACTGAATGATGATTTGATTATCTGAAGGACTGCAATGTTCCCGAATGCAGAAGCAGAATTTCAGCTCTCCGTGCCTTCCGAAATGTAACAAATTAGCAGGTGTCCGTAAAGATTCCCAAGGAGTATTTCTATTTGATCTCTGCAGGCCTCACTCATGTTGCAACCACATCCTCTGCAATCTTATCCTAACTTCTCTACAAATCACTTTGTACCAAGAAGGCAACATATGGCTCTTTTGTGACGTGAGGGGATGATAAAAATTCCCTCAGTGGGATGCTTCCTTTTACTCTAGGCCAGGGATGGCAAACCTATGGCACGCGTGCCAGAGGCAGCACTCAGAGCCCTCTCTGTGGGTACACCAGCCGCTGCTGCCAGCTTGCGCAGGTCCTTTAGGTTGCCACTGGCGCCCGGAGCGGCAGCCCCACCCAGCACAAAGGAGGCGAAGCAGATGGCTAGCAAGCTCGAGTAGAGGCGGTAGAACATGCCCCCATGCGCTCGCTGGCCTCTGTGTGCGGGGGCTGATGGTGTCAGGCAGCAGCCGCCCCTGCCTCGCCTTGCCCTGCAGCAATAGCACCCCCGCCCTACCCCCTGCCTCATCCCACAGGACGAGCCTCCTGCCCATCCTCCCACCCACCAGAGACCCCCTGGATCTCCCCCAATCCTGCCCAGCTCCCACAGGTGGTCCCCCATAAGCAACATCAAGATAGCCACGCCTACCTCGGCCATGTCCACTCAGTCTGCCGTGACCATCGCAGCCAGCCCCACCCAATGGGCCATGCCCCCCATCCCCCTGAAGGCACCACAATGCTGATGTGGCCCTGGCACTTTGCGATAAATATGTGGGTTTTGGGTTGCAGTTTGGGCACTCGGTCTCTAAAAGGTTCGCCATCACTGCTGTAGGCTACTCCACTTTGCTTTTAGAAGCTGGGACGTGGGGCATCTACCTTTACAAAGTAACATTGGACAAGAGTATCCCTCAATTCTTGGTGCCAGTCAACCATGCCTTTGAGTGTTGAAGAACATAATATAGTATTTTCCAGTAACAATATGCTACCCATAAGTTGTTCAGAGAACCACACTGTTTTTTTTAAAGAGAAACAACTTTGCATTCATTGAGCGCAAATTAACTTTGAAACACTGAAATGACCTTGAAATGAGCAGAAGTGTTTGCGAAAATTGGGCCTTGTTTCCCTCTGATTATTTTATATACCAAAAGAAAAAAGAAAGAAAAATCTGCTTTTCTCTTCTTTATTTTCTTGTTCACCCTGAAATATATCTGCTCTACTTCAGTTATGCATAACCTTGTCCTATAAAGATTATCTTTATTCATGAGCCTTTGATGAGGAACTTCATCTACTTTTTTTTTAAAAAAATAAAAAAATAAAAGAATCCAGGCATAGAGTTTTGATCTGGACACCTTCATCTGGAAGCCCAGTGATCATCTCAAGAAATCCTAACAGGTTAGCGAGGCAGAATGCACCTTTCAGGAAATTATGCTCATTTTCATTCTGTGAGTCACCCACTCTGAAAGCTGGCTTGATTTATGTCTGGACAGCGGTCCCTTGTCCCTAAGGACATTTAATTTGCATATGCTTTGGTTCCTACAGGTAACATCTTCTATCTCTGTCTGGTTTTGAATTCAACTTCCTCACAGCCTTCTGATTTCTTTATGGAACATCTGGGGGGGTTAAGGTTTGTTGGTTGGTTTGTTGGTTTGTTTAGAATTCATCACAAATTTTTGCAGTACCTTCCCTCCTTTTTGATAGCTTTCCCAACACATTCAAGACATTTTAGGAAGATGCCAAACACTTATGCAATTAATACTGTAGCAGATCTGGTCACCTTTTTGAACTTCTGGCCAACTTTATCAATTGGCATTTCATAAACATGTATAGATAAGTGCTTCCTTTCAACTATTAGAACTCTTTTTGACACTGGAAATGTCATTTTGCCATGGTCATCTGTCAGTAGCTGTTTCTTTCTTGCAATCTTGTGTTTAGATGATCAAGAACATGAAGCAATGGATGGAAACTAAACAAGGAAAGATCCAACCTAGAAATAAGGAGAAATTTCCTGACAGTTAGACCAATTAACCAGTGGAATGGCTTGCCTCAAAAAGTTGTGGGTACTCCATCACTGGAGGTATCTAAGAAGAGACTGGACACCCCTTTATCTAAAATGGTAAAGGGTCTCCTGATTGAGCAGGGGGATGGAATAGAAGACCTCCAAGGCCCCTTCCAATTCTGTTGTTCTGTTATTCTGATCCTCTCTTTATTTTAAGTATCTGGATTTTTCAAGCATCAAAGTCTTCTCCAATGGCTCTCTTCACCCTATGGGGCCAAAATATTTAAGCTTCAATGCAATCTTGTTTTACTTGTTCTTTTTGTGAACCTAAACATTCTCAACAATTTTCCCCAGTTCAAAGGTATATAGACAACTTTTCTCATATATAGACAACTTTTCTCATATTTGTTTGTTTGCTTGTTTACTCATTTACTCATTCGTTCTATTTTTATAGCTGCCCATCTCACATACACAATCTCTTTCACCGTCTTGAATTACAATTGGGAACACTATAGCCTTGACAAAATCCAGCTCTGTTGTTGATGCAAATGGTTCTGCAAAATCTCATAACAAGATCAACTCCAGAAAATGCAGTTTACCTTATATGGTCCCCCCTCCTTTTTTTCTTTTTTCTTTTTTTTCTTTTTTCTTACTTCTTAACCCCAAGCCTATTGCTACTTTCCTGCTTCAGCTAGGGACTGGGGCTCTAATGGGGGAAATTCACGTTGGAGGTAACTGATAGGTTAATAACAGATCCTACTCCCCTCTCTGCTCATCCTACTCCCTCCCTCTCCATCTTTTAGTTTTATTTATAGCTGATAATTTGGGTTTTTAGAGTGTTTTACCCTTATTGTACACATAATGTTGCATTGTTTTATTCTTTTTAACATTCTAATCTCACCTTGTGGTGAGATGGACATAACAAAATAAAAAATAAAATAAAATAAAATAATAAAATAATAAAATAAAATAAAATAAAATAAAATAAAATAAAATAAAATAAAATAAAATAAAATAAAATAAAATAAAATAAAATAAAATAATAAAATAATAATAAAATAAAATAAAATAAATAAAAAAAATAAAATAATAAAATAATAAAATAATAAAATAATAAAATAAAATAAAATAATAAAATAATAAAATAAAAAAAAAAAAAAAAAAAAAAAAAAAAAAAAAAAAAAAAAAAAAAAAAAAAAAAAAAAAAAAAAAAAAAATAAAATAAAATAAAATAAAATAAAATAATAAAATAAAATAATAAAATAAAATAAAAAATAAAATAAAATGGTAAAGGTAAGGTAAAGTAAAGTAAAGTAATACAATAAATAATAAAATATAAAATAAAATAAAATAATAAAATAAAATAAAATGGTAAGATAAAGTAAGGTAAAGTAATATAATAAATAATATAAAATAAAATAAAATAAAATGGTAAAGTAAGGTAAAGTAAAGTAATACAATAAAAATAAAATAAAATAATTAAAATGGTAAGGTAAGGTAAAGTAAAGTAATACAATAAATAATAAAATAAAATAAAATAAAATATTTCCAATAGCATCAGGTGAAGTCTTTGACAGTTTGACCATGAATCCTAGCCAGCCTTCATTCCTCCCCACAGTATTAAAATTGGGATGCATTGATCCGTTCTTTCAGCACTTCTTCCGACTACAGATATTTGTTGTATGCTCTCTTAATCCAAGCTAAAATAGGAGCCCCCCCTGCCCCGCTCCATAGCAGTGGCTGGATATGGCCTCCTCTCTCATTCCTGACTGACAGTCATCCCCATACATTGCACTGCTTTAAGACAGCACACAATCCTTCTAACTTGCAGCTGCTAAAATGGCATTAAGCTGTTTTTCAAATGTTTCACATTAAATAAGAAAGAGCAGTTTTATTCTCTTAGCTGCTACTTTTTTCTGTAAAGAGCAGCTTTATTCTCTTAGCTGCTACTTTTTTTCTGGAGATAGTAGACACAATGATGTCTTCTCCAGGTCAGCTGTTGGATTTCTGGGACTGATATCTACAGATCGCTGAGGCTTCTGGGCATTTTTAAAATGTGAATACGTTATCCTGATAATCAGCTATTTCTGTAGAGTTCTCTTTCTCTCTAGCTCCCTCGTTCGTTCGTCCTCTTTTTGATTCATTCCCTCTCACAGTGAGTATTGTTTCAAAACAGAATTTGCCTTTAGGCCTTTGAACTATGGTGCTGGAGAAGACTCCTGCGAGTCTCCTGGACTGCAAGGCGATCAAACCGGTCAGTCCTAGAGGAGATCAACCCTGACTGCTCTTTAGAAGGCCAGATCCTGAAGTTGAAACTCAAGTACTTTGGCCACCTAATGAGAAGGAAGGACTCCCTGGAGAAGAGCCTAATGCTGGGAAAGATTGAGGGCAATAGAAGAAAGGGACGACAGAGAATGAGGTGGCTGGATGGAGTTACTGAAGCAGTAGATGTGAGCTTCAATGGACTCCAGAAGATGGTAGAGGATAGGAAGGCCTGGAGGAACATTGTCCATGGGGTCGCGATGGATCAGACATTACTTCACAACTAACAACAACAACCCCCTCCCCATTTTGTACTTCAGCCCACCTTGATCTTTCTTTGAATTTGCCATTAACTTTGTGTGTACAACCCCAGTGGTGACACAAGCACGGGCAATTTTCCCCTGAAGACTGGGCATAAAAAAATCCTTTGCAAATGATCACATTTGGCCTCAAGCTGATTCTAGCCTCTTCAAAATGTTCTCTTTGCCACTTCATCCCTTGCTCTCCTTCTAGCTTTACTATCTACTTCATTTTTGCCAGCTTTTCACAGGAGATTTTTGTTTGTCTGGGGTTTTTTTTTTTTTGGTTTTTTTTTTTGGTCTTTCTTAAAAATATGGTCCTGCTGAAAGACTCACCAATGAATCTTTTCTTGAATCCAAAGCTGCATCTCATTAAATGAACAATCAGGGCTCTTCAATGTGACCTCTTGGGATCTAGTCTAAAGCTGGACACATACTTCCTGTCTTATAATAAGGTAGAAGGGAGAATGCCATGTCAATCCTCCTCTGTGTTCCTATTGATTACAAAGTAGACAGCAATGGAATTACAAGTACATTTATGGCTATCAAATGCATTAATTTATGTCAGGCATTTTTCCCCTGATGTATAAAGAGGCTGTAATCATCCCGTCTGCAGCAGATGATATGTGTGTGGCTAAGTGTAAGTCTCCAAGATAATATACCCAGCTATATATTTGTTATTCCATTAACGAGATTAACAACATATGCTTTGAATAAACCTCATCTAACAGTTATAGTCCTCTGTACGTTTCAACCACAAGCACTGATGAATGGGGCAATAACATGTTAGTGTTCCAGAGACTGTTAATATAGCATCATTTGAATTGCTTTTCCATCATTAATATTTAATAAATTAATTATTGTAGCCAAGTCGTAAAAATCACAACTTCCCCCCCCCACCTTATGGTATAGCGGTGGAGGTTTTGCACTGGGGCTGATAACTATAAAATGTCTAACGAATGAGCGGTAGATGGGAACTCCATTTAAAATAATTTAAAGGCAGCTTATACAGCAGTTTTTTGGCCCACAAAGGGAAAGATTTCACAGCTAAGTAAAAAATAGCTGATTAGGCAGATGTGAAGGTAAATTTATGCCAGATAAATAAATATATAAAGGTCAATTTCTTCAACTAGTTCCCACTTTAAAAGTTTATTTGTTTCCCTACATACTTCAGTGTGAGGCAGGCTTTAGTCCTTATTCTGACAAGCTCCCGATTCCTCTCTTTCTGGAGATGTCAGAGTTGATTAACAAAAATATATAAATCCTTCTCTGATGACTATCCTAAGGAAGCATGGCCAGTAGGAAAGGAGACATCAACAAACAATATGTTTATATATTGTTCACACTTTTTAAGTCGCCCATAATTCAGGGCCAAGCATCTCCGTGTCACACCAATGATATATCTGCATGTCCAATTCAAATCTTAATTGTTATGCTGATAAATGGGGACCTGAAATGAAGAGTCAATTGATTAAGAAGAATGAGAGGATGTAGGTCAGGGAGAAATGAATACAACAGATGGAAGGTTAGAAATTGTTATATTTTTTTTACATTTGGTGGGCTGCCTTGTAGGGATGGTGTCCCTTTCTTATTTTCTGTTTCTTTGTTGAACAGTTGATCATTTTTGCTGACAGGTTTAGATGAGGGACTAAATCAGGCATATTTATCGTATTTGTTGGAAGTAAAATAATTAATTAAAGACCCAGCAAAAATAGACCTCATAGATAATACCAACCGACCAATCAAACAATCACCAAAAATCCCTATACTTGGGAACGCTTCTGAAGATTAAGCCCACTAGATGGCAGCAGCTACCCAGTGGTCCAGAGAAGGGGTGATGACCTTGCTGAATGTCTATGGCAGGGGTAGGCAACCTTGGCTCTTTTATGACTCATGGACTTCAACTCCCAGAATTCCTGAGCCAGCATGGCTCAGCTTGAAAACCTCTCCCTTTTCCCTCAGCGTGGCTGGCTCAGGAATTCTGGGAGTTGAAGTCCACGAGTCATAAAAGAGCCAAGGTTGCCTGCCCCTGGTCTATGGAGATTCTCAGTCATCCAGGTCATGGTTGTCCCAAAGGTGCTTTTCCAGGAGGCAACTGGACTTTCTTGTTTTTCTTTGAAGACGTTTCCCCTCTCATCCAGGAAGCTTCTTCAGCTCTGACTGGGTGGTAGGGAATGGAAGGATTTCAGCAGTTCCAAGAAGGCTCCACATTACTCAGGTGACCCTGACGACACAGATAAGCCTCCAAATAACCTCAATGATTCTCTAGAATAGTGGTGGTGAACCTATGGCATGGGTGCCAGAGGTGGCACTTGTAGCCCTCTCTGTGGGCACACATGCCGTTGCCCCAGCCTTGCCTCCCCCTGCAACCCCCTCTTCACCAGCAGCCCCCTGGAGGAGAGTCCCCCCCGAGTGTGGCCCACGCGGAGCAGCCCAGTCAAGGACATGGCAGCCAGGCAGTGTAGACAAGACTCTACCCTCATACCCCATTGTGCACAGTTGATGCTGTGGGGCGTGGGCAGAGGGCGTGGCCACCATGGCGCTGCTGGGCTGCCTGGGTGATCTGTGATGGGCCCTGGAGGCGTTGAGTGGCCCTGCGGGCAGGAGGAGTGGGGGCGGGGCAGCGGGTGGAGTGGGGCGGGGCCAGTTTTTGGGCACTCAGTCTCTAAAACAGTGGTTCTCAACCTGTGGGTCGGGACCCCATTTGGGGTCGATCGACCAGTTCACGGGGGTCGCCAAGCAAGGCTATCTGCCATTTTTTTTGTCCGCCATTTTTTTTGTCTGCCATTTTTTTCCCCTTTTCCAGTGGGTGCCTTACCTCCCTTGGGCTGGGCCAGCTGGTGGTCGGCCTGCTCCGTCTCTGCCGCTTGCCAGCTATGCCTCGGCCGGCGCAGGGGGCAGAACCACGCATGTGCGGCGCTCCCGGGCAGGGAAAGTCCTCGACTTACGACCGGTTGGGTAGTCCTCGACTTACGACCGGTTTAGTCCTCAACTTACGACCGGTTTAGTCCTCGACTTACGACCGGTTTTGTCCTCGACTTACGACCGGTTGGGGTCGCAGCATTAAAAAGGTTGAGAACCACTGCTCTAAAAGGTTTGCCATCACTGCTCTAGAAGAATGCAAATGACCTGCAAGGAGTATAAATCCTTCCATTCCTCCACCATCCAGTCAGAGCTGGAGAAGCTTCTTGGATGAGAAGCAAAATGTCTTCTTCAAGGGAAAAAAAATCATCATCCAGTTGCCTTTTGAAAAAAAGCACCTTTGAGACAACCATGGCCCGGATGACTAAGAATCTCCATAGACGTATAACCATCCAGGATGAACCCATCCTAGTCTCCATGCTGAGGGAGCATCTGGTGCTCTAAGGCCTTCTTGATGGCCAACCTGGTTGGGGTTAGTTCGAATCTCGTAACATTTGATGCCACACTTAGATTCTGCTTCAAAATGACTGCAAGCTCCAAACCCCTTTCCTTTAATTCAACTTCTCTGCCAGCAGATTCTAGATGAATTTGGAGAAGCAAATCAGCCGATCTCCTCACTGCAACAGTTGGAGAACAAGTGATGAAGTGGGAGAAGGTTAGGTCCAAGACTAATTTCTTGGCCCTGTTTTACCCAGGGTGAGAGAACACGTGTACTGTATCCAGCAGAAAAAAGGGACTTCCTCACCTGTGTGTGCAAGGGAGGCCACTAGATTTCATATTTCATTTTCAAAACTAAATTTTACTATAGATTTATAATGATAAAAATATAGATGCAAAATACACTGGGTTTTTTTTTCCAAATATCAATTATAAGTTTATTTATATCTGTTTAAACTCTATCTCTTTCAGGATCTCTTTCAGATACACAGATAAGATGAGAGAGAGAGAGAGAGAGAGAGAGAGAGAGAGAGAGAGAGAGAAACATTAAAAATAATTTGACTTTGATATCCATCATTCTCATACCCTGCTCCCTCCCTTTTTAAATTTTTATTTGACTTTTGGGTAGAAAAATCTGACCCTAAATACTCGGTCTATAAAAGCCAATCCATGACAATGCATTTTGAACAGGACATTAATTTTAGTACCAGATATATATGATGAAATAAATCTTGACACTTAGCTGCACCGCTTCCCAGCTGAGTGAATTAAAATAATCTGTGCAGAAGAAGAATTGAAAATAAGACATCATCCACTAATATTTCACTGGAAAAAAGGCATACCCTATCCTAGGTCAGATTTTTTTAAAATTTTCCTTAATACATTTCCTTCCTTCCTTCCTTCCTTCCTTCCTTCCTTCCTTCCTTCCTTCCTTCCTTCCTTCCTTCCTTCCTTCCTTCTAATTCATGGGCTTGATCCTTTAGACATGAAGATGTAGGAGAGAATGTTCTAATTCCTTCTTGATAAAAGTTATTTCTAAATGAGATAGATAGATAGATAGATAGATAGATAGGTAGGTAGGTAGGTAGGTAGGTAGGTAGGTAGGTAGGTAGGTAGGTAGATAGATAGATAGATAGATAGATAGATAGATAGATAGATAGATAGATAGATAGATAGATAGATAGATACCGCAATTCTATTTTTATTCTTTCCTTTTGCCCTATTTCATAGCTCAAACTCAGTGGTTATACTACTAGGCAGAATTCTTCCAACTGATTAATGAGTAAGAATGCTTTCTCATCCTTTCTGATTATTTGCTTGATTGTTTTGTCCATGGAGGGTCCCAGAGTAAGAAAGAAATTATCAGACTGAAAATTACATCTTAACCTGAGCCCAATTTAGTCCTCTTCTAATAAATCATGATCCATAATGACTTATCGTTCTATATTCCAAACACCAAACTAGACACGTGCCTCTGGCTGATTAGTGATGATTTGGAAGTATGGATGTAACCCTATCCTGTTCTACTGTGACACCACCTTACTTATTTTAACCACTCTTACTTGTAGGGTAAGACAATTAGACATCATGTAGCACGTTTAGGTTGGAGCATGGTGGATCACGAGGTTAGAATGCTGGGTTGATGATTGGCAGGCTCGTGTTTGAGACCCGTTACTACAGCAGGACGGGGTGAGCTCTGATCACAGCTCCAGTTCCTAGCTGTGGTGGGATTCAAATATGTGAACAACCAGTTCTCTGTGTGGATGCCACTTCCAGAAGTCCAATCTGGGCCTGGGCAACAAAAAATTAGCTACCGGCTCTGCTGAACTGGTGCGAACTGGCTGAATCCTACCACTGGCTCCTACCAACCCAGCAGATCAAAAGCAGGCAACCATGAATAGATTAATGAGTACCACTTCAGTGGACAACTTCATGGCGACATGGAAGGGACCTCCCAACTACTCATTCCCCAGGCAACGATGATGTGACTGGCAAATCCTTTCACCACAGAAGCACCAACATGGCAGAGGGAAAAAACCTCCATTGTTTACAATTATATTAAAAAACATCTCTTCCCTAAGCTCTCCGTAGTTAATAATACTGCTATTGCAAAGTTGAAATATTAAAAAGAAAATAATGTGTTTTTTTAAAAAAAAACTGTTGGGTTTTTTTTTTTTTTGGTTTTTTTTTTGTAGCAGAGCACCGCCTATGTCTAAGAATCAGTACATGGATCTTTCTGAATCCTGTTTTCATTCTCTTGAATTTATTCAGTTCCCCAGGGTAATCTATCGCAACAACCTTCTCCTAAAAAGCCATGCAAAACTAAGATTTGCCTAATGTATTTGGAAATATTTTCTGCTTTCAAAATATGCCTCCCTTATGATTTGAATGGAGGCATTGTTTTGCAAAAAAGAAAAAAGAAAGAAAGAAAGCTTGTTATCTGCTGCTTAGCTTCCACTACAGCACATATTACAATTCCTGCATAAGAGACCCACCATAAATTAACTTTGTTTTTCTGCTGTCCACCTCAATGTTGTTGTTGGTTTTTTTTTCTTTTGCTTGGAAACAGCAAGCTCAGTACGCCAGCCACACGCTCATAAACATCTAATGAGGTGGGACCAATGACAGCTTGAAGCAAAAGAATATATTGTAAAAGTTGTAATGAACACATTCACAAGACCAAAGCTAAGGTCTTGACAGGTTCTGCTGTTGCGCTCCCCAAAGGGGAAATATGTTGTGACTTTCTGACTTCCTCTGGCTAAGAGTTATTCTTGATTTCTTTCAGGGGTAAAAAAAAACCAAAACAGTGCCTGTGCTGTATGTCATGGTGTTTGGGGGAGGTGTGATTCATCCTTTGTTTCCTGCCTAAGTCATTCCTGGTAACTCAATTTCTCTGTTCAGCTTTCTAGCAAGGGCAGCCAACACGCAGATCAGAACAGAGCAGAGAATGCAATCTTTTTCTATCTCTGTTTTTACCCTGCAACTCTCTTAGTCTGATTCTAAGTTTGACTCCTGCTTCCTGGAGCTTATTACTGCTATCGAAACTGCACTTGACTATGGGGTAAGAATATCTAATTCCAAACACCCAGTTTAGAAAAATGGATCCATGCCAGATTTATTTTGCGTGGGAGAAAATACATTTCGATACCACTGCATTATTCCTAGTTTTAAAAATAGTAATAAACAGTGTTCGGTTAAAAATAAATAAAAAATGAAGACACACATTCTGCAATGTTTTACACAGAACAAAAAAAATCAATAAAGGCTTTTCTCTTTCTGCATTTGGGTCCTACTGTGCTAAGAACCATTTGTCTATTAATTATGACAAATCCAAAGTATTGGTGTTCTCTAGAGCCCGGAAATCATACAACTGGGCTATCAATGGTAATGTTGTTAGGCAGGTTTTTCATTTTAAGTATTTAGATATTCAATTTCAGAATACTGGTGCTTGGACTAAACATCGAACCCAGGTGCTGAATTCGGCCTCCTGTAGCCATCAGCAGATTATAAGATTCTTCTTTACCCAAGGAGGCCAGTTTATTCCTTCTGCTTTGCGTATATATAAAGCCAAAACCCTGGCCCAAACTTTTTATGGAATTCCCATATGGATACGAGGCTTCAAGGATTGTATTGAAAGAACCCAGGCTGTTTTTCTTAGAAAACTTCTGGGTCTTCCTCCCTGTGTTGGATTTGCTTCGATGTACCTGGAACTGGGCATTCGTTCAGTCAAATGCATGTCGTGGATTAACACCTTCAAATGGTGGTTTCGGGTGCTCTTTTCGGCAGTCCCTGGTAGCTACCTCTCCCTGGTGTTTGCTGATTCTCATACCTCTCATTGGAAGAGGGAGCTGACAAAGAAACTCCACTTGCTAGGTTTTACGGGGGATGTTCTGGGAGATTATGGTCTCAAGGACGCCCAGTTTAGGGTAGTCCAATGGCTTGTGGACGTAGATTTGCAATATTTAAGAGCTAGAGCCAACAAAACCTGCTCCCCTCTGATCTTCAGCCATTCTAATAATTATGGATTGAGGATGGCTTCATATTTCTATACTCTAACCATCCCCAAGTATAGAAGAGTCTATTCCCTACCCCGTTTCAATGTCTTGCCCTCAGCACTACTCGACGGGCGATTCAAGAGGCTCCCGATTAGTGAGTGACTATGCCCCTGTGATAGGGCTGAAGTTGAAACTGTGGAGCATGTCTTATCATACTGCCCTATGTATAACACAGGCAGACTTAAATTACTGTCTCCCCTTGGAATTGATCCCTCTGGTCCCAATGGTAGTAATTTGGTCTTATATTGTCTAGGGGATGGCTCCTCCTATATTACTTCTCAGGTTTCTAAATTTCTTTTAAGAGCTGTAACTGGCTGAGGAATTCTGGGAGTTGAAGTCCACAAGTTATAAAAGGGCCAAGTTTGAAGACCCCTGATATAGATGGATTTTCTCCATCAAAATCTGTCCTTAATTGGATCCTTCAGCATTTCTAGTGATTGAATAGACTGGAAAAAAGGGTATTTCTGGAGATTTTGATTAATCCTTTGGAAGTTAAAGTAAGATTCTGGAAATTGAAACTGAGTAGCAATTAAAATATTCTTCCAGACCCAGAAAAAGAAGAAAATATTTTCTGTCTGGGAAGGGACAATAAACATGAATCCCAAATTTTATTTCAGTTTGCGAAGGCATGTCCACATTGTATGAAATTTAATCTTTAGCATTATTTAAATGCAGCTATGGAATCTTAGCCTTTAGTCAACTTCACAAAAGAAAGTTAGCAACATAAATAAAGTTTATTATGTCTCAATCTCATTTGAGATGAGATTAGCAAGTAATCAGAGAGAAAGTGATTTATTTTCTAAACTTTAATATTAATTGATTCCCAATTTTCACTTTAGAAGTAATGTCACTGAATGTCTTTCCATTAGAAGACTGTAATTGTTTCCATTATTAATGATATGTTCCTATGGCAGCTGAATAATCTACTAATTTATGTTTCCTGCTATGGTTTTAATTTCATTAATTTGATTAAACATTTACTATGTTTTACATAAAGCTCCCGTCTCCCCAAATGGGTCTTGGTTCTAGGCCAACTGAATTGGCCTCTTTAATCTTTCATTTAATCTTGTTAATCTCAAACACGAGAATGCTGAGTGGCCTTAAATCCCAAATGAAGGAAATCACAGCATTTAGTAGCCAAAAGCAACCCAACATTGCTCTTTGCAGATATGACTTTTTTGCAGATATTCTCTGTGTGTTTTCTGAAAATTGCACTCTTACAATTGCCATGTAGGATTTCTACTATATTTAATAGTTAACATGCACTGGCATTTAATACCTAAGAATAAACACCAATATGAAGTGAAATGGGCAATCTTGGCACATTGTTCAAAATGTTTGATCTTCAAGGAATATTTTTTATATCATTCTGTTTCTAAGAACTTTCATTAAAGAATCTGGGTGTGATGTCTCCCTTGGACGATTCCCCAGATACCTCCTCAGATGTCAGTTTAGGGGAAGATGAGCCAATTGCTGCTGTGCCAGGAACTGAGTTGATTGATGTCTCTGAATGACTGTCCAGAAGCGATTTGGCTGAGGCTCCAGCTGAGGCAAGCTCGCAGTGGCAGATGGCCAGCAAAGAAGAGGAGGAACTGCCTTCTGCACCTGATCCGAGAACACATAGGGCAGAGAAAAGACAGGAGCAGAGAAGGTCAGTCAGACTACTTGAGAGGAGAAAGCCCCACCCATCTTGATAGACTGCATTGGAAGCTGGCTATTTATCATAGCAGACAGATGGAGGCATTGCTGGGAACAATGTGTTTGTTTTCTAGCTGTGTGTTTGGTCGTCATGATTCCTGCTTCACTCTGGATTGACCCCGTGTTCAGAACTGAATCGCGCCTCGGAGAATCTGAACTTTTCTTGCCCCATGAGCTCTCTTGTGTGTGGATTTAAGTTTGGATGTAAGTTTGTCTGATAGAGTTATTTTGTTTGAGCAACTTTCAAGCAGTTTGTGGACTATTGGGTCATTGCTCTGTGGACTAACCTTGGTCTGCTCATGGCCGGATTTGATTGGGACAGTTCTGGGTTTTTGTGAATTGCTGGGGAATATTAATAAACTCTCTAGACCACAGTTACATATGTGTGTGAGTGAGTGAGTGGGGCAGCACACTGTGTCCATAACAGGTGATTGTGGAGCACCGATTTGGATAACCATTTGATTTTTCTGAATTTAATCTTGTTTTTTTAAAAAAAAAAAACAACCCAGGATAATTTAACACCATCTCTAAATACTAATAGGGCCAAAACTATAAGGCAGCAGTCCCCAACCTTCCCAGCTCTATGGACCAGTGGCAGCTGCAGAAACAATGGCAGCAGTGGGAGGGAGAGGGGATGGTTCTACACAAATTGCGGGCAAGCTTGCATGTGAAACTCCATTTGCACAAACAGAGGGCGAATGTGCCCGCTGCTTGCACAAATGGAGCTTCACACACACATTTGTCTGCTCACCCGCTGCTTGCATGACCCATTTTCCAATGGTACCAGGGGTTGGGGACCCCTGCACCCCTTGTGTGTGTATTTTCATATATGCATATATTCAGTGCTTTTTTTTGTAAAAAAAAAAAAAAAGGTGCTGGAACTCACACACATTACACAACCCGCCTTGCCTACCCTACAAGGTTCCATCCAAAAAAGGTGCCGGAACTCCGTTCTGGACGTCCTATGACAAAACAAGCCCTACATATATTTCATATACTATATGCATATATATACACAAACATTTACTGATACATATGTAATACGTATTCAGTATTTTACTTATATATGGCCTTAGGGCTGTAGTAAATCTGAATTTACCCAATGTAGAGGAGCTTCTCCTATAATGAGCTGTGGCTATGGACTGCAATAGAAGATACTCTGTGGGATAGCAGTATACAGTATTTCAGTAAATATTCTCTTAGGTAGTTGCTTGATAATCAATCAAAATGTTCACCCATTTTTCTTAGCTCTGTCTGTTTAATCAGCACCATTTCTCAGAGGGTTTTTTTTTTGGTAGGAGATCTTCCCAGACTGTTTTAAGATACAAGATTCAGGATCTTTGCTAACAGATCATCTTCATCACACTTTTTCCCCCTCTCTTCTCCATGAGAATTCTTAGCTGTGCTTTCAAAGGCGCAGAATTCCTAGAAAAATGACTTGAAAATGAAGAGTGTCTGGAAGTTGACAGCATTTTGCAATCAGGACTTGCTAAGGGAGCCATCAGCTTTGAGGTTTGGAATTAAATTATATATACCGATATAAGAGAATATTTGTAGCTCAGAGTTGCGCTGTGGGGGCCCTTGGTGCTCTCTGAGCTTGGTGGTTTTATTGCAGATGTTTAATTCAATATATTAATGGGGTTGCCTCATTTGGTAAAGAAACATCTGCAAGAAAAAACCCCAAGCTGAGTAAATGATATGTTGCCAACTCAAAGAAAATGAGAGAAATATAACTATGGCTCCATGGGCAAATATCCTGTTCATGATCTGATGTTTACAATGTTAAATGCAAGCAGGAAAGCCAATCACTGAGAAAGAGGGAGACTTCATAGCACAGATCTTTTTCTCAGAAATATGATGTTTGAGGGAAGAGCAGCTTTTGTCTTAACAGCCTGAAAATTTATGGTTTGATTTGACCTTGTGTTAAAAGGCAGGCAGGCAGGCACTTTCTTTCTGTCTGAAATTTGAAGATATGAAATTTGTAAGGAACAAGACCTTACTGGGCTTGATGCCCTTGGTGAATTGGACAGAGACACCGAAATACGTGGGCTGAAATAAAATTGGTTTGGCTTTAGGGTTCTGCCACAAGACATTTGTTGGGAAAGGCTGACACAGTTATTTCATCGTAAAACCTGAATCAGTGCAGACATTTTCAAATCTTCTATCTTGTTAAATGGAGATCAAGCCTTGCTGGTCTTGTCGAAATGCTGTAAAGTTCTCAGCATATCAAATCTGGGAAACCCCGCTGAGGTGCACTTCTAGATCTAATTCTCTATTCCGTATTAAAGGCAGTCCAAAACCAAGCAAGTGTGTTGCACAGTGGGCTGAAAGCCCAGATGTTCTGCCTGCATATTGTTCTGCTTATCTATGCTTGCAAAAGGTTCCAGACTATCACCTACTCACTAGCCACAGAATCTTGTCTTACCTTGCCTTATCCTTCCAACAATGCCATTTCCATGTGTGTGACTTGGGGGAAATTGTCCTCGTCCCACCTCTTTCTACCTAAAGTGGATACCATCTGTAAATGTAAGAGCAAAGTCTAACTAGTTATTCAGGGTCTTGGTGACTTTCTTTGCCCATAGCACAAAAATAGCTGGGTTTTGTCTTCTTCTAGGATATACAGTACACTATATCTTACCAATCTAGCTCATTACTGATGGTCTCAGTAATGCTAGCCAACACCAACTTTTCCAAGATCAATCAAGGTTAGATGGATGTTGCTACTACAGGGGAAATAATATTCTTCCTTAAGAGTTATTCTGCTCATCAAAAATGTTCAACCATTTATTTGTAGACGAATTCCCAATGTCATGTCAACGATTATTTTTTTTAGATTTGAAGGACACATGCAGTCACATAGTCTTCTGACTTGGTGTGTTTAGACCCATGGGGATTATTAATATGGCGGACAATAAAGAGTGGAACACAAGAAGGGGTTTAAGTACACAGAAATGCAGAAAAAAGTAGGAAAATCATGGAAGTGAAAAGAATTCCAGTGAGATTAAGGGATGATTCAACATCAATGAATGCCAACTGGACTTACATATCACCATCTCTGGATTTACCCTTAGAAACATTGTGCAGAAGCACTAATCAATGGTTGGAGATGAATGTTAGGACTAGAGTGAAATTCTATTTTATCTATCCATGTATTGGCTATTCCAACACACAGCAATGTTTTCAGGCTTACAGATCACAACAAAAGGAATGAATTGTGTATGTTCCTATTTTCAATACACAAGAGTTAAAGTACAAAGGAAGCAGAAATAGGAAGGGAGAAACACAGACCACTTCTCTATACAGCTATGTCAAGGTCTGCTATAAAAAGTACATATAATCAATGTAAGTGGAGCTATACAATATATGTAGGCACCTTACAATTTTATTTTATTTTTCTTATTACTGTTCAGTCCTAGGTGTATATTCTTAGCATACATAATAAACGAATACCATGATGGGTGGCTGAAAAACTTCATTTCATTTTGACAGTTTTCCAACTAACTTGTGTTCCCTAAACACACATTTAAATTGACAACAGCAGCAACAAAAATCCTACTGAATGTTCACATCAAAACTCTAGAGCCAATGAAATTCTGAGCATAAAGAGGAAAAGAGGAGAAACTCAGAGAGGACCTTTTAAACCATGCACTAAGAATATCTATCATCTGTCTGTCTGTCTATCTATCTATCTATCTATCTATCTATCTATCTATCTATCTATCTATCTATCTATCTATCTATCTATCTATCTATCTATCTATCATCTAGGAAGAGATTTCCAAGAAGGATCAAGGACCTTGATCTTGCTCTCCAAAGGAATACAGGGCCAATTCATACCTATTTTATAGCATTAATGCTGCACTTTTGTACTTAATGACTTGGGAGTAGGTCCTACTGCAGTTTAACGACAAGTAGGAAATATTCATATTCTAGGTCACATTCACATAGGTCACTCCAGTAAATTACAGATTAAAGAAAGGTCCATCAGACAGAGAGAAGTGTTGTAAAACAGCAACATTGTAGTTTGCATATTTTGAATTTCTCCTTTTAAAAAATCTCCTTTCCTTTCCTTTCCTTTCCTTTCCTTTCCTTTCCTTTCCTTTCCTCCTTCCCTTCCCTTCCCTTCCCTTTCCCTTCCCATCCCATCCCATCCCATCCCATCCTTCCCTAGCCTAGCCTAGCCTAGCCTAGCCTAGCCTAGCCTAGCCTAGCCTAGCCTAGCCTAGTCTAGCCTAGCCTAGCCTAGCCTAGCCTCGCCTCGCCTCCCCTCCACCACCCTACCCTACCCCAGATATATTCTAGATCAGGAACTGACCTTTTCAATTTATACATCAGTACTGCCATTTTTAGCTTTTTTAAAAAAATATTTGCTGAGAACATTCAAAAGTTACATTTGTTCTCTGCCACCTTCTATATTAACAATCAGCCTCTCTAAGCCATCTGCATCACACAATATTTTGTTGGCCGATGGTGAACTTAATAGAATTGGGCAACTGCAGTTCTTAGAAGCACGCGAAACATTTGGCAGATGACTAGGAGGTCTTGTGTCCAAACACAGCATGATTACCGGAAAGAATAGAGCAAGAAGGAAGCCTCGCACTTCCCTCTGAATTTCAGGCTTCATTATAGACCTTTGCTGTTCGACTGTTAGCAGCAGAAATGTTGCGCTTCAGAAAAAGTTACTGAAAGGGTGAAATGAGAAGGGGTTGCATACATGACATATGTGCGGGCATACATTTGTGTAGCCGTCTACTTGTCATCTGATGGTCCTCTCCTGTTTACACTTGCTGACCTTAGGTTTATAACAATAAATATTTCATAGAAGTATTTTTGTTATTGTTAGTTGTGAAGTCATTTCCAACCCATTGCGACCCCATGGACAATGTCCCTCCAGGCCTTCCTGTCTTCTACCATTTTCTGGAGTCCATTTAAGCTCACGCCTACTGCTTCAGTGACTCCATCCAGCCACCTCCTTCTCTGTCATCCCCTTCTCCATAGAAGTATAGGTCCATCTAATTATTCTTCTACTTGTTTTGCACTCTTTCAGCCTTCTTAGTCTTTGTAAGTCCAAGTGACAAGTTAAAAATAACAAACTCCCTGGATCCAGATGTTTCCAGTCAAATGTTCTTTCAAAAAACATATGAAATGAATATTGCAGCTTCTCTTGATGATTGGCATCTGTTCCCCAAGAGAGGAAGAGGGCCAGGGTGACCCCCTTTTTTAAAAAAAATAGGGCCAAGGGGTCAATAAAGAAAACTAAGAGCCAACTTGCTTAAGATGTATTCTCAAAGGGGACAGGGAAAATGGGTGAAAAAGCTGCTAAAACAAATATAAGCCATCACAAAGACATTTGAGGCTTGCAGCTTCCATAAAGGTGAGTCTTTTGGAGCCAAACCTCTGGACGTTATGGAGGGTGTCAAACAAAATGCATGCAAGGCTGTTCCCCTCCCCTCCTCAAAATTCAGATTTCCAAATTGCCCAAGTCTATGTCACCCAAAGCTCTTAAGCAAATTTAATTGCTACTGGATAAATGACAGTATGTCATGAACTTACGCTTGTTAAAAAAAAAAAGAGAGAGTATTATATGATTCAAATTGGTATGTAAGTATCGAATTACTTAATTACAGGAAAGTCCCATGACAGAGGAAAGAAAGAACCACTTGTGTCTTCTCCAGGATTTCACTATAGCAGGTGGAAATTTGTGGGTGGGACATTGTGGAGACTTCCCACAATGAAGGAAATATTCAGCAGAGACATCATTTTTATGGAAGGCATTCTTAACCAAGAAAGCTATGGGAGGTTCCCATGTCCCACTGGATTTCAGGGAGCTACAACATTTTTAAGGCTCAAATTCATCCTTAGTTTTCAGATTTCGACTAGAAGCTTCAAATCACCATGAAATTAAGGATTATAGTTTTTTTCTCCCAAAGCAATAATTTTGCAAGTATTTCTTTCATACCTTAAAGTGTTGTCTTCTGTCAGAGCATGCACAGTCTTATTGCGCTGAGATAACCCAGAAGTAAATACAGTAAACAGTGGTTTGCATTAAATGGTGGTTTATATTACACTATCTACAATATACACTAGGAACAAAATACATACATGTGGTAATACAGCAAACTCCAACGTATAGCAGTTACAGCAGGAAACAGATATGAGAGAGAGAGAGAGAGAGAGAGAGAGAGAGAGAGAGAGAGAGACTCCAGCAAAGCCTTCCCTTTTATACTCAGGCTCTTAAAGAGACAGACTCCTGCTGAGTCATTCGTATCATTACATCATCCAACTTATGTTACATTACATCATTACATAAGCTGCTTAGCTATTAAATTAATACCTTGACATCTTTTCCCTCACATCCTTCAGCTATCTTCACTGTTCCTTCTCTTTATATACCTGTAGCTTTTCCTCTCCTCATAATCCATTTTATCTGTTCCTTCCCTGTTTTCAATTGTTACACTTAAATCTTAATTTCTTACAATTGTTCTGAGCTGGAAGCCCAGTGCTCTTTTCCTCATCTTTCAAATGGAATGTTTGGTTGTATTATTAATGAAATAAAATACATCACTCCCCCTTTTCTAAGGAACTTCTCTAGCTAAACATCAAAGCAGAAAAATGTGCAAATCTGCATTTAAAATCTTTCAGGTAGAAAATAAGTCCTGGAAGGTCATTCTGCTAACTTTTAATTGTTACTCAGGTCTGTTCTCCTCCATAAAAATATGGGGTTTGTAGTAGTTGCAATTTATGTAGTAGCAAACTTTATATCAATAAAAAGGTATGTGTAGAAGAAATAAGTTTCTGAGAAAAGAGAAATAATCTGTTTTATTAACCAAACACAAAAACAGCCTGCTTGTGAACATAAAATAATTTACTCTACTACCATTTTTCAATATTTGTAGCTGTTCTGAGATTAGGAAAATCTGTAGGAAAATCCACATGCAGTAGAAGATGATACTTTTTGACTTAAGATTTTACTTAAGTTGGTGAAATGGGCCCCTCATCAGTCAAAGGAACACTGATTTACCATCAACTAATCAAGTTATTAGGAGGTGAGGGTTTGGTAGCACTTGGAAGGAAACAACAGACAATGATTTAATATCTGTGCATCATCCCTAAGATGCTTTTCCACCAGGCAACTGGACTTTCTTGTCTTTCTTTGAAGATGTATTGCTTCTCATCCAAGAAGCTTCTTCAGCTCTGACTGGATGGTGGGGGAATGGAAGGACAATATCTATCTTCAGTCTACAACACAGTCCTTTCAACAGTTCCAAAAAGGCTCCACACCCATTTGAACTACTCAGGTGACTGTGAGGACACAGATAAACCTCCAGGTGGCATCAACGACTCTCTAAAAGGATGCAAATGACCAGCTGTCTGCAACTAGCATAAATCCTTCCATTCCCCACCATCCAGTCAGAGCCGAAGAAGCTTCTTGGACGAGAAGCAAAAACGCCTAAAGTAGTTTCAATCTGAATTACTTTCAAAGTAACAGTTCCTACTTCCTATGTATGGAATGATATAATACTCAAACCAGTAATGAACGGTGAAATTTGTGTTTGGTTCTTTTCTTTTAGTGGCGAATATGAAAGTTCTCCGTATTAATTTAAGAGATCCTGATAAATAGGAGTTACGTTCTGTATTCTAAACCGTGAAAAGTCAATCTCTCTTTGATGGTAGTGCTTTTCCCCAAAACCCTATTCCATCAAAATGCCTTAGTGGAAAAAAAAAGCTTCAGACTCCAAAGACTTTGCCGCTATCAAGAGATTTAGTTTTAATTTTCCAGAAATCCAAAAGACACTAGACAGAAAAGAAATGTGTGAAAAGTCCTAAAGTATTAAGGAAGAAATTCCTTGGCAGGTATCTGAACAACTGTACAATCTCTGAAAATTTAATTAGTGGAATATCCTAGAGAGATACCCTTTAAAAACAATATAGCCAAATGTCACTGAATAATGTCAAATTTATTTAGGGAAAGAAGAACAGGAAATCATACACAATGTGTCTACAACAACGGCAACTGCACTTTAACTTGGCTGGCTATATTTAACCTGTTAGGGACAATCCAAGGGCTAAAGCATGGCTAGATTTTCTTGCAGAGAAGATACCTGAGAAAAGGCATCTTTTTCATGTGAGGATTCCTATAATTCGGATTATAGAGTAGTAAGAGAGGCAACCTTTTAACAGGTCATGTTTAGTTTGGCTCTGACTTTTCCTGTTTATTTATTTATTTATTTATTTTCTTAAATTTATATGCCGCCCTTCTCCCCATGGGACTCAGGGCGGCTCACAGCATATTAAAACATTGTACAAAAAGAAATTTTCCCCTGCTAAAAACCAATTAAAATCCAAATATTAGTAGCTGTGGCTCTTTAAAATTGTTTAAAAATTGTCCCTATTTAAAACTCACCTTAGGTNCCAACACCGCCCGCGCGGCCGCATTCTGGACCAGCTGGAGCCTCCGGATGCTCCCCATGGGGAGCCCCATGTAAAGAGCGTTACAGTAGTCCAGGCGAGAGGTGACGAGAGCCTGAGTGACTGTGCGCAAAGCGTCCCGGTCCAGAAAGGGGCGCAACTGGTAGATCAGGCGCACCTGATAAAACGCCCCCCTGGTCACTGTTGCAATCCTAATTGGGTTTTCATTTGAGGTCCTGTAGGATTCTGTTTTCCTATGCTTCTCTGATTTCAAATGGCAAAAATTAAAATTAAAAGTAAGTAGCTTATTGGGGTAAATTCACATTAAATCATAACCTTTTCTTTCATTTGTGGGAAGAATCTAGAGAAAGAAATATTTTGGAAAATATTAAAAAGGCAGACTATATTTCTCCAAAGGATTCTAAAGACAGAAACCAACACCCCACCCCCCAAGTCTCTCTGCCCCAGACAGAAACCAGGTCTGCAGAAATACAGATGTGACAATCTTGTCAGAAAGATTGGAATCAGGAAGCTGGGATTAGAAAGAAAGATCCCTAGAATCAACAATCCCTCACACCAAAAAATCCAACAGTCATCAGCCACAGCTACAGGGAAACAGGATATGACCTTGGGGAGATAATAGGATTAATCCACCACCATCAGAAAGGCACACTCAGACTCAAGTCAAAGTTCATGCCACAGGAACAACTCCAAACAAAAGCCCAAGAAGGTATAAAAATCCACTCCCTGCAGATATAATAATCCATTCAGGAAGGTTGGAGCCAGAAAGCTAGATGCTGAAGAGATTAGGAAAATAAAGACCCCTAAAATCTATATAACCCACCCAAACTCTAAGACAGGACATAATAGGATTAAGCCACCAATACCAAAAGGGCACACTCAGACTCAGGTCAAAGTACATGACACAGGAAATACAAAGCCTCAAACAGGAACAGGAAACAACCTCAAGAGCCCCAGAAGATATAAAAGCCCACCACTCTGCTCCATGTGGTTCTTTTTTTTTCCAGAGCCATCTTTCTTTCTGATTCTCCTCTTCAATAAACTACAACCTTCTTTCTAAAGCAGTCTCCATGTTGTTTATTCCCGGCTTGGATTGGACCCTGATGAAGATTTTTCTTTCAACACACCTTACCTGACTAAATATCCCAGAAACTGTGATAATTTTTATGTAAAACTATTATTGTCAGGTCAGTATGATTCAGTTTCTCTGAATGTAGCTAAGTTCTGTTACACTGTCTGTAAAATTAGGCAGACTTTGGTCACCCATTGATTTCACCATCAATTGTAATATATTACTATGCCTTCTTCTGTTTGGTTCTGTTTAGTTTTGTTTTATTTTAATGATTATTTATATTGTTTGTGTGCTGGCTCATGACTGTAATAAAGAGTGAATTGAATTGAAACATGTATTTGTAACCACAGCAAAATTTGTATAAATTTACAGCAATCCGTACCAATTCAACATTTCCCCTCTAATATTAACAGCACCATTCATCAGCATACATTTTCCTATCTTCATTGCAGCCTTTGCAAACAATGAAATCTATTTTGTTACATGTTTGTCTTCATCAGAAAACCAAAAATAGATTTTTTTTCCTTTGATAAATATTTACATGCCTTTTGCTAGGGCCCCTAGGCATAAGGGATTATGCACTAAAGTATATCTTATTTTCTGGGAATTACTGCTATCCCATATAACCTTTTTGATACATGATTTGGTGACTTCACACTTAGATTACTGCAGAAGTCTTTTGTGTTCTTTATTTGTCCCATGCTCCAAAACCAGCTGAACCATTCTAACAACAACAACAACAACAGCAGCAGCAGCAGCAGCAGCAGCAACAACAACAACAACAACAACAACAACAACAACAATAATAATAATAATAATAATAATAATAATAATAATAATAATAATAATAATAATAATAATAATAGAATGGATTCTATCTTGTTTTCCTGAACCATTAAGAAAATAGTATGACCAGGGCTGAATCACTGGAAGCATTCAGCTTGCTTCTGGATCACTAACACTGGAAACAAACAAATAAAAATGTGGATTGTGGAAAGCAGCTGAGATCAAGAAAATGGTAGTCACATTAACAAGGCTAACAGGAACCTCTCTTTCATCCCTAAGAAGGACGCTAGGGCAAACCACATGTGATAGACCTTGCCAATCTCCAGTCTAGACAGTCACCAGGAGTTTTGACTGATGGACTGACAGACTGACGGACTAACTAAACAATGGGACAGAATGGATGCAATGCTACATTCCAGATATAGCAGTCCCTTAAGTATTCTGCTTGTATACTTTCCAATGAAATTTTTGGGCAAGTTCCTAATCCAAGATGGGGACATAAAATACACTAATTCCCCAAATCCTTGGGGAACAATGTCCAGGTTTTGTAGATTTAGCTGACAATTCTAACTGATGGAGTTTGTTATTTTGGCTAGCTGCCTTAATGAGTAGACTACTTAGAGAGTACATTCTATTTTGGCTCAAAGTCTCAGGTGTATGATTACCGAGTATTTGCTAAATCCATCTTAGTTATATTTCCATTATTGTGATGCTCTATGGAAACAAATAATACACAGTCCAGGCAATTCGCAGCCCGTATTTAACATAATTCCTAGTATTAGTCCTTTCTCTCTGAAATCACTTTTCAGGGAAACTCTTTTTGGCAGTAAGAAAAGACAGATGGCTAAGCATAAAAATTGCCAATCAAGTCAGAGGACAATACAGTGAGGCTGGGGAAGAAAGAGAAGAAAAGAAATCCTCTAAGGATGGCACATCAACAATACAAGGGCACTATTAATTAAACCTGAAAAAAAACAAAACCAACCCACAATTGCTTATATGTTGAGGGAACGAGAACAATCTACAGTAAACAAGAGGCCAAAAGTGATGAGTGTGCCAAAGTGTTATTTTAATTAGCAGAATTTCAAGTGTGAGACAAGTAGAGGATATCCTTCATTATTGTAAATCTTCAGACAGCCCAGCATTTAGGTTGACTATCCTGCTTTCTCTATTCTCCAGGAATACAGCATCAGCAGCAACAATGAGAAACAAACAAACAATTTGTCATCATAATAGGGACTGTAAAGCTTGATATCTGGGGGTGGGTAGAGAAGTCTGTTTTAAAGGTTAATTGTGTTAGTAAATATTTCACATGTGCTAATTTACTAGGTTGTAAAATTTGACTGCTGTATCAGGGGGAAAAAAGAGAATAAAATAATTCTGATATATGGCAGCCATGCTGCACGCTGCTGAATAACCCAAATGTGGGTCTGTGTGCATCCAACTTCATTAATGACAATACTTTTTCACTGATGCTAATTTTTGCTTAGTTCTTGTTTTACAGTCTTTTTTTTTTTTTGCTTCCCACAAATCATTCATTCATTCATTCATTCATTCATTCATTCATTCATTCATTCATTCATCAGCTTCCACTTTTATTTTCTTCTTGCACAGAAAATGGTCAGGAAGACAATACAAGGCTGTTTGAGCCATCTCCTTCTTGTGTTTTGCCCTTGTAAGCAATATCCATTCCGATAGTTGGGTGGGTTAGCATATTAGGTTGGGTCACTGGAGAAATTGAGGTTGAAGAGCATCAGGCTGTTCTGGAAAAGGATCACTGACAGTTGTGGAAGCTGTCTGGGCAATCAGTGGCTGCTGTCAAAATAACATGAAATTTGGAAACTCCTGGATGGATATTATAGTAAAACCATTGCCTATGGAGATTCTCAATCATTCAGGTCATGATTGTCCCAAAAGTGATTTTTTTTTTCAAAAGGAAACTGGGCTGTCTTTGTCTTAATAATAATAATAATAATAATAATAATAATAATAATAATAATAATAATAATAATAATAATAATAATAATAATAATAATAATAATAATAATAATAATAATAATAATAATAATAATAATAAAGTTGGAAGGGACCTTGGAGGTCATCCAGTCCAACCCCCTGCTCAGGCAGGAAACCCTATACCATTTCAGACAAATGGCCGTCCAGTCTCTTCTTAAAAACTTCCAGTGTTGGAGCATTCACCACTTCTGGAGGCAGGTTGTTCCACTAGTTAATTGTTCTAACTGTCAGGAAGTTTCTCCTCAGTTCTAGGTTGCTTCTCTCCTGGATTAGTTTCCATCCGTTGCTTCTTGTCCTGCTTTCAGGCGCTTTGGAAAATAGCTTGACTCTCTCTTCTTTGTGGCAGCCTCTGAGATATTGGACATTTTGCTTTTCACCCAAGAAACTTCTTCAGCTCTGACCAAATGGTGGAGGATGGCAGGATTTATATTCCTTGCAGTCCTCTGCTTGTTAGAATTCTTTCTGAGAGTCATTGAGGCTACATGAAGGTTTATCTGTGTCCATGAATCTTTCCATCCTCCACCATTTTATCAGACCTAAAGAAGCTTCTTGGATGAGAAGCGAAATGTCTTCAAAGAAAAACAAGAAGGTCCAGCTGCCTCGTGAAAAAGCATCTTTAGGATTTGATCTTTTTTGTTGTTGTTGTTAACTGTGAAGTCATGTCTGACCCATCATGACCCCATGGACAATGTTCCTCCAGGTCTTCCTGTCCTCTACCATCTTCTGGAGTCCATTTAAGCTCATGCCTACTGCTTCAGTGACTCCAGCCAGCCACCTCATTCTCTGTTGTCCCCTTCTTCTATTGCCCTCAATCTTTCCCAGCATTAGACTCTTCTCCAGTGAGTCCTTCCTTCTCATTAGGTGGCCAAAGTACTTGAGTTTCAACTCTAAAGAGCAGTCAGGGTTGATCTCCTCTAGGACTGACTGGTTTGATTGCCTTGCAGTCCAGGGGACTCGCAGGAGTCTTCTCCAGCACCATAGTTCAAAGGCCTCAATTCTTTGGCACTCAGCCTTTCTTATGGTCCAACTTTCACAGCCATACATTGCCACTGGGAAAACCAGGGCCTTGACTATACATACTTTTGTTGGCAGGATGATGTCTCTGCTTTTTAGTATGCTGTCTAGATTTGCCATAGCTTTCCTCCCCAGGAACAAGCATCATTTCTTAGCTGCATATTGGACACCTTCCGACCTGAGGGGTTCATCTTCCAGCGTCATATCTTTTTACTTTTTGATACTGTCCATAGGGTTTTCATGGCAAAGATACTGGTGTGGGTTGCCACATTTTGTCAGAACTCTCTGCTATGACCTGTCCATCTTGGGTGGCCCTGCATGGCATAGCTCATAGCTTCATTGAATTATGCAAGCCCCTTCACCACGACAACACAGTAATCCATGAAGGGGGATTTGACCTTGCTGTTGCCACAAAACTTAAGAAAAGTAAAATCTATTTAGTTTTGGACATTTGATCACCAAAAATAGGTAAATAAACAGAGCAACTAAAAACAAAGTCCAGTTGCCTTTGGGGAAAAAAAAAACACTTTGGGGATTTTAAAACAATTGTACTGTTCAACTCCTTAGGGTAGCCTAACTTTCCTACAAATTATGGACTGATCTGGGCAAACCCCAAAAGCGGTAGATGCTGTTTCGCGTGTCAGAGAGTGAGAATTGGTTCCCCTGCTTTTCTAGAATAAGAAATGAGTTTGGATGAACTACCCATTGGACCATTTCCAGGACTGAAAATTAAGCCACACAACAGATCACGCACAGGTTTAGCAATCCTATTTTAATCCTTCCAAAGTCAGATGTTTAAGCTATCCCCGAGAAGCCTGCAGGATATTAAAGTGATCATTAACAATGGGATGTCTCCCTTGAGAAAAAATGATGTCCAAATAATAATAATTCACTGAAGCTGGATAGTTCCTACAAGGTGATGTGCTGCCAATAAAAGCTTGTTAGTGGTCCAGTAACCAAGAGGAACAGGATACAAAGAGAAGGACATGCTTCGTCTAGGCTCGCAGAAAGCTCTGTTTCCGGCATGTGCTGATTCTAAAAGGCAGAAGGTCATCAGTGGAAGGAGAAATAGCAGAAATGCAGTTTGGGGTGGCAGGATCACTACTAAAAAAAAAGAAAAGTGTCAATTATAAATAGCAAATGGATGAGGCAGCATTTGGAAAAGAACACTGTGTTTGAAATGCACCAGTATGCACTATGAAGAATAGTATGTTTGAAATGTATTTAAAAAAGCAGAGAAATGGTTTTCTTTTTCTTTCTTTTTCTTGAGAGTTAATAGCTGGTAACCAAAAGCAAAGTAGAAAGAAAATGCTCAAAAGATCACGGTTGCCTTGAAATAAGGCCTGCCCTTAAACATCCTTCTGTCACTCATATACAGTGCTGAAGGTCTTTGAAGGAATTTTTCTTAACACAAAGCAAAGCCAGAGGGGAGAAACAACCTACAGCTGCTGATCCCTATTGTTCCCTTAACAAAGCCATATGACCAATGATTGGTGCATTCCCTATCATTACAAAAAAGGTTTTGCTTCCCATCCCCATCACAAACAAGCATTAGATCCTTGTCCTAACAGGGATGACTCTTGAAATGAGTTTGTTACCTTTCGCTTAAAATGAGGATGAATTTTGTACGTCTTACTTCTAGCTTAATCTGAGACAATCATTTTGCTCCCAAAATGAAAACATCCTTCTTTCTTTTCATCTAAGACAGTGGTGTGATTCCAATATGTGAATAACTGATTCTGGGCCTGGGCAACAAAAAAAAAATAGCTACTGGTTCTGCCAAACTGGTGTGAACTGGCTGAATCCCACCACTGATCTAAGATGTACCTGAGAATCTGCATAGGCATTTTTCAAGATTAGTCTGCATTCTTTTAATGTAGATTTGAAAGACCTTTTTTTCAAGGGGAAGTCTACAAAGGACTAGAAGAACACTAAGGTTTTTTTTGGGGGGGGGCAGTGTAGGCCTACATCATTATTATTTTTTTCAAAATTAATCAACTCTAGTTAGTCCTGATTCTTTTACATATTTAAAAGAAGTAGTGTGTGTGTATTGTATCATATACCATCATACCTTTGCACAAAAAGTAAGCAATTAAAAGGCTGTTTCTATGGACCTCAGAGAGCTGAACTGGGGAACCAGTTTGTATCTACACCTATGAGATTCCTACCACTTGATCATCCTCTTCTTCCCCCTCCCCTCCTCTTCCTCTGCTTCAGATGATGAGGGAGATACAAAAGTCTGGTTCTTGCTCTCTGTCAGCCTGAACCATTATTAATTGATGGTGTATTAGTGTGTCTTTGATGCTGTCTCTCCATCTTCTTGGGGTCTGCCTCATGTTCTTTGACCTTCTCATCCTGTTGTATATGCATTGTATGCCATGGAATCCCAAGATATCCTCTCCAGGTGAGCAAACAATTTTATTTGCTACTAGCTGTACCCGGCCACGCGTTGCTGTGGCTCAGTCTGGCGTGTGTTGCTTTTACGTCCAACAGATGGCGCTGTTTTTTTAAAAAAACATGTTTTTACCTGTCACAGGTGTGACGTCTATATAATATAGGTATATAAAAACACGTGCGTATTGGAATGCAACGTTGTGTCAAAATTTCAAAGCAATCGGTGAAGAACTTTCGGAGATTTAAGATTTTGAACAAACGAACATTTACATTTTTATTTATATATAGAAGAAGATAGAAGATTTGTATATGTAGATTTTCTTCACTGCCTGTCTTTTTTTAGAAAGAGATAGGAGATATATATACTGCTCACAAAAATAAAAGGGAACATTTTACTATGGAACTGAAGGGGTTTGCATTCCCTTTATTTTTTTTGAGCAGTATATATCTTGTGCCTTGTTTGAGAATGTTTCTTGATTATAGAAAAAAATAAAAACTGATAGTCTGTTGCAAAACCCAGAACTTGTAAACATACTCACTGCTCCTCAAATAAGTACCATCTCAGCAGGTTGAATCTTTATGGGTTTCTGTTCAGATTTGTTGGTATCTGGCAGTGATTTTGTAAATAGCATGTTCCCCCAATGTGCCTTTTATAGAAATACCCACAACACACCTTCAATATTCATAATATGCCTATTTGCCCAAAGAAATTGGGAGAAATTCTAAATTAGTTATTCAAAAGCTTTGCTCAGGTCTCTTTGGAGTCCTTTTTTTCCCCTTTCTTTCTCTCTTCTCACAGACAAATTCTTCAGCATAAGTTTCCTAATATTTCCAGATGGCTTTAATCAGCCTCCAATGTGTATTAGATTCAGAACCAAAAGGAATATCAACATTTGAAAAATGTGTGTGCTTCTAGGGACTTTCATTTACTACCTATACTGATTGCAAATATATGCTAATCTTCTCCATCAACATTCCAACCAAATATAACCCACTATAAATGACATTTTTATAACTGTAAAGCAAGCTCCATAGCGTGCAGATTTAGAACTTTGCATAATACCCAGAAGCCTCCATTTCCATATACCGAGCTACAGATTTTAGGTGTCAGAATCAAGAACTATTTAAATACATGACTGTCTTCCTACAATTGCATGCAAAACGCTAGGTCCCTTTGCTCAAGTTTAGATCTCAGGGAATCTCTAAGTGACCAGAAGTTGGCACAATCTCTGCTGAATGCATAATTAATCCATTTCTGCAACTTCGATTGTATGTTTGCTCTTCATGGGCAATTGTTTATAAATTGAAAATAAGAAAGCAGCAGATATGACACAATGAAAGGTGGAGTGTCAACCTTCAAACGAATTTGGCTGCAGCCATCTTCACTTCGTTTTCAGTTGCCACAGTGATGAGAGTGGGGGATGTATTCTCTTAGTTTAGACATCTGTTCTGTGGGAACCAAGGTCAAGTTACCTAAGTTTTGGCGGGATGAAACTTCCGTTAGAAAGCCCACCAAAGTAGTTAATTGGTGATTGTGATTTATGACATACCTCAGGGGTAGGAAGTTTATCTTTTTAATTTTGGGGAGGGAACTTTTAGTCTTGGTTTCACCTTTGTTCGTGCCGATACTATGTAGCCATTAAATGTATTCTTTGAGGAAAGCAATTGCCTCGGAGTTCTTATTTCTACTGGTCTCATCTATCGGAACCATGACAAGGAGTGCCATTTTAGTTAAGAGTTTGTATCAGAAACCCTTGGGCAAAAGTAATAACTTGCAAATGTTTGCTGTGTCCAGACAAGATCAACTTTTGAAATTTTCCCACTCTTCTTGGTAAGAACTCTTCCTAGCTTGGAGATATTCTTCGGTGTTCTTGTACCCTCTTGCATATTTGAACTCTCACTACAAATTCTCAATATTATTCAAGTTCTGGGGACTGCAAAGGCCATTCTAAAACCTTTTATCTTGTAGTACAAATTTAAGGAAACAATTTTGAGGAAATTTTAAGGAAGTACCATTGAAATTATTGATTCTCTTTATTTTAAATGGTAAAGAAAGAATAAAAAAATGGAAAGTATGTTTTCAAACTTGCAAAAAAGATGTTGTATTTATATTTGTACCATGTGGAAATCATGACAGCTTCTGTTTACTTTGGGATTCATTGAAACCATAGTTGTCAGCAGCTAGCTACCATAATGCCAAATTGATGTAATGTCATTTTATTCTTACTTGTATTGTAACATTATACACAAAGAATTAAGAGGCAGAAGTTTGTATTACAAAGTTGAAATGGACATATATGATGACTCACACCTGACCCATCACAAGACCCATCATAAGACCTTCACTTGACACACCCACCAACTGAAGCTCTTATAAACAGAAGAACACTGACACTGACATCTCCTAAACCAGAGTGCCTGGCTAAGGAATTCTGGAAGTTGAAGTTCACAAGTCATAAAAGGGCCAAGTTTGAAGACCCCTGCCCTAAACTTTGCTGAAGATGTTACCTAGCCTGGTAACAAAATATTCAGAAATGAACCCACAAGTTCGGAGAACAAACCTTCACGCATACACCTTCACACACAAATACATACATCTCTGTTCTATCCTTGTGTTGCTTCTGCAGGTATCCATGATTAAACTAGGCTAAGCTTTTGTATGTAACTTATATTAACTATATTTAACTTAATATGAAACTATGTTTTATTTAAGTTACATGTGGGTTTTTCCCCCTGACTTTGTTTGATTGGAACTTGATTCCAAGAATGTCTGTAGAAATGTGTTTTTCAACCCACTCCCCAATTATCTATGCCTATTGTAGATAGTAAAAAATTAAAACAGAAAACAGAGTGAAAAGTCTTTTTAATTTCATTCACAAGGCAGAAGTCAGAATAACATAGCATCCTAAATTTCAATTATAAACTGAATCTGCCAAAAGGTTAGTGAACCCTTCAACAAATGGTGGCCATGATTTACGCTAAGAACAAAATCTCATTTTGTTACATAATATTCACACAATGTACAGTGACAGAATGGTACCTAGTTCTTTAAGGTTGAGTGAATGGGCATTAGAGACTGATAATGCTCCTTCATCATCTTGATCATGATTTATTGTTATATCAGTCTAAAAAGTACCTCCAGAGAAGGTGAGAGTTGATGAAGAATTATATTAGCTAGTATACTGAACTTTTAAAATTTATGAACAGAACTAGCAGTGTATCACCAACTCTTTACAGGTGCTACTTATAGAATTAAAATACAATTTAGTAGAGGTTTAATAAGAAAGTGGCATGGACTCGAAGCTATAATTCTTCAAAATAGGTCTATGCTTTAAGTGGAATCTGACCTTAACATATAAATAGCCTTTAACTGGAATTTCATTGAGTGCTTTGAAGGTGATTCCATACCTAAGTATTCCACCCAGAAGATGGCCTTCTGTTTATGTTCACTTCCTTGAAATTTTGGAGGACGTTCCACCTCTAGTTGAGCATCTCCACCAAAAGAAACTGTTTTTTTTAAAAAAATGAGGGAATTGCACTATTTTTTCACAACATACTTCCATTTAATTTTTCATGGCAATAATAAGTCCTGATGGAAGTGGAAAAGATACAATAATGAAATATTAGGGAATTTTTAATATTGTTTATTCAAGCTGGGGGGAAGGGGAATAACATTAATGGAAGAATATATATATATATATATCCATAAGGCCATTCTGCCTACATCTCAGTTCCAGAAATTTGAAAAAGCTTCCCGTTATCTATAAACATTCTATTCTATCCATTTGGTAAATTTCACTGCCAATGAAAGGATTCTATATTTTTGTTATCCAGGGTCCAGTCACTCAATTTCCGCTTTCCATTTGGGTACCCATTAAAGCTTCAGAGTAATTCATTTGGACTGGCGTGAGAAAGACATAAAAAAAAAATAATGTCCATAAAGTTAAGCTTGGCAGTTCTTTTGCATCTACAGAAGGGGTTTGACTTTGCTTCTTCCAACCCTTAATGCCACAGTCCATTCTGCAGCCCTGGGTGCCTCAGATGTTCCTCATTCTAAAATACTAAGCAGGGCTCACCCTGCTATGCTTTCCATGTCTGGTAAGATAAAGTGCCACCAGCTGAGACCAGTCTAGATCGCAGCAGCTACATCCAGCTTTTCTTTTCTCTTTGGGGATATATTCAGACAATATTTGAGGTTCTTCTTCATGAAATTGATGCGAGAGAAAGAGGAACGACTGGATGGTGGGTTGAGAGAGGGAGGGAGAGATGATACCATGTTTCTCACCATTTTGTTTGGACATTGCAATGAGTGCCCTATAATAGTGTTATTTCAAGTTGGACCATCATTTTATTATGATTGTTTATTAATTTATCGTAGTTTTGTTTTCCTTCCTTCCTTTACTCACTCCCTCACTCACTCACTCCCTCATTCCCTGATTCTTCTGGATTTTGTTTAAGCCTCCCAGACTCATTTCAGTTCATTTGGGAGACCGAATCAATGTGATGATAAATGAGATAGATAATATATGACTGCCGTGAGTTATGACCGTGATAAGCAGGCTCCATTATGTTCATAATTGGAAGACTACCTGTATCCAATTACATTTGTTCTGGTTCTCTTCCATGGAGAGATCAGGAACTCAAGTTTCTGCATAACGTCTCTGCACTGTTTTAATCAACCATCACTTTAGTATTACATTTCCTCCTGTTTCTAGGCAGATGTCATGCTTGGAAACTACCAGTCAAATATTGACAGTTCTTATTGCAGAAACTCTGTGCTGAAGCATTTCACGGTAGCCCTGTCATATTAATGAGTCATGTCTGAAGCCTTCCATGGAGTAATGGACTGCTAATTGGCTCCAAAACCTTGAATAGTTCTTCTACATCCGGGCTTGTATTCCACAATATTCTCCCAGAAAAGTAACCCCTTTCCTTGCTTAATGACTTCAGTGACTTTTCTAATGCCTCTCTTGGGTGTGCCAAAGGCACATTCTTCTAGTAGTGACACATTTTTATATAACCAGCTCGAAGTTTAGGAAGATAGAGGTTAAATGGGATTTGAAATACATCCATTTGCTAAGGAGAAATACATCTCTCTTAATAGATAGGCTGAATGGTCTTCCAAAAAACTCCCTAGCAGATCAGAAGTTATTGGGAAAGGCCAGCAAATTCCAGAATATTATTTTTGTTCTTATTTTTATTTTTTTCTTATTCTACTTGGGTGTCAGAAAGGGCTTTCACATAGACTTTCCTGCTAGGGAAGCTAAAGTATCTTGACTTTCAACTATTCCCTTGTGTGGTTACCTTTTTAAACAAACCTCTTGGTCGGCACGCTGAGATTCTTCTTTGATAATCAGAGCAGATGGTCCCCAAAAGAACAGGAAGTAATTGGTCTGCCTTTCATTCGCTTCCTTCTTGTCAGTGCTGACCACTTTTCTCTTTTCTGTTTCTTTCTGGGGCTTTTGAAAGGTGCATCTTTTGGCATAGATCTATCAGTTTCCAGTCGATTTCCACTTCTTCCTTTCTTTCTGAGTCAAGGAGGGGAAAACATTTGAAAAGAACTTAGTATTGGCAAAGGGAGCTGCAGTACAGAGTTACACAACATGGCATGCCAACGAGTGACGCCCCACCGAGGGTTTACTTGATGTCCAAGATAGTCCGTAAATCTAGTTTATTGCTATAGCTGTTGAGCTGCCCTTTCTTCTGGAAAATCAAAAGTCGAGCGGGACTGATATATTGAGTCTTAGCAAGGTCTGAAGCCAGAAAATGATCTTTATTTGCTTTGAGTGTGTACTTTTATTGCACAGAGAAATCCCGAAAGCCTGTATGTTCACTAGACGTCTGTTTTCCACATTTGTGCCCCAAAGTTATAACACGAGGAGCAAAACCAGCAACGTTTATCTCATCTTTTCTCTAGGAGTTCAAGGCCACATCTTATGGGTGTGAAAAGAGGAGGTTGCTGCTTCAACAGTTCTGCAATGTAGAAGGTAGTTGAGCGATAACATTTGTCCCAAGGCCTCCTCTGTTTATTTCATGCAGAATTTCTCCTTTTACAGAGTTATAAAACTTTTCCGGCTTTTCAGCTAGGAATATTTATGCCTACCTGATACAACTCAGGAGAGCCCTTTGCGGCTTGCATAATGTATTTGTGCGACATCCTCAGTGTCTTATACTTTGTTTCCGGGAGCTGCAAAGTCCTAACTTTTTAAAAGCAGAATATCTTAAAAAATTGTCACTGCTGTAATCAATACTATAATTTCCTGTTACATGCACTACCAGCTCTAGAAGGCAAAAAGTGATTGTACTCAAGCAATCCACCACCTCTGCAAAACTTCTAAGGGCAATCCAATTGCGTCCTTCCTTGTTTTGCATTAGATTGTTTTGCTGTGCTGTTGGCATTTGAAAAGTGTTATCATCACTCAGTTTGCCTCTAATTGTATGAGATTTGCTCTTCTGTATCTTACTTATATGATAATGATGCAATAATTAATTAAAATTTTAATTAATTTTATTCATATCGCCTTGGATTCGTGTTAGCTGAAGTGCTTCTCCAAAACCAAACAACTAATGAATCCTTAGCATTTTGACAACTGCAGAAGCCCCAAGAATGTAGAATGCAGACAAAAATATTTATTCATGATCACTTTTCCTTTTTTTAAAAAAATGTAATCTCACCCTGCCATTATCTCTTCTGTCTTAAATGCTAATAATAATTAAAATTGCATTGTTATCTGCTTTACAGCACAGTACAGAATGAACTATTATCTGTCTTAAAGTTTTAAATTAATAATAATCAATCAAATATATGTAATGGCCCTATTAATTATGTGCACTCTGAGCAGTTTGTTGGGTCCTAACTGGATATGCTCTGGATATGCTGGATATGCTGGATATGCTCTGGATATGCTGGATATGCTCTGGATATGCTGGATATGCTCTGCAAATATGCTGGATATGCTCTGCAAATATGCTGGATATGCTCTGCAAATTTAAATAGGAAAGGGTGCATAGACAGACAGACAGACAGACAGACAGACAGACAGACAGACAGACAGACAGACAGACAGACAGACAGACAGACAGACAGACATGGAAAAGACAGATGAGGTGAGGCATTTTTGCCAAACGTCTTAAAATGGAAGGAGGTAATAATACCTCTGTCCAGCCACCAAGAATGAAGTTTATCTTGCAAATCATTACAAGTTCTTTCCATTTTTAAAAATTCAGTTGTGCAGGAAAACCATTTTTGAAGGGCCCCCCGCTTTCTAATATTGAGGAAGTTGGGTGTGTTGTAAGGTTGAACAGAGCTGGTTGAAAGAAAGAAAAAGACAACTTGATGGGTTTCTAAGTTACAGTGGAGAAAATTTGAGGGATTTTCCATTCAAAGAACCTTCACCGGATAGAAAATAACTCAGAATCCTTCTCATCCATGATATCAGCCATGTTGGAGAAATTATTTCCAGATATAACTGTAGCAAAGTTAACATTTTATTTTGCAGTGTTTTTAATGATAAGTAGGTAGTAATTTTCCACAATGGAAGGAATCTCTCCTCTCCTCCCCTCCCGTCTCCTCCATCTTCTCTTCTCTTCTCTTCTCTTCTCTTCTCTTCTCTTCTCTTCTCTTCTCTTCTCTTCTCTTCTCTTCTCTTCTCTTCTCTTCTCTTCTCTTCCCCTCCCCTCCCCTCCCCTCCCCTCCATCTTCTCTTCTCTTCTCTTCTCTGTACTATAGTTCTGAAAAAAAACATCTCTTGCAGATAAGCAATAAAATTAAATTTTAGACGGTCTTATTTAAGAATAGAAAAATATTTGATTTTCCCAGAGGAGATTTATAGGAAAAACTATCAGCTTGTGTGAAATGAGTTGAGTTTACAATATTTACAATATTGATTTGCAATGTTTAAAATTCCTTGAGTTTGGCATATAAAATTTCCCTCGGTAACGACCAGTTATTTAAGCATTTTTATAAGAAGTTGGATCCCATATATTTCATTAAAATAAATTGAATTAAATAGCGTAGGTTAATTACATTCAGGTCATGGTTTACTCATTATACCGTTCTCATTCCTTGAGAATATGGGAAAATAATTTTTCTTCTTGTGAAGCAATATTTATATTGCTTTGATTAAAAAGCAAAAATAAAACCTTTGCAGGTCCTTCATTGGTAAATTGTAACTCTCGCCATAATCCACCAGTTATATTCTATGTAATGAACAGGGATAGCCTAAGGGTATTATGCTCAATTTCTTTAAATTACTTTTTCTTCATTTTAATGGGAATGTGTAGTTACCAAAGAGAGGAGTGTTTTTTCTTCAGTTGTAAATCATTTTTCCTTCTTCTCTTTGGTTCTCCAAGCTGGGCAGTTTCTGCCTCAATAGTACTTCAAGAATAGTGTGAGCAGAAGGCAGTTCATTGCTCTCTGTGTGTTTGTGTGTCTGTGTGTCAAGAAGTGCCAAGAGAGATTATTACAACGATAGCAGCCACCCATTTGACTTTTTGCTCAACAGATCTCTCTCTTGCTTGACAGTAATGGCTGTCAGAAGAAAGGGGAAATATCTGACATGGGACAGAGGTGTTGTCCAAATACCTTCATGTGCATTGAGTTGGATGGCAAATAAATTAGGCAGATGAAAGAGAGAGAGAGAGAGAGAGAGAGAGAGAGAGAGAGAGAGAGAGAGAGAGAGAGAGAGAGAGAGAGAGAGAGAGAGAGAGAGAGAGAGAGAGAGAGAGAG
>NW_015386389.1:4465453-4476758 GCF_001527695.2 Protobothrops mucrosquamatus
TGCCTTCCCCTCTTGACAAAGAAATGTCCTTGTTTTCTTGTTATTGTTTTCACACTGGCCGTTGCTTTTTCATCTCAGTTTGGCTCCCGGTACCTTCTCCACTTTACAGAATGCCTAATTATGCTTTCAGATTCAGATGTCAACAAAGAGAATGAGCTGTCTATCAATGGTGCTTAATGTTTCTCCTCTTACCCATATGGCGTAGTATTTTGCGCACACGTGTATGTGTGCCCATTTGTGTGTATGAATTAATCATACTTCATCGCTTTTTCTGAACCGCTGAGTTCTAAAAGCATGTGTTGGGTTCTAAGGATTTTTCAACCGTTAGCGTTGCTGGGTTGAAATCTCATCGAGATTATTTGCGCCAAACAGGGACTGCTTTGAACCCAGCGGTCTTTCTATCCATGCTGTGCTGAAGTGTATTGTAAAGCCAGCTCTCCCAGCATTCCCTGCAAAATGTGCAGAGTAAATAATTAAATGGAATCAATGAATTTCTCAGGCTATAAAAGAATTCTTATTTCAAGTCAACAGGAAAATGCCTGGTGGATTTGATTAGGCTGCAGAATTATGGCTGAAAACAACAGCGGCATGAAAGATCAGATAAATATTTTTCCTTTTGTCTTCTCTCTCTCTCTCTCTTTTTTTTTTTTTTAAAAAGAGCTCATTCAACTCTGCTTTAAAATCAGTCCAGATATTCCGAGGGCACATTATTCCAAGCCCTGAATTATTTATTTAAAGAATGTATTATTTGGATTGCTTTGCTTTATTTGTTTGTTTATAATGTATAAATTGATTTTGAAGACCACCCAAACTCTTAGGCTTATTAGAGTATCCATGCTTAATTAATTGCATAGATTTTTTTTTAGATTTTTAGATATACTTGGAAAAAAACAAGATTGAGGCAGAGTTACATCTAAGGATTTCCATGTGCTACATTTGAAGAACATGCTTTAGTAAATATGCTATCTAACATACATACTACAAGACCTATTACAGGAGGAAACACAAATCATTAATTTTGTACGGATTGCATGCATTGGCAATCTAGTGGTCAAGGATCTGGACTTAGACCGGAGAGACCGAGTTCCTTGTTCCAAGCATGAAGCTCATTGCATGACTTGTACTTCCCTCTCTCAGCCCAATCTGAGAGTACATGCTCTCCTCCTCTTAGTAAATGCTGCTTTTTGAGCAATTAACCACAATAGCAATAAATCAGTAACATTAATATGTGATGATCTCACATGGTGAAGTCCCCAGCAAGGACAGTCAAACAGCGGGTGTGAAAGTGTCATTTGATTGAAAGGGCTTGCAAGGAAAGTAGTCCTCTTCCATTTAACCCATTATTGTGAGGTCAGTCATCCATGTGCACACCATTTTCACATACAATTTACAAAGAAATTGCTCAGTGAACCAAAATCAGCCAAAACAGAAAGACTCCTGTTTCAAGTTAAACAGTCTCATTTGTAATGGCCTCAATGGTACTGTTCATCAGGCTTATAGCTTAGGCAAACCCCTCAAATATACCCATCATAATCATTGGGCTAGTTAGTCCCACTCTTCTACTGCAAAATGGTGGTATTGCCCTAGTAGGTTTCCTTAAAATAATGGTTTAGTTTCATTTGAATGCTCTATTTTGCATGTAAAATATTTTCTTAGTTCTAGAGCAGTGATGGCGAACCTTTTAGAGACCGAGTGCCCAAACTGCAACCCAAAACTCACTTATGCATCGTCGGGTGCCGGGTGGGTGTGGCCCATTGGATGGGCGTGGCCCATTGGGTGGGTGTGGCTGCGGTGGTAACGGCAGACTTGCTGGGACTAAAAAGTTCAATCAATCAATTCCAAATTTGCAAGATCTTTTTTTTTCCGCAAGAAGTTGAAATTGACTGAACCTTTTTTTTTTTTTTTTGCACACGGCAGCGGAGGCCTAAAGCAAAAAGATTTTATAAAACCCAGCTGAAGGCCTAGGACTGGGGCGACGGTGTGCGTGCCCACAGAGAAGGCTCTGAGTGCCGGCTCTGGCACCCGTGCCATAGGTTCGCCACCACTGTTCTAGAGTATAAAGCACCTTCAAGGCAGTGGTGGGATTCAGCCAGTTTGCACCAGTTCAGTAGAACTGGTAGCTATATTTTGCTGCATTTGAAGAACCAGCTGGCTTCCAGAAGTCCAGTCTAGACCTCAGAGGCCTGGAGGAGGCCTCCCAGGCCTAGAATGGCCCGCCGGAAGTACGTGGATGCCATTTCTGGAAGTCCATTCTAGGCCTTGGAGGCCGAGGCCTGCATTGAATAAGAGAACCGGTTGTTCAGGTATTTGAATTCCACCACTGCTTCAAGGGAGATCCAAGTCTTCAAATCCAAGTTTGGCTGGGGAGAAAGAACATATCTTGGAGGCAAAAAGATACCCAAACAAATAGAAATCTTTTTTTTTTCCAACTGGTCCTTCCTTGGAATAGTCTTCTATATAACTTTTCTCTCACTAGGTGGCTTTGCAGGTTAGTCTGACAAGTTCTGTTCAGGTTCTGTTCAACAGGGAGCACAGAAACAGGAAAAAAGTACAGGTAGTCCTGAGCTTAAAACAGATCATTTGGCGAGTGTTTGAAATTACAATGGCACTTAAAAAGTTACTTATGACTGTTTTTCACACTCACGATCATTGCAGCATCCCCATAGTCCCATTATAAAAAAAAACCAGATGCTTGGTAACTGATTCCTATTTATGAGAGTTCCACTGGGATCATGTGATCCCCTTTTGCGACCTTCTGATAAGCAAACTCAATGGGCAAGCCGGATTCTCTTAACAACCGTGTGATTCACTTAACAACTGCAGTGATTCACTTAACTGTGACAAGAAAGATTATTCAGTGAGGCAAAATTCACTTAAAAAATGTCTCACTTAGCAACAAACATTTTGGGCTAAATTGTTGTTGTGTAACCTGTAAAACAATTCAACCACCCTAAAGCTCTTCACTCCAAATTTTTCTTCCTTTGTTCTTCTTAGCGGTTGTGATTCCTTGTCAGCCGGTGGACCCGGCAGCTGAGTCTGGGGAATCAGAGGAGGAGGAGGGGCCTGGAGGGAAATCAGAGTCAGAGGAAGGCTCTGAAGAGCTCCAAGACTTATAGTCAGACGAGGAGCCTGGCCCCTCTACTCATGCTCAGACTGAGACACAGCTGTGCTGGGAGTCTGAGTTGGACAGTGATGAAGAACAGCTGGGAGCTATCCAGCATGCGTGTAAACGCCGGCAAGCCAAGAGAGTCGGACAGAGGAATGCAATGGGGCGGCTCCAAAGGCAAAGGAGAAGGCATTAGGAAGCCACGCCTTGGCTGCATAATAAAATGGAAGGTGTGGGAGGTGCTGGTTGCTGAAGGCAACCATTTGTGTTAAGGAATCAAGTTTCAGTGAACTGTGTTTTATTTGCCTTTGGACATTTATTCAGGTCTGTAAATAATAAAAGGAGATTGTTTTTTTCCTGCGGTTCCAGCCTGCTTGTTGGAAGAGGGGTTTCTCCTTGTGAGCTTAACAAGGACTCACGTAGCCTGGGACAGAACATTAGCTAGAAAACAATCTGATCCCAAATATCCATATATTGGGAACAGCGAGTATTGTCAGAAGCTATTGTCTGCAGGCATGGGTTAAAATATCAATGGAAGATTTGGAAAGTTAGTGTTATTGTACATATGGGTTACTGGCTACAGTAGCACACTACAGATCCAATTTATGCTTTAAATACATTCTAATTGCTTCCTTATAATACTATGGAAGGATGCTCAATTCCAATGATCTTTTTTTTTCTTGTTCCCCAAAGTTGACATTTGCAACTGAACCAACTGCATCAATTTCTTCCTGTTGTTGCATAACAGTTTTACATGTTACAATATATGAATTAGTGACCTTTGCAACTAAATTGGAAAGTTCAACATTTCTCATAAAAAAAAAAACTGAATCTCACAAGAGGAGATCAACATCCAATCATAAAATGGCTAAAAGTAGCACCAACGCCAGAATTATGCAACCAGCAAGTGGAAATAAAGAATAGTGTTAGAAAAGCAGAGCCACTGTGTTAATAGCAATAGCACTTAGCGCTTAGACTTGTATAGCACTTTACAGGGCTTTACAGCCCTCTCTAAGCAGTTTACAGAGTCAACATATTTCCACAACAATCTGGATCCTCATTTTGATGTTGAGACTCTAGAAAGAGTACAGAGAAGAGCAACAAAGATGATCAGGGGACTGGAGGCTAAAACATATAAAGAACGATTGCTGGAATTGAGTATGTCTAGTCTATTGAAGAGAAGGAGGAGGGGGGACATGATAGCAGTCTTCCAATATCTCAGGGGTTGCCACAAAGAAGAGGGGGGTCAACCTGTTCTCCAAAGCACCTGAAGGCAGGACAAGAAGCAATGGATGGAAACTAACCAAAGAGAGAAGCAACCTAGAACTAAGGAGAAACTTCCTGACAGTGAGAAGAATTAATCAGTGGAACAACCTTCCAACAATGGAAGTTTTTAGGAAGAGACTGGACAGCCATTTGTCTGAAATGGGTTTCCTGCCTGAGCAGGGGTTGGAAGGCTGAGTTAACCTTGAGCCAGTGAGAATCGAACAGCTGGCAGTCGGAAGTCAGCAGAATTAGCCTGCAATACTGCATTCTAACCACTGCGCCATCACAGCTCTTAAGAAGGGTCATAACACTGTCAGATGTAGATCCTCTCTGTTCTTAGGATCAAATTCAGGTACAAACTGTTGTAACCCTTTGACAATACCATTCAGAATTTGCTGCTGGGAACCTACTACATTGCAGATCCAACTTTCTTCTTCCTTAGGACATTTTTTTCCCCCGTTTCAGATGCATCATTTATTGAATGGCTATTAGGACTTGGTGAACTGTCTTGGCATCTAACAACAGTAGCATTCAACAACCCAAATGTATCAACAAGACATTGAATCAATGTCTTATTGCATTGCATTAGACAATGCAATGTCACTAATAATCAGCTTTATTAACATCGGATACAATAGGGGCCCAGCCTGAAAAACATGGGTTTGAATCCTGGTTAATGGAAAATAAAACTGATAGATGAGGGAATTATTTTCAGATTTGGAGACATCAGTATTTATTTATATCTTTCTTTTCTTTGGTAAATCAGGTGTTCTATGCCAGGTGTCAATGCTGCTAACATTGGATGTTCTTGCTTTGACAACATACAGAGATGCAGCCTTTTTCTCTCTTATGCTTTCCTCTTAGAGTTAGAGGAATGTGATGGGAGTTAGTTAGACAAAACAATATTGTAATAATGTGTGAATTCAGGGTTTTTGAAATAAGAGATGATAAGAAATGGCGGGTTGGAGTAAAGGAGGGAAAACCTGCATTTCAAACTAATTGGAGAATGTGATTTATGTAAATTAGAGGAGGGAATTGTGCTTTGATACTATGTGTTCAGGAGAGGGAAATCCAGATTTTGGCTATGTACTTGCCAATGCTATACCACTCAAATAAAGATTCTTTAAGGTCAACAATGCCTCAAAGTTCTTTGAAGAGTTTCACCAGTTGGAACCATAACACCAGGGTTTTTGAATTCATTGTTTTGAACCTGGAAAACTACTGTACATAGAGATAGTACAACTTATGAAATAGTGGAGACACATAGATGTAAGAAGATATACCCCAAAACATCTACACCACTTAACCAAAATTTCAGTTATCTTTAGTAGCTGCACTAATTAATTAATTTCAATAATTAATTAAAAAAAATTGTGATTCTAAGGCACGAGTGTCAAACTCGCCATAGCAGTGATATGTTGCGATGTATCACAACTCTTTTTGCATTTCTGGCAATGGGGTGGGCACGGCTTCGGTATGATGAAACCGGCCTGCGGGCCAGCAGTTTGACACCCCTGTTCTAAGGGGTTGTTTTTTTTTTAAAAAAAAAATAATATTTGTAAGACATATACAAAAATACTACATTTAAGTTGCTTTTGTATTTCAAGTATCCCCATTACTGAATTGCCGAAAGATAATAGAAGAAAAAAAATCACAGTGTTTTTAAGATGAGATTCTGCACCAAGTTACGCATGACGTCAATGGGATTTAAACAGACCCTGGTGTCCTAGTGATTGCCAGTTTCACTTTAGTGATTGCCATTTTCCAAAAAGAGAAAGAGAAAATTCAATGGGTATATTAAGACATTACATCTTCTGTATCACATTTTAATTTGCTCTGTTTGGAGGAACAGCTAATTACTAATGCTACTGCCTGGAGATTTGGGACTCTGGCATTTACACCTAACCTTTAGGTGACATGCATCTATTTTAGGAATTAAATTTAAAACACCATTGTGCATATATCATTTTTTAAAAATATCATTAAACTTTGAGGTATTTGAGGTCTACTTGCTTGAGAAAATGCCTTTATTATAGTGCACAAGTTTATGTTGTTTAAATCTTTTCCATTGTTTCTGCTTAACTTCCCATCCCAAGCTGCACAATATTGTAAAGATGCCGAGAAAAGCCTTATATTTCAAGCTCAACTATCTGGAAGGGATTTGGACAAAATTATTGAGTCAACACAGGTTTTACTGGTCCTAGAAGGTCCAGTTAAACATGTAGCCACTTTTTTAAAAAGGTATTTTATTTTATTTTGTATTATTACAATTTATTAGTGCTAAATGAACAATGTGCTGTCTGGGTTGATTTTTGCTTAGTAATCAAAGTTAAGTTCTCACTCTCTATCTCATTTTTCTAGCCATTGATAAAATCAGTTCCATGTTTGAAAGTATTCTGTGTCTTCTTTTACTCTGATTCTCAATGTAAGTCTATCCATTTCAGCACAGTCCACTATTTTCTTGATTATCACTTCATCCAATGGTGTTATCTCATTTTTCCAGTGCAACAGCAAATAAAATTCTCGCTGCTGTTAATACATGTAATGTTAAATAAATTTTGTTTATGATTTTTTTCTGGAATTATACCTAATAAAAAGATTTCAGCTTTAAAATCTACGTGTTTCCCTAACATCTTTTCAAACCAAGTATGTATTTAAACATGTAGCCACTTCTTGTCAGGTTTCTACAAAAAGAGATGCTCCATGATCAGATAGAGATCATTTTCCATCTCCTCAACATAATCTTTGAATGGCTTCAGCATGAGGAACTCTCCAAATCAGGTGGGGATCAACCTACCCCATTAAGTTCTCCCCATCTTCTGCATTGACCTACATGAACAATGGTAATGGGTTGGGCTTTTGAATGGTTTCCCAAGCTGACTCTGTTTCTGAACCTCAGTCAGTAGAAGATTTTCCCAAGGATCCACAGTGGGATCTCTTGCAGGTTCTCAATCAAGAATCAAGATCACACAAAGTATTAGTACCGCTTTATAAAACCCTGGTAAGACCACACCTGGAATACTGCAACCAATTTTGGTCACCATACTACAAAAAAGATGTTGAGACCTTGGAAAAAGTTCAGAGAAGAGCAACTAAAATGATCAAAGGCCTGGAGACTAAAGCATATCAACATATAAAGAAAACTTATATAAAATGTTCTATAGATGGCACTTGCCACCAACAAGATTAGCAAAAATGTTTAAAAACATGTCAGAGAAATGTTGGAAATGTAAACACAAACCAGGTACTTATTATCATATGTGGTGGACATGTGTTAAAGCAAGGAGATATTGGACAATAATCCACACAAAATCCATTTTTCTTTCCACAAGAAAAAATGTTAGAGAAACACATAGACTATAAACCTGATTTTTTTTACTAGGTATAATGCCAGAAAAACTTGATAAGCAAAGTACATATTTGATTCTACAGGTGGTAACAGTGACAAGAATTATATTTGCACAATATTGAAAGAATGAAGAAATACCACCAGAAGAAGAAATAATCAAAAACATATTAGACTGTGCAGAAATGGACAGACTTACTTTAAGGTTGAAAGAAAAAGAAGAAACAGAATATTTTCAAATTTGGGACCTATTTGATCAATGGTTAGAGAAAAGATTTAGGGATTAGGAATTTAATTTGTATTAGTGAATATGATACTCAGACAACACGTTTTTGTTGAATAATTATTATTGAATTCTGTTAAAAAAATAATAAAACTTTATATAAAAAAGAACAGCTGCAGGACTTGGGTTTGGCTAGTCTAGAGAAAAGAAGAAATAGGGGTGACGTGATAGCTGTATTCCAGTATTTGAGAGGCTGCCACAAAGAAGAGGCACTCACTACTTCTGGAAGCAAGTTGTTCCACTGATTATTTTTTCCTAACTGTCAGAAAATTTCTCCTTAGTTCTAGGTTGGTTCTCGATTACTTTTTGTCTTATTCTACCTTTAGGTCCTTTGAAGAATAGGTTGACCCCTTCTTCTTTGTGGCTGCCCATTAGATATTGGAACATTGCTATCATGTCACCCCTAGGCCTTCTCTTCATTAAACTAGACATACCCAATTCCAGCAACCGTTCCTTATATGCTTTGGCCTCCAGTCCCCTAATCATCTTGGTTGCTCTTCTCTGTACTCTTTCTAGAGTTTCAACATCTTTTTTATATCATGGTGACCAAAACTGGATGAAATATTTCAAGTGTGATCTTATCAAGGCATTACAAAGTGGTACTAACACTTCATGTGATCTTGATTCTATCCCTCTGTTAATTTAGAATAGGACTGAGACTGGAGAAACTGAACAAGGAGAAGCTGCATCATTTAAAACCATTTTGCCATTTTGTTTCAGTAGTTGCATTTGCTTGTTCTGGACATAAGTGCCACATTAACATCTTCACCAACCTGGTCTCTCAAAAATCATCAATGATCTATAAAGACACTGGCTGCAGCATTCAGCCAAGTGACACAATACACAATTTGGCCTAGACCAACATACCAAAAAGAAAGAATAAATTCCATTTAATTGGCAATATACTATTTCCCTATCGCATTAGTTCTCATAAAGACAAATGACTCATGCAGGTAGGATTTTTTTTAAAGAAATCTGCTGGAATTATATATTGTTTTGAGTGAGAACAATGGAAGCTAGAATAATGCGTAAGCCGGAAGAGATGGAAATGTGTCTTTATATAGTAACAACATTATATTTTAATAATGATCACAATTTCTGGGACTAAAACAATCTCCTTTTATTTGAGTGATGGGCATATAGAGTCATTAGTTTACTCAAGAGGAAATGTATATATATAATTAGCAAATCAATCAAATCTAATGAAAAGGAGAGATTGAAACTTCTATCATTAAAATAGTAAGGATAGATTGAAGGAGAAAAAAAATGGACAATCTTCAGACCAAAAAAAAGTTTAGTCTTTTTGCCATTTATCTGAAGCAATCTACAATTTTTCTACACAGGTTTTAGATGATCCATGGTTTGAAACAAGATGTGCACATTCAGTTATGTTATATAACCAAATAACTGGGTTGGAAGGGACCTTGGAGGTATTCTAGTCCAAACCCTTGCTCAGAGAGGAAACCCTATACCAGTGGTGGCGAACCTATGGCACGGGTGCCAGAGGCGGCACTCAGAGCCCTCTCTGTTGGCATGCGTGCCACCGCCACCAGCAGCAGGTCCATCAGGCTGCCACCACCACCCAGAGCAGGAGCCCCACCCAGCACAAAAGAGGAGAAGTGGCTGACTAGCAAGCTTGAGTAGAGGTGGTAGAGCAGAGGTCACCAACCATTGTCGATTGGTGGACTGGAAGAAAAGAGAGGGGGAAGCATTTTACATGCATACATGTGCACATGGGGCCGCGAGCACACACACACTGCAAATAGGGTGGGGCTAGTGCCTGCATGATACTCACTAGCCCTGCCCCATTCTTGCGTGGTGTAGCGCCTTGTATCTGCATCCTGCGGCGTGGCAGCAACCATTTTTGCGCCTTGCAGCACAGTGGCCCATTTTTGTGCCCCTGGTTTTTGCATGCCAGAGGCGGCACTCAGAGGCACCTCCTTGCCCCCCCCCGAGGGCACTACAGTGCTGATGCGGCCCTGGCACTTTGTGATAAATAAGTGGGTTTTGGGTTGCAGTTTGGGCACTCGGTCTCTAAAAGGTTCGCCATCACTGCCCTGTACCATTTCAGACTTAGATGAGGGAATAGAAGGAGAACTCATCAGATTTGCAAATGGCACTAAGCCGGCAGGAATAGCCAACACCCCAGAAGACAAGCTCAGATCCAAAAAGACCTTGACAGACTTGAACAATGGGCTGTACTGTACTGTATGTCCCCACAGACATACAGTACAGTAAAGCTTAATTCAGCTGCTTCAGAGAATTTCAGCAAATATTTCTTACAGGCTGGAACAGGTGAGGAATTTTTCACATTTTTTCTTCTTCTAGAAAAGGAAAACAACCCTTACATTGCATACAACTGGTATTTGAGAGGAAGGTGCCACAGAAGCAACTTTGAAAAGAATCAGGATGAGATAACTTTACTGGTAACTATTGGTAACAAAGCAAAACATTGGTTGGCATTAAAAAAAACAGTTTAAAAAATGATGCTCGCTTCCTTAGTTCCCATAACATCTAACAAGGAACCCATAACGTAACAGGGAAATAATATAAATAATAACCCTGATTTTCTAGGAAGATGACATCAAACATTACTCCAGTCCTTCTTCAGGACCACGTTAGCTTTTTCAATTCTACAGAAAAATAAAATAAAAAGATAACAATGCCCCAAGGTCCTTGAACAATCTCTTGCTGCTGTCATTCAGGATCATCAGTCTCCCTAAAAAGGGAACCAGTATCTTGGCTCTGTAAAAGGTTTTGGGAATAGACTCTCCCGCTGTATTCACTGAAGCTTATTCATCTGCTTTTTAAATACTTTGGCTAGCAAATCCCTCCAAATACTTACATGAAATTCCAAGTAAGTGTTTATTTTGGCCACTGCCATTGATAGCATTGCTTTGAAAACAGAATCAGATGGGGTTGATGGATTGATTTATTGATTAAGATCGGTTCTAAGTGTTGGGAAGGAAGCAACTCCAATTGTTTCCCTACAGATTTATTTGTGAGGATTGATATTTTGGATAAATCTTGCCAATCTTAGCAAAACTCCTGTTCCTATCTCTAAATAAGAATTTCTTCTTTTCATTACTTATCATATGTGTCTATAACAGGGGTGGGCAAACTTTTTGACTCGAGGGCCGCAATGGGTTCATATATTGGACCCGGGGGCCGGACCAAGAGTAGATGGACGGTGTGTATGTGTGAATTAATATAAATTAAATTTACATTTGTAACATTAAATGTTTAGATTAATTTAAGGTAGAAAAGCATAGAATTGCAGAGTGCGAGAGCTAAACAGGCCTAG
>NW_015386389.1:4477701-4481407 GCF_001527695.2 Protobothrops mucrosquamatus
TGGCCAATCTGAGAAACACCGGGCTCCTGGCCAATCTCAGAACCACCTGGCTCCTGGTCAATCTCTTCTCCGTCGGAAGACACCTGAGGCATTGCCAAAGAGGAGGGTCCTGGAGAGGGAGGCCTAGCCATCTCCTCTCCTTCATGTTCGGAGCCTTCGTCCTCCGATAAGAGGGGCTCACAAGACGGAGCCACAACAGCTTGGATAAATGGCCTTTGTGCATAAAGAAAATTCCATTTTTATTCTGATTGGGATTGTTACATTGCTATTTGGCTTTTTGGATATCAACCGAATAGACCCTTTAGGTCTTTAGAGAGACAGATGCATTATGACTCCGGATTAAATAGTCAGAAAGAGTTTAAGCAAAACTTCTAAGAGTTGTTAGTGTAGGAGGACCAGGCTGAGCCCAAGGGAAGGGGTCAAGCCCATCATCAGTCATGAGTCCCTGCGCTCTTACGAGACATCTAAATCCAGCCCATCTTGAATGCCTCTCTTATCTCCCGCTCATTTCCCTTGACCGTTAGTAGGTCAGATTCTTGTAGAGAGCTTACACTTGCAATCAATCTTTATACTCATTTGAACTGCCTGGATCTCCTGATTTCCCCAACGCTTGACATTTATTATCTTTAGCTATGTGTAGTTAACTCTGTTAAGTACCCTGTGATGGATTTTTTGGGAGAGGGGAAAATCACATCTTCTCCTCCATCACCCTTTCCTTGGGAAAGTTTTGTGTCCATGGAAAGGTCTGTGGGAATGCCACAACTGATTTGGAAAAACCACTGTTATTACTCTTTGGCTGATAGCTGAATAGCAAAATGAGAACAATAATAAGAATGACAACAACAACAAGAAAATTGCAACACTAAGTCATGTTACCCTTGCTCACAAGGTCTATTGTGTGAGTCCCATATATCCTTGATATCCCGAGGCTTCAGTCATAGATAACAATTGTTCGATTAATTTTTTTTAAAAAAATTAATGAACTTTACATTGTCTTTCAAAAACAACTTGGAAAACAATGTTCAACCGACATATATTGGTTATTCATATGCAGTTATTCATATGCAGTTAATAACTGAGTGAGTAAAATTTTCCCACATAGGGAAGATACATTTTTACACTCATTTTATAGTTATGCACAGGAAAATATGGAATTTAATTACTTTTGGGACACTAGTTTATTAGACTTCTAAATTAGTTAAACTAAACCATTTAAGGGCTGTGAAGATGTATATTTAATATCTCCTTTGTGCTTACACAATCTACTCAGAATTAATCACACACATAGAAATGGACTATAGATATGTTAAAAATCAGGCAGTTGTTCTGACAATGTTATTACTCTTGCCAAAATAAAGTTACATTAAAAAAATGAAGTTTTTGTTCCTCAATAATTTTAAGAGGTAATTCCAGGGAATAAATGTCTCCAGAAAAAGACCAAAGCATTTTTAGACTATTTGTGATCACAAAATGCATAATCACCTAAAGATGTTATTTTTTTTCAATGACATAAAAATCTTTTATAATTTGCATCTTGTTAGTCATGTAATAAAACATTTAGCAGGCAGTGATGGAAAAGACAAACAACTTAGTGGAAATGTTCACTGTTTTCACATAGTGAAAATACAGATGTTGTATACAGTAAGTGTCATCCTTCTACCCTAAGTAAGTGAGTAAAAATAGTTTGACACACTGGATCCCAGTGTCATCAGTCAAGACAACAGATAGATAGATAGATAGATAGATAGATAGATAGATAGATAGATAGATAGATAGATAGATAGACAGACAGACAGACAGACAGACAGACAGACAGACAGACAGACAGACAGACAGACAGACAGACAGACAGACAGACAGACAGACAGACAGACAGACAGANGCCAGCCCAGCCAATCCAGCTCCTTGCAACTCCCTAGCCAGCCACCGGGAGCACTAGATAATTTATTCATTTATTCACCTCACTAGACACAGCATGAGGTGAATAAATGAATAAATTATCTAGTGCTCCGCGGGCCGGCTTGAAACGGCCGCCGGGCCGTATACGGCCCGCGGGCCGTAGTTTGCCCATTGCTGGTCTATAACATTGTGCTCTGCTGGTACAGTGGTTAAAATGCAGTGTTGCGGGCTAACTCTGCCCACTCTCAGGAGTTCGATCCAGACTGGCTCAAGGTTGACTCAGCCTTCCATCCTTCTGAGGTTGGTAAAATGAGGACCCAGATTGTTGGGGGCAATGTGCTGACTCTGTAAACCGCTTAGAGAGGGCTGTAAAGCACCGTGAAGCGGTATATAAGTCTAAGTGCTATATGTATGTATATAAATGTGTGTGTGTGTGTGTGTGTGTATTGGATATACAATGTGCGTGTATATATTTATATACATACATAAGATAACCTTTATTGTCATTTTTTACTGTGGGCTGACTCTGTAAACCATTTAGAGAAGGCTGTAAAGCACTATGAAGCTGTATATAAGTCTAAGTGCTATTGCTATAATTCCAATAATATAACCATGAGATTCAGTGCAACTTAGCAGACCAATGGAGGACAAGGAATGAAGCCTACCACTACTTCACTGAGTGGATGCTTTTTTAAATAAAAAAAAAAACCAATGGAATGAGAAAGCCTGCATCTATTACTAATAGAATACAACATAATAAATTGCAAAATTACCGTTCATGTTTTTGACAGACTCATTGTTATAATTTTCAGCTTGATCCGTGACAGCCTTTCCAATTGGAGGAGTACAAGCAAGAGCAATTGGAAAGGCTGTTATGGATCAAGCTGAAAATTACCATAATGCTGGCACTTTCTGAAGTAGAAAGTAGAAAAATGTTTATCTGTAAAATCATTGTTCCTATGTTGATGGGGTCTATTTATAAGTATCAGCAGTCTCCCTCTACAAAGAGCCAGTTCAAAGGAAGCCTACAGACCTAACTTCTAAAATTAGGTGAGTGCCAATGACTTATGCTGCAAAGTCTGTTCTCTTTTCCCCTTATGTTCTTTGTGCTTTTCCCATTTTTACTGCCTGCAAGAAACTGTAACTGATGCTATCAAAAAAAAAAAAAGCTTATTTTTATTAAACCTGAGTCAACAAAAATTAGACACAAAAAGCACAAGAGGGATCTTTAGTTTAAAATATTATATCCAAAAGAGGCCATAAACTCAGGTACGTAAGATGAACAGCAGGCCACTAGTCAATTAAGTATGCAATTTTTCCCCATTCTTAGTTCAGATTGCAACCACTGAGAGAGTAAATGTTACTCAAAAGCTCTCTAATGCTGCCTGTCCCAGTGTTAAACGGGAGGCTGCTGGTAACCACACCGTCTTTTGCTTGGTTCTGAATACATGTAAATGATACATTTAGTTGCATACAGGAAAAAAGAGATGCAATTTCACACTGTTTAACTTAGCAGGTGGCACCCGTGGTTGTGGTTGTTGTTGTTGTTGTTTTTTGTAAAAGAATGAACACCTGCTGCAGAATCCTCTTAGAGGAAATCTCAGCTGGTGTTCTGTCCCCGTTCCGACCCACACACCCAAACAGCCAGCCGAGGGTTTAAAGACTTCTCCAGACACCACTTCACAGATAAGAAACTTGGCAGCAGCTCCGTAGCTGCCTGCCAAGACCTTTTACTCCAAACACCCAGAAACAAAAACAATACACACAGTTTAAAACCACAGCACACTACTTTGCCAGAGATTCAGCT
>NW_015386389.1:4483519-4507846 GCF_001527695.2 Protobothrops mucrosquamatus
AGATAGATAGATAGATAGATAGATAGATAGATAGATAGATAGATAGATAGATAGATAGATAGATAGATAGATAGATAGATAGATAGATAGATAGATAGATAGATAGATAGATAGATAGATAGATAGGCAGGCAGGCAGGCAGGCAGGCAGGCAGGCAGGCAGGCAGGCAGGCAGGCAGGCAGGCAGGCAGGCAGGCAGAGATCTGAGGATGGCCCCAACCCTCCTATCTTTTTGTAAGGGCCTAAAAAAGTCAGCTTGGGGCCCCAGTGAAGGAACAGTGCAATGAAGGTGACTGGCTGAGTAATAACAGATCCCACCTCTCCCTCACTCCCTCCCCACCCTCCCCACGGTTTTAATATTTGCTTTTATTTTTTTATGTTTTAATTTAAATGTAACTGTAAGCCACCCAGGGTTTGTCCTATGGTAAGATGGACAGCCAATACATTTTATAAATAAATAAATAAATAAATAATAAATAAATCCCAAACGTTTAGGGTCAGTGGGCACATTTGATTTTATGAGAATAGTTTGTAAAGGAAGGAAGGAAGGAAGGAAGGAAGGAGGGAGGGAGGGAGGGAGGGAGGAAGGAAGGAAGGAAGGAAGGAAGGAAGGAAGGAAGGAAGGAAGGAAGGAAGGAAGGAAGGCACTCTCCATTTGGAAAGATGTGTTTCTGAATCTTAAAACTTCATTTATCAGAAAACAAATTGGCAAGATGGCTCCCGTCTTCCCTTGTTAATCCATATGAACAGCCATCTTATATTTCCTTTTCCTAAGTTTGGGGAAATATTTACAAAACCTTGGGCTGTATCTGCTTACCATTTTTATGCCAAATAATTTTTATGAAGATGATATTTAGGGCTGTTACATCTGAGCCATGACAGGATTGCAGCAAAGAGAGAGAAGAGAGAGAGAGAGGAAGATATGGCACCCATAACATGTATAGAATTCTATATTCTGAAGACTGGATTGTTGACATACCATTATTTGTTTAATTACCGTGGATAATAACAGAAGATAAACAACAGCCCTCCAATTTCTGTGTGACATAAGGGCCCACCTGATCTAACCTGGGTCTGACACCAAGGCATCTTTTGATGGATATTATAAGGAAAATCATTCTCCTAACTTAATTGGAGTCAAGGAATTACCAATGAAAATGCATGCCACCTGCCAGAGTTCATTTTAGCTGCAGTCAAGTTTGACTTTGAAATTCCAATTACCATAAATGTTCCCTCACCTGGGGAGAGATGCAAATCAGACAGGAGAAAAGACAAAACAGCAAAGCATGCTGGGCAGGTAGAAAACAGGAATCTGGTAACCAGTAACTTCTTTCTTTCTTTCTTTCTTTCTTTCTTTCCTTCCTTCCTTCCTTCATTCCTTCCTTCCTTCCTTCCTTCCTTCCCTCTGTTCACTTTTGGTACTTGTGCTTCTGGTTCACTCTGGAAAGAAAGAAAAAGAAAGAAAGAAAGAAAGAAAGAAAGAAAGAGGAAGGAAGGAAGGAAGGAAGTAAGGAAGGAAGTCCAGTCCCCTATGACTAATTTGCAGCTTTCTTTCTTTCTTTCTTTCTTTCTTTCTTTCTTTCTTTCTTTCTTTCTTTCTTTCTTTCTTTCTTTCTTTCTTCCTTCCTTCCTTCCTTCCATCCTTTCTTTCCTTTCCTTCCTTCCTTCCATCCTTTCTTCCTTTCTTCCTTCCTTCCTTTCCCCCCTTTCTCTCTCTCTCTCTCTTTCTTTCTTTCTTTCTTTCTTTCTTTCTTTCTTTCTTTCTTTCTTTCTTTCTTTCTTTCTTCTTTCTTTCTTTCTTTTGAAATTCCAATAACCGTGTTACAAAATTTACTGGTTGTAGTGTTTACCATTGTATTGAAAAAAATCTTGTGCTGTTTGAGCAAGGCTATCTTACTGTCTGTGACTAAGGCATTCGCTTCCTGTCTAAGGGAATCAGCAACATGTTTAGCAATAACAGCAGGTTCAAGCTAATAGCAGATCCCTTCTGGAGACAGAAGGGCTTTGTAGTTCATGTTTCTTTTCAAGGGATTCAGCTCTCTCTTAGGGACCTCATGATAAAGTCTCTGCAGTCAGTCCATATAGGAAGAGAAGTCCATAATCGTCAATGAAATATGTGTTCTTTCATGTTTTGTTCGAAAATCAATGATCATCTTTCTTTGGCTGAGTGCCTGAGACTGTTTAACAAGGGAGTTGTCACACACCTTGTAAACTCTAATATATATTGGTGCTGTGTTTGTCTGCTAAATCTTCACAACTTGTGACTTACCACAAAACCCAATGAGAGGTATGGGCATCAGATGACCTTTAGCCTTATTTCTTAAATGAATGCAGAAGAAATAGCTCTTAAAACTACTGGTATCTATCTATCTATCTATCTATCTATCTATCTATCTATCTATCTATCTATCTATCTATCTATCTATCTATCTATCTATCTATCTATCTATCTATCTACCTACCTACCTACCTACCCATCCGCCTGTCTGTCTGTCTGTCTGTCTGTCTGTCTGTCTGTCTGTCTGTCTGTCTATATCTATCTATCTATCTATCTATCTATCTATCTATCTATCTATCTATCTATCTATCTATCTATCAATCATCTAGCTATCTAGCTATCTAGCTATCCTCTATCTAGCTAATCTATCTAGCTATCTAGCTATCTATGTATCATCTCTCTCTATATATTTATCAGTCTATCATTTATATCTATCTATCAATCATCTATCAATTAATCTAGCTATCTATCATCCATCGTCTAGCTATCTAGCTATGTATCATCCCTCTGTCTTACTATCTTTTTATCTTTATCTCTTTCTGTTCTTCTATCTCCAGCTCTATCATCTATCTAATCTACCATCTATTTATTGAAGTCTGACCAGTTGCAGCAAAAACTGAAGTTCTAAACATGTAATAGGCTCAAGTCACCACTCCTGAGGGACAGTATTTTTTCCATGCTTAACCCAACTGCTGCTTGAAGTTCTGATTGGGAAATCTGATTGTTTGGAAACTGAAGCTTTGTTGTCCCAAGAAGTCCTGGAAGAAAGACACAATTTCACTTTCCGAAACAGCTAGCAGATCAGCATTCTGAACCTAAGGCATGAAACAAAAGCGGGAGTGAATTATGCATCCTTGTCTGATAAATACTACAGTTTTGAAAAGGAAATTGTAAAGAAAACAGCAGGTATCCCAAATCACTGGCTACCAAAAAAAGTTTATGCTCAACTAGTTCAGTTTGTGAATGAAAATTTCACTTGCAGAACATCACTACCATCACTCACACTGTGTTTCTTTATGTAGTTTGGGTGACCCATGTGACCCTATTTTCTGGGGGGGGGGAAAGAACATTGTAAGCAAGAAGTCTATTTGTTTACATATAATCTCTGATATGGGTTAGTGATCTGTTAAGGGCAGGGTAAGGGAAACATATCACTGTTGATTTAATTGTTATTTTCATAGTGATCAATCAGTAAAGAAAGACAATACAGTAAAGATGCAATATTTGTGCCCTTTCAACTACTTTTAGATTTTTATTTTTGTAAAATAGTTAATAATAGAGTCTCTCTTTGCTTCTATATTTGTTACTGCATCCTGAATCACATCTTAAAATGTTGTTCTCCTTGTCCTTCTCCTTCTGATAGTTGAGAGAGAGAGAGAGAGAGAGAGAGAGAGAGAGAGAGAGAGAGAGAGAGAGAGAGAGAGAGAGAGAGAGAGAGAGAGAGAGAGAGAGAGAGAGAGAGAGAGAGAGATGCATCCTGAATCAAACATGAAAATGTTGTTCTCCTTGGCCTTCTTCTGATAGATAGATAGATAGATAGATAGATAGATAGATAGATAGATAGATAGATAGATAGATAGATAGATAGATAGATAGATAGATAGATAGATAGATAGATAGATAGATAGATAGATAGATAGATTAAATAATTTTCAAAGATCTATATATTTATATCTATCTGGTAGCTGAAAGTTCTTAAGGCTTTGGAGGTTTGCTGTCAGTCTGAGCCAGATAATGAATTTTAAATCTGATTATTCTTTAGATAAATTCTGTCTTATTGTTTAAAACAGTGAGGTATAACTCACCAAGATTTGATTGCACTGACAGGAAAGTTGTATGTGTTTTATTTCTCTTAGTAGTTAGTATAAGGTTTGTTGACTATTTGTGGAATTCTAATTTCATAGGCAAAGTTTCAACTTTGCCTAATCTAATTCTGCTGCAGATGTTCTTTCTTTGTAACACCAAGGAAGTGATAATAATGACTTATTGGATGCAATTGCACTCTAATGGATGCCCTCTTATCTTTGTTTTCTAAATTATAAAGCCATCTAAAAGCATTATTTATAATTCTACAACTTAAGGACCAGTGATCTTTTGATGATTTCAAAGGGAGATCTGCCACTGCTGTCATATTTTATTAATTGGATACTTAACTACCGCTGTGTTATAAAGATAATACATAATTAGCTGAGATTCATTTTTAATGAATGTATCATTGATCAGCAACCATCTTTATTGAAGTCTTAGCATATTTATGTTGGCTTTGTGCTCAAAAGTCACTCTTAATCAATTACTGGATTATTAGTAATTGTATAATAGTCAGTTTCTTTCCTGGGTTAGTGCCATATATTGCAGTAATTAAGCAATGTCCAACAGGCAATTGTGTCATTGTGTGGTCTGAGCCTAATGTCAAAACAACAGCAAAAAAAAATGTGCTTAAACTCCTTACTTAATATCCTAATCTCACCTGGAAAAAAAGATAGCCCTCTAGTTTGAAAACTATAATTGTGACTTAATGACCACAATTCTGAGCCCAGAATTTACGTTGGTAAGTGAGAAATTTGTTAAGTGAGTTTTGCCCCATTTTACAAGTTTTCTTGCTATAGTTGTTAAGTGAATCGCTGCAGTTGATCAGTTAGTAACATGGTTGTTAAGTGAATCTGGCTTCCCCATTGACTTTGCTAGTCAGTAAAAGGGGATCCCGAGTCCTTAAGAACACTGCAACCGTCATAAACACGAACCACTTGTTAAGCATCTGAATGCAAATCACATGACCAGTCATAAGTGTGAAAAAGGGTCATAAGCAGTGGTGGGATTCAGCTGGTTCGCACTGAACCACTCGCTAAATTTTGCTGAGTTCAGAGAACTGGCTGAATGCACATTGCTTCTGGAAGTCCATTCTAGGCCTCAGAAGCCTGGACGAGGCCTCCCAGGCCTAGAATTGCTCACCGGAAGTGCATGGATGCCACTTCCGGAAGTCCGTTCTAGGCCTTGGAGGCCTGAAGGAGGCCTTCCAGGCCTAGAATTGCCCACTGGAAGTGCATGGATGCCATTTCCAGAAGTCCGTTCTAGGCCTCGGAGGCCCAGGCCTGCATCCAATAAGCGAACCAGTTGTTCAGGTATTTGAATCCCACCATTGCTCATAAGTCACTTTTTTTCAGTGCTGTTGTAACATCGAATGAACTTTTGTAAGTCGAGGACTACTTGTATTAAATACAAATGAAGAAAACATTACCCTCTCAAGTTCTCAGCAGCTGATTTTCATTTCCCCCCAGTGATGGCATCATTCTGGACCATATCAATAATCTCACAATTACAAATGAGGGCTGCTGCCAAAATTTTATTCATTACTGTGTTCGGCAAGTGATCTCATTTGCCCTAGACCAAAAGAGGTGACAGGAAAAATTATGAACTAGAAATTGGGGACTAATACTTCAGCCTTGCACAACCTTGGTTTGTAATGCATATTTTTTTGCAAACTTATTGTAGATCCTTAATTTAGTTCCGCAGAAGTTCATCTTCAAAGGACCTTGGCAGGCAGAAGAATGAGGGATAAGAGAGTAATTGTTACGTTGGAAACTTTGAGAAACAAAACTGGGTAAAGATCAATTATTTGCATGTAAAACATTCCACATTATCTATTTGGAAGCTCCCTACCAAGAAAAAAAAAGTGATGTTTGTTTTCCTGTACACACATTGTAATTTTAGAGCCATATATGACATGGATTCTCCACGATACAGGTAGTCCTCGCCTTACAACTGCAACTGAGCCCAAAATTTATGTCGTTACGTGAGACATTTGTTAAGTGCATTTTGCCCCATTTTACGACCTCTCTTACCAGAGTTGTTAAGTGAATCACCGCAGTTGATCAGTTAGTAACCTGGTTGTTAAGTGAATCTGACTTTGTTGGTCACAAGGTGATCACATGACCCCAGGACACAGCAATGGTCATAAATATGAATCAAGTTGCGAAGCATCTAAATTTTTGATCTCATCATCATGGGGATGCTTCATAGCTGTGAAAATGGTCTCAAGTTGCTTTTTTCAGTGCCGTTGTAAGTTTGAACGGTCACTAAATGAACTGTTGTACTAAAAATGTGCAATCTCAGCTCTTTAGCTCATGTACAAGTTTGCAGGTGTATGCAAGAACATCTCCCTGTGGAAACTTTGCTGATGTCATCAATGCAGTTTTGGGGAAGGGTGAAATGTGTCCCTGATTCATCTATGGTGTATTCGACATTTCTTTCTAATGCTTGAACGGGGCTATGAGTACCCGTGAAATTGTCATCTCTTCATCTATCTGTTCTTCATAGACAATAAATTTCTTATTTAAAAAAAATAAAAAACAAAAAACCTGAACATCAGGTATCTCCAGGGCTATCGGTTCTGTGCAGTTAAAAATCCGAACCAATCAGTAAATGATGATGATTATTTTCCTTCCCTTGTGTTTTTTCTTGATTGGTAACCCTTGTAGCACTAAGAATTTTAACCTATGGCACTGAAAATAAGTTATGCTTGGTTGATTACAGCCTGGGTGCAAATATCTTGAGCTTTATTATAGCAGTGTTCCAATATCTCAGGGGCTGCCATAAAGAAGAGGGAGTCAAGCTATTTTCCAAAGCGCCTGAAGGCAGGACAAGAAGCAACGGGTGGAAACTAATCAAAGAGAGAAGCAACCTAGAACTAAGGAGAAACTTCCTGACAGTGAGAACAATTAACCAGTGGAACAACCTGCCTCGTCTTCGCCACTTACGAGGTTGTGACCTTCAAAAATTCTTCTCTGACCTGTCGGTAAACAGGCTTTACCATATCCCAAAGGACGGACTCCAGGGGGTTGGACTAGATGACCTTCAAGGTTCCTTCCAACTTTACTATTATTATTATTATTATTATTATTATTATTATTATTATTATTATTATTATTATTATTATTATTAAAACGAGGATTGTTTTCAGCGCCCATGTGAAAAACAAAACAACAACAACAACACTTAGAACTATCATTATTTATCCAATAATTGTGGCCAAAACCTACAGTGAGACATCTTGATTGCAAAAGACTTCGGGGAGTTATTTATTTATTTATATCATTTATATAGCCATCCTTCTCATGCAAGTGGGAGGCTTAAAGGATTAAAAACAAACTCCCTAACAATTTGTCTCCCCTTGACATCCAATAGGAGGCCATGAGTTCAAGTCCTGAGTTATCCATGAAAGCTAGCTGGGTGATTCTGGACCAATCATCAGGAGATGGTAAATACTAGCCCTGACTTAGGCAAGAAAGCCTGGAGCTTTGTAAAATTGGAAAATTAATAAAACTTGTTTTTTTTTTTTAAAAAAAAGAAAGCCTGGTGGGTGACTTTAGCCCAATCTCCAGAAGACTGTGAGTTTTAGTCCTATCTTGGGCATGAAAGTTGTCTGGGTGACTTTGGGCCAGTCACTATCCCACAGCCCACCCCACCCCCACAGGGCTGTTTGTTGTATAGAAAATAGAAGGAACAGAGTGTGTTGGATATGTTCATCACTGTGAGTTGTAGTAAAAATAATAAATGCAGGATACAAATAAATAAAATAGAATTACTACAGTAACTTGTATACACTTCATTTTGTATCATACATATTTAGAGATAACTAGCTTATATACACTTCACACCTTTTCTGCCAGTTTCATATCTTCATATCTTCTTTAACTTTACAACCCCATAAACTGTTTTCCTTTTGGTACTGTCCATGGCGCTGGAGAAGACTCCTGCGAGTCCCTTGGACTGCAAGGCGTTCAAACCGGTCAGTCCTAGAGGAGATCAACCCTGACTGCTCTTTAGAAGGCCAGATCCTGAAGTTGAAACTCAAGTACTTTGGCCACCTAATGAGAAGGAAGGACTCACTGGAGAAGAGCCTAATGCTGGGAAAGATTGAGGGCAAGAGAAGAAGGGGATGACAGAGAATGAGGTGGCTGGATGGAGTCACTGAAGCAGTAGGTGTGAACTTAAATGGACTCCAGAAGATGGTAGAGGACAGGAAGACCTGGAGGAACGTTGTCCATGGGATTGCGATGGGTCAGACATGATTTCGCAACTAACAACAACAACAAAACTGTTTTCCATGGCTCTAGTTACTTTTAAAAGTTTTAATGTATGCCCGATGGAAAAAAAAATGCAATGGGAGATATAGAGTACTCTGTCCAATGATCCATTAGTTCAATCTTATTCGCTGGCATTAAATATCAAAGAAGGATAGAATCTTACTTAAGCGTAGGGAGAAAATTGTTGCCAATTGACAACCAGGCAGGCTACTGTGGAGAGAATGATAAAACAATATTATAACATAATATTTAAAAGAAATAGCATTTTCCCAGTGGAGAATGTGTGCATTATTTTTCACACTGAAAAGTAGGAGTTAATAAAGAAGGGGAAAAAAGAGATTTCAGAAAAAATGAGATGTTCATTTGGATAAATGAAAATGTTTAGATTTCACAACAGCAAAAGTCAGCTCTGGAAGAAAAACTTATGTAATAAGTGAATAAAAATCTTAAAAAAACAAACAAATAAACAAACAAAGGAAGAAAGAAAGAAAGAAACACACAAAATGCCATGAAACAACATGAAAACATGGACCTCGTAAGAAGCCATGGCAGCTATTTGGCGAAGATGGTTCTGCACATTCATTATAGTGTTTTCTTCTGTTTAGGCTCCCTGGCAGATAATTGCTGGCAATATTCATTCCCATGATTTATCTCAGATGGGGAGTTCATAAAAAAAAAAAATCTAGTGATGAAAGTACTCTGTGGGTCATCAAGTACAACCTATTATAAACGAACAAGAGTCTGTCATTTCCTTGAGTAATTGGTTTGACTGATGGCTGGCTGGCCTGATTGGTTGGATTTATACCCCACCATAATTGACTAACCATTGGTAGCATTTTTTTTAAATAATCAATCAGAATCTTCTTTTCCAGTATATTGAATTCAATACTTGGTGTCCTGCCATCTGAAACAAGAGACGAAATAAATCTTCACTTTATTCAACATGACCTCTTTTCCTATATTTCAAAAATTATGTGGAGTTGGTGAAATTTGAATTTTAGTAGAAATTAGTACAATCTAAATTAGTACGTCTAAATTTAAAAATGAAAAATATTTTCATGCCCTCCCTCAATCCTTCCAATGCTAAATATCTCTAGTTTTTTTGGGTCTTTTTGTAGGATTTAGTTTCTGGACCCCTAATAACGTCTCTGGATTTGTTTGTCTGAATCCTTCTTAAAATGTGGTACCCAGAACTGGAGATAATACTTGGTTCTAACCAATGCAAAAGAGAGTGGGAAATTTAGATTGCAATCGTAGACCAACATTTCTTACATTACCCCAAACAATAAAACATACTGCATAAATAAAACTAAAATATTGAAAAAGTAAAACATACAGCTAAGTGGGTTATAAAGTGGAAAATAATGTATCACATTTTATCTGCACCAAAAGTATCCTTAGAGACATTAAGTTATTAGGGTTAGAATTTTTGTTCTGCTAATAGGAAAACACAATCTCTTCCCTAAAATAATGTTGTGGGAGGGTAATTCCTAGTGCCAGATTTGGTACCATGGACAGTTCCGGAGGGCAATCAATGCAGACTCAATTACAGTTTCTGCACCCGGTTGATTTCATCTTGAACAGGAAAATCTTTTGCCCCTTTTTGTTAGCCGTTGTTGCTAGAACATCAAGATTAGCCAGATTAAATGCTAATCTGTAAAAAGCAGAGAAGATATTATAGTAATGCTTAGGGAGAGGGGAAAAAATCCATTACAAAGGCTGATGTTAAAGTAATGGTTTTACATCTATCATGGGGAAGCTATCCTTCTCTTTATGTAACCGGTGATTTTATGTACGTTTTCTGCAGACACATCATCTATGCAATTTGTAGTCAACTACTATTCCATACTTTCTCTCTCTTTTTTTTTTAGCAAGGACTTTTATTAAATCCGATTTACCCTCCCCCTGATCTTATATATGTGATACTTATGTCTGTTTCTTAAGCAATAACTTTTGTGTCTCTCGTCTTCTTATTTTCAGCCTGTTCTCTAAGCAATCAAAATTAGTTTTATTTACATCTTCTAGCATATTAGCTGTCCTATCTAATTTCATGTCAACTATAAATCTGATATTCATTTTCTCCCCCCCCCCACTTCATTCAGATATTTAATACAAAAAAACAGTGCTGGACCTAGGAGGGATTCTTGTTGATACCTTAAAAGCATAATATTGGAAATTATTTCATGTTTTAAATTGTTATGGGCATTTGCAGAACTGAGTGCAAGTAACCTTTTGAGGCATAAGTTAGGGAATGGCTAGTAGGAATTTTTTTGTTCCTTGCAGTGTCTACAAAGGGCTTTGACAAATGGAGATAGTTCTGGGTTAATTTTTCTAGCCAAGAACTACTGTAGTGTTGTGCTTTATTGGGGCATTGCCCTCTAAACTTCTCTTGGTTAAAAGTTTTCTGAATAGTCAGTAGATTTTAAATAATATCTCCCCCACCTCATCATTCAGAGAAATAAGACAATTACAAATCCAATTTATTACAATATTTATTACAAATGTTCAGTGTTTCCAATGGACATATGCAAATGTTTTAAATAGGATTACAGACTCTATTGCTCAACCTATTTTTGCTCTGAATGACAAATATATTCTGGTTCCAAATGAACCCTTGCTAAAGTTACCACAGTCTTAAAACCTTCTAAGCAAAATAATGGTGGATGAAGCATGTAATTAGATAAGAAATAATTCCAGAAACATCATAATTGAGTGAGCTCAAAATAAAGAGCTGGGCAAATGGATTATGAGTGTGAATTCGTTTCCTGGATTATTATTATTTTAGAAAGGAAGACAGAAAGTCCCAAAAAATCAAAATCAAAATCAAAGCTGTGTTTTGAAACTGATTAGCCGGAAATAAGAGTCAGAAATTTAAACAATACTTTATTATTTTTCCAGATTATTGTTTGCTGTCCCGGGGGGTTAAGGACAAATATTGTATACAGTCACTCTTGTTACAGTTTGAGGGGGCACAAGGGCTCAGTGGTTAAAGACACTGAGCTTGTCAGCTGAAAAGCTGACAGCCCAGGTTTGAGACTCAAGCACTGTATAACAGGGTGAGCCTCCCATTCCTTGCCAGAGCAGTTCAAAAGCATAAAAATGTTGAGTAGATTAATAGGGACCACTTCGATGGGAAGGTAACAGCACTGACCACGTGATCACGGAAAATGTCTTTGGACAATGTTAGCTCCCTCAGTTAGGAAATGGAGAGAAGCACCAGGCCTTAGAGCAAGGCTTTTCAACCAGTGGTACGGGTACCACCTGTGGTACATTGGCACCTGGCAGGTGGTATGCGACCATCCTAGAAAAGTGGTAGTGGGGGAGGGGAATGAGCTGAACCGGTGGCAGCACCGCACAAGCCTGAGCGAGAGATGGCTGGAGCTGCAGGGCTGTCAGGGCTCAGCGGAAGCGCCAGGATCAGCGCTTCTTCGGGGCTGTCAGGGCTCAGTGGAAGCACCAGGATCAGTGCCAGGCTCCATCTGGAGCTCGGCGCTGATCCTGGCGCTTCTGCTGAGCCCAGAAGAAGCGCCGATCAGCTGGAATGTTGCAGCATCTCCAGGGTCTTGTGATTTACATTCAGATGCTTGGCAACTGATTTGTATTTATGACGGTCACAGTGTCCCAGGGTCATGTGAAGTGACCAAAACCTGCTGCAACCAACCAGCAGACGGGGGGGGGGGAATAAAAACCAAACACCCCCCACCCCACCCCCGCTGCCAATCCTCAACAGAAATGCTCACAACAATGAAAACCTCGGACAGGAGGAAGAGCGCCGCCGGGTGGGCAGGCAGGTGTCTTGCTCGGCTGTGGCTTGGGGGGCACTTTTTTCAGTGCCATTGTAACTTCAAACAGTCACTAAGCGAACTGTTGTAAGTCGAGGACTACCTGTTCTTCATCACTTTTTTCCTTTTTTTATGGGTCATCAAGTTTTTGACACCTTGCTAGGCGACTGGTAGTACTCGGATATTGCCATATCCTAAAAGTGGTACAATGGGTGAAAAGGTTGAAAAGCACTGCCTTAGAGTCAGATATGACTGGACCGGGAATCTTTTACCTTAACCTCTTTATATTTTGAAAAGAGCACAGCATTATGTCATTGTATTATGTTGCTCATTCATGTTATTTTACCGTTTTTATTTTGGCAGATGTCTATCAAAATGACCCCAGATCACCAACACAAATGCTGCAGCTCTTGTAAGATTGCAATTCTTTATTGATATAAAATAACATCACATTCAAATGGTATAGCACTGCAATGTTTTGTGTACCTGTGAGTGCTATTTATTCTTAGAACTATCACTGGGAACAGACAAACTGTAGATTTGTAACTATTAGGACTACTAGCATTTAATTTAATACTGCAATCCTATATACATTTTCTCAGTAGTACTAGCTTTTGAACTCATGGTTACTTACTTCTGTATGTACATAAAGTAGGACGGCTATGGAAGATTTAAAATAGAAAAGTGAATTCTTTCCAACACATTATTGTATTTTCACTGTTGTATGAAGAGAGTTTATTGAATTTTCCCCAATTTATGAATTATAACTGGCAACAAAACATTATTTTCTGTTCAGTCCAGAATTTTTTGTTGCACAATATTAATTCTACTGCTGACGTTGAATGCATTTTTCATTCTACACTTTTAGCTAGTATCCTATGTTAATGCTCACAATTTAAACCTAAAGGAAAAAAATATTTAGGTTAATGTTGGTGGCAATTGTTAAATTGATTCTTGGTGAGAATACAAACATACTTTTGTGGTTTTTCTTAGCAACAGTATAGAAATATTTTTGCACTGCATTTTTTCCCGAGACTTTTTAGTTTTCTAAATCAACAGCTTTCCTCACTTCTGCCACTCAAATGAAATGGGATGCTATCACTTTTTTTAGCTGTCATTCATTTTAATAGGCCTTATGTATTTGTCCTTAACAGCTGACTGATGTCTTGGATGAAACCAATTGAAAAAAATTATTAATTTCTAAGTGTCATGCATTGCCTTGAAAAATTTGAGGATGGAGAATTATTGATCAGCTGTTGGCATAAACTAACATTTAAAATGTGGGAAAGGTACTTTTTTCCCCCTTGTGAATTGGGAACGACCTGAATTTTTTGTTATGCTAAAATACATGTAGCCTTTCCAGAAACCAACAACAGAGAAACAAGCCAACCTCAACTCAAGCTTCTAACTGAGTTCATTTAGCTGGCTGTTAAATCAAACAGAACTGGAACTATTAGTCAAGTGTCAACATTTGTGCTTTGAATTTTATTTTTGTATGTGATGGGATTTTTTTATTTTTTTATTTATTTATTTTTAGGAATGGGCCAAAAATATCCCACTCTGAATTAGGAAACCTATTTTGTACTTTCTGTCAATTGCATTGCCTGCAACTTATAATGGTGTTTAATTGGGCTGCATTTTAGAAGAAGAATGAAACGTCTTTATAGTTACTGTATCAATATATTCATTCATCTAAAAGGGGAGACATGTTCTCCACCTTTAAACACAGTAAGAAAACTGGTTTGCTGTTACTCTGTTTATCATTTTATCGCCTCTAGTCGTGCATGCATTTCAGATGATGATTTATGAGCTAGAAACTAATGCAGTGTAACACGGTTCCCACCAGTTCTCTCCTAGCATCTAACCACAAAGCCGTTCCTCCCGTAATAACATCCCAATTGCACAATACAATCTTTGCCCTCCTCTCACCCACCAGGTAGATAAATATCCCTAGACCACTGACAACATTGGGATTGGATATCATATTCTCTATAGTCTGCATAGTGGAAGGGCAGTCCTAAGCATGCTCTGCACTTTCAATGTAAAGCACTTCATATTTTCCCAGTTAGAAACATAAAACTGCTTAATAATTTGGGCAACCTGTGCCCAGATCCAGGTTGTTTGAATATGATTGATACAGTTGCTTACGGTTGTTGTTTTTTTTGCCAGTGGTGAATTACTTTTGGGGAAGGGGGAAATCACTATTGCAGCTTAGGGTTTTTTTTGCTTAGTTGCAGCATGCCGAAAAGAAACTGAAGCATGAGCAGAGGTTTTGAGGAGTTAAAAGCAATGTCCTGGCCCCGTGGACACTTGGTGAGGAACAAGTGGCATCAACAAACTTGCTTTCCCTTTTGCATATATAAGAGACGGCTGTGCTGAAGTATCCAGCTGATACAAGATAACTTAGCAAGCTTATATGGCATGTTTTCCCATGTGTGTACTTAGCGGATATTCAGCAAGGTTTGTGGGCTGCACCATTGTGTTGTTAATCATTCTTGCTTGGGAGCCCCTTGTCTGTATTTCTCCTTGTAACAATTAAGACAAACATCAGTTCCCTAATTTAACAGCAGCTGAGGGGAGTAGGAGTAATGGCTGCATTCTGCAACACTGTCCCCATAAACTTATTCTTAGCAAAGTGTTATTTTTCTAGGTTCCAAAATTGTTGTCCAGCTATGTCATCAGACCATCTCAGCTGCCTGCCTGCAGAAGACTTTGCCTTCACTAAAATTATGCTTGGGATATTTATACTACTCTTCTTAGTACAAGGGGCTGCCAAATCCTACAGAGTTTGAACTTTGGTGTAGACTCCTAAGGTGCTAGGAGAATGCTGGGCAAATGCTGGCTATCGAGTTTCCATCTGCTGCCATTCCCGAGTTTCCAAGCAAACTGAAGGATCTGGATTGGTTGATCTTTCTTTTTTTCTGTAAGTCCCAATATCTATTCAATTAAAGTTCTTTTTTAGAATCTCACCTGGTTTGAATCTCTAATTCCTAAAGAACCCATTGGCTCCTGGATAGTCACCAGATGACAACATGGATGAATCCTCCAAACCCTTGAAACTGGAGTTCCACCTTAAATCCAAGCACATTTTTCTATTAGTTGGGAAAGTGGGATCTCCAGAGAAATGAGTAAAGTTTTCTTCAAGTTGAATCTAGTTCTTGGTGCATCAACATATCCACAGAATGTAGTCTTCTTGGTTGCCTCAACTTCTTTTGATAGATTTACTATTCCTGAAATAAAGCTTTGTTCAAGTTTCTGGGTGACCTGACAAATATTCATGTGGAGGTAAATCCCAAACAGATAAGGTTTCAGTTAGCAGACACATCACAACCTTATCTCTACATGAGATGGGATAAAATAGTTCTAAAGTTCACACCATCGTGAGTTCTCTTAAAATTACTGCAGAACTTAGTTTTATTTTTGATTCATGTTTAAACAGCATTGGATAAAAATGGGATGGTGGAAAGGAAGAGAAAATTAGCATGATCCTCCATTGGCAAAACTTTGCATGTAGTCAGAGAGAGGGAGAGAGGGATCTAGAATAGAGGCTTCATTACCTCACGGGGTGAGTTTGGGTGGACAAAATGTTCCCAAGCTGAAGAGTCAGGTTTGAACCAGTCTAACTCACAACATCCATTTCAGGAAGTGGCTTTAGGAGTTAAAGAGTTCTGAACAAGAAGATTTTGTCTGGGAAGATCCTGGCAAATTAGTCCAGGAAGCTCTGGGCAGCCTAAAAATGCTGGCTGGAGTCAACCGGATCAAAAGCTCGTTCAGAATTCATTCGGGTGAAGAGCGGGTCGCTGTGGTGAAGGAAGGAAGGAAGGAAGGAAGGAAGGAAGGAAGGAAGGAAGGAAGGAAGGAAGGAAGGAAGGAAGGAAGGAAGATGAGAAATAAACTCAGGGCTCACCGGGTTTTCAAGATCTTGATTCAGGACTCAGGTCAGGAAAAACAGGCTTCCGTGCTCTTGGGGGGATCCCGCTTGGGTGGGTCTCTCCAGGCTGACTTTTGAAACCGGGGGGGGGGGAACCCGAGGGAAACTGGGACAGGCAATGGGGATCCTAATGAGGCTGAACGCTGCTCGAAAAGCCGCCCCCCCCCCAGTTAGACGTCTCTTCCAAGGATGCTCTCAAGAGAGCCGGCTCGGTGCTGGACAGCGCTTGGAAAGAAAGCAGAACCGACGCCGGAGAAGCCAGCCCGGTTGGGGGCGCCAGGGAGCACTAGCATCCTCCCCCACCCCCTTGCTCAGAAAAGACCCTCGCTCGCCCTCCCTCTCCCCTCCCCGTCTTCCCCAGCTACTAACCCCAGAGCTTAAAAGCCCGGCAACTTTGCGCGCGGTGCCTCCGCTCCTCCTCCTCCCGGTCGGAGCGCAAAATTCGGGGCGCTCCATGGGCAGCCGCCGCCGCCGTTGCTGAGCCGAGTGGGTGGGGGGAGAGGAGGAGGAGGAGGAGGAAGAGGAGGAGGAGAGGGTTACTACTTGGCGTAGCGTGCTTTCCTTCCCCTTTCAGTCGCTCGGCGGCAGCCCGGCTGCTTCCTGCGCCTCGGGCGCTGCGGACTCTCCGGCGCTGTGGTGGTGGAGGAGGAGGAGGAGGCCCTGGCCGGCAGCTCGCCTTGTCCCCCTCCGGGCTCGCCGGAGCAACGCCGGCAGCTCAGTCCGCCCTCCTGCCCGCCCGCCTGCCTGCCTTGCACGCTCCGGGCTCGCCGGAGAAGCCGCGCCAGCCTCGCCTCCGCCTCCGCTGCAGGATGTCGAACTCCAGCAGGAAGGACTTTGACGTGAAGCACATCTTGCGCCTCCGCTGGAAACTGTTCAGTCACCCGGCGGCGCCCGCGGGCGGCTGCTTGCAACCGGACGGCAGCTTCGAGCACTGGGGCCCGAGCCAGAGCCGGCTGCTGAAGAGCCAGGAGCGAAGCGGAGGCGGCGGCGGCGGAGGCGCCTTCTGGAAGAAAGCCGCCTCCTCCTCGTCCTCCTCCTCCTCCGCCGCCTCGCCCTCGCCGTCCTCGGCCGCCGCCTGCCCGCCGCCCTGCGCCGTCTCTTCCCTGCCCCTCAACGGGACGTCGCTCCCGGCCACCCGGCTCCATGGGCTGGCCGAGCCCCAAGGTCCCCCGCCGGCTCCTCGCACCATCTTCTACGTCGAGGCGCTGGACGAAGGGCCCGGCGGTGGAGGAGGAAGAGGAGGAGGAGGAAGCAGCGGAGGGGACTTCGCTGAGTTCCCCCGCCCGGAGGAGAAGGCGCTGGTGCTGCGCGAAGTCAAGGGGGAGCCGCTGCCCTTCGCGGATGGAGGCGGCCGGGCAACAGGTGAAGGCGCCGCGCACAGGTAGGCTACCCAAGCGAGCGAGCGAGCGAGTGTTGCCCGGCCGGAGAAGCGCCCCTGGCCGGCCAAGGAAAGCTCAACATCGTACAGCCCCCCCTCCTCTTTAGCCCCCCTCCCAGCTTTGCTTTGCCCTGCCCCATCTTGCCCCACTTTGCTTAGTTATGGGAAGCGCGCCCCCTCCACCTGCCCGCCGGTTCCTCCCCTTCGCCTTGACTTTTGAGTAAACTGCGCAAAGAAGCAGCTTGACTCTCCCCCCTGGGATTAGAGAGCGCTTAAGAAGGCGTCCTTTCGGTCCGACCGTGCCGTTAGTCTCGTTAGGGACCGAACTTCAGAGTCCTTTATTTAATTTTTTTATTTTTTTTGTCGCTGGAGAAGAGTCGCACGATCGCCTGGCGAACTGGTGGAGAAGCCACTCGTTTACGCACGCCAAGTAATTGCAGGGGTGGTAGGCTGGGTTTTTTGCAGGCATGGTCGTAGAACGCTGCCTAAGCAGATGCTAGCAATATTATCGGAGCTCACTTGCACGGATTTCGAACAACTTTCTGGGTTGTTCCGTAGTGGCGAATTGACCACCAACGGATAGATAGAGACACCCACTGAGCAGCACTGAAGCTATGTTTAAATTGCTTCAAGGGACCAATAAGTCCTGCTTCGGTCCTTGCCACTGGCACCTGTAACATTTCAAAACTCAAACTTTGCTTGAGTTGTACCAGAATAGATCTGATGCTCAGGGATGCCTTAATTCTCTTTGGGAGTTCTAGAGTAAACCGTTTTTTCTTTGTTTTCTTAAGGTTGCAAGAGAATTGCTCTTCTGAGCTTCTTCCCAAAGGTGCTTTTTCAGGAGGCCACAGGACTTTCTTGTTTTTCTTTGAAGACTTTTCACTTCTCATCCAAGAAGCTTCTTTGAAGCTGAAGAAGAGCTGAAGGGGCTTCTTGGGATGAGTAGAGAAATGTTTTCAACCCCCCCCCCAAAAAAAATAAAAAAACCAAGAAAGTCCAGTTGCCTCTTGAAAAAGCACCCTTGGGACAACCATGACCTAGATGATGAAGAACCTCCATCGACATTCTGGACTTCTTGTGAGAAAGCACTCCCTAGTCTAACTTTTTCATCACAAGTTGATGTGTCCTGTCTAAAATAAATCCTCAACAGAGTTCTTGCTTTAATAGTATATATGAGTACTTGTGCAAGATTTTTTTTTTTCTGGATCCAGTTTCTTGGGAGTGAACCTTGGGCTCGAGTAGGACTTTTGTGTAAAGGGGTAAAGATTGGGTTGGTAAACTAATGCAACCAAAGGCTTGCATGATCAAAAATGTCAACATTGTAAGATTACACGTGACTTTCCATACTTAAGCACAGACTTTAATTATCCTAAATTGCCACTGACACTATTTAGAGATTATTGTAAGAAAAAAGTGAGCATTCTTAATTGTTCTGTTTGTGTTTATACACTATTTTTCCCAGAAAGTAATTAACATCTTGTCTCCCAAGCTCTCTTACAAAGAAGCCAATAATATTAAATAGTTACAGCTTTGAAACTAATGATCCTCTCATCTTGTCTTCTGTTTCTATTCAAAAGTTAACTAAAATAAGCAAAACTTATATATAAAATGGACTGCTATTGTACATGGACATTCATACTTCTATGTACTCAGAATATTTACCCAAAATGGAAAAATCCCTATTAGTAGTCCAAAGTTGCTGATTAAAAAGTGCCCAATGGGGAAACTATGCAAAGTTGTTTATCTTATGTACAAATTATGCATGGAAGTGCCTATGATTTCTGTATCCAGTTTATTTTATTGATGGATTGATTTATCCAACTGGATTTAGAAATGTGATAAAACAAAGTGAAGGTCATTTAAAATAGAAGGAAAAAGAAAAAAAAAGGAAAAAAAAATACTATCCATACTTGGAACCATTCAAGTTCAGTTTTATATAAACTATTTGGGGATCTTTTGTTATTCCCAAAGGTTGGAATAAAAACTCCATTAAAGGCTTCTGAATAAATATGGTGCTATAGAGTTTCATATGTATCCCCCTAAAAAGTTTCCATTTGAACTGGTAAAATGGTTTGTTGGCATTTTTCTTTTTTTTAGTTTGATACTTTACTTCAAAAAGAGTATCTTCCTTTTTCCTGGTAACACTTAACATAGGTGAAAATCTTGTTTCTTTTTTTTTTCTTTTTTTGGCTATTTATTTTAATGCTCTTCCATTCATTCTACTCCTGGGATGGCTTGAATTTCAAATTAGAGTTAGAAAGCACTTTGTCAGATTCCAACCAGTTGATTCAGTCAAAATTAAGCATATTTAAACCGGTTTGCTTCAGCGAATACTGACATGCATCCTCACCTTTAAAAGCCAGGAGACTTAAAGATTCTTGACTAGATCTAATATCAAAAGGAAAACCAGCCAAGTGGGAATAATATTTTAGGCCATGCCCTTGGGATTTGCTGATGTATGTACTTTTTAGCTGAAATGTTTCTAGCACCTGTCATATATAGCTAATCAAGCCCTAAGTTAAGTTATCATTGGTGTTTATTCAGGTGTTTAAATGAGCGTTGACATCCTGAAATATTTTATTTAGAATTATGACATTTCACATGCATTGAATTTGTTTCACCGTTATGTCTAAGTCCACAGGGCTCAAATGCTTCTTTCTTTCTTAATTATTACAGATCCAATATTAAGCCTTGGAGGGTGTTATTTTCTAAATTGCCTAGTGAAGTTTCTAATAATTAGAAGTTTAGTTACTTTTCAATGACTTTAGGACATATAATAGCAACCGTTGCTCAAAATATTCAAGCGAGAAGGGGCCCCTGATGTTAAGTTCTGCTCAGTTCACTGAGAACCACTTAATTTTTTTTTAAAAACTTTTATGGCACTGTTCCAGATGAGTACAAGAAAAAAATAATCTCTGTCACTTTATTTGTCTTTCTTATTCACTGCTTCTCCCCTTAGCACAGGGCGCACGCAATACTTAATCATTTCGAAGAAACTTAATGAATATTTTAAAAACTTCAAACAAAAATTAATATAAATAGAGAGTGAGAGACCAAAAAAGTAAACAATGTAGCACAACAGTGGGACAAAGTTATAGAAAAGTTGCCTTCAACTTTCATGTGCTTCATTTTAATGAAAACTAGGCTATGAAATTTAGGTAATTTATGGGTTACCTATTTTCGCCATTATAAACCAGTCTTCAAGATTCCCGTACCAAACTTATGGCTACATTCCCTCTAATGTATGGCGCCAATATCTTGTAACATGTCTTGTGGCTTAACTCTCAGGATGCTGTTTGCTTATATATAATAGGCTAAAGAATGGTCCTGGATAGGAAATTAAATCTTTCCTTGCTTCGTGGAAAAGGATCATGAAAAGTAGCAAGTGAGATTTCTTTAAAAAATGGATAAATGATCCTGTCTATTATGCTAGCCGTTCCAGTTTGATCAGCTTTTCTGTTTGGAAAACAGAAAAAAGATGGCTTATTTTGGTTGAGCAGAGTAGAATACTGTAGCTTCATGCGAGTCTGTGGAAAAAATATCAGCTCCTTTGTCAAGTTATGCAGGCAAGGAGTCTTCTTTTGAACAATTTTTCATGCATATAATGATACATGAATCAATTTCAAGGCAGTGAAGCTGAGAAGCTGATTTTTGTACAGTTTAACTTCTTTCATTGAAAAGTTTTTTCAGGTGTTCATTTATTTTTCAAAGCGGGGAAGCATCTGAGTGTTCGTAAGCATGTTGGTGATTCTATAGAATGAATATCATGAAGTAAAGCCTCCTAAGATGGGTTTCTTCAGTTGCATTTTTTAAAAAACAGATTTTTCAATTAAAAATATGATAGAAAGTGTCTTTATATTCCTTTGCAATATTGGTAGGTTAGGATGGTCCAGAGAGTCAGATATCCTAACATCCCTGGCATAGATCTATGAGTTTGTTTCACCTTCTTAAAAAAAAAATCTGGATAGAAAAAAGGGTTTACCAGGAATCTTGATTCTTTCAAGTAAACATGCAGAAATATGTGTTGCATGCTTGCTTCAGGCACCCCTGGGGTCAGTAAGATGCTTGAAAGCAAAGGAAAACCTTAGGATAAGGTTTTGATTCTCTTTTAGAAAATGTCTCCAAGAACATGGCCGCTAAAGATTTGCTAGACTTTTTAAAGTCCTCAACATGACACCACAGGAGCGCTTGTAGTTTTGCACATTTTCTTCCTTATGGTTTCTGGCTGAACAATGGCTGAAGTTTGTGTTCCTTCAAAAACAACCAGATCTGTTTGAGGTGGAATAGCACTAGGCTGCAAGATTCAAAGGATCATGTTATGCCATCTTTTAGAACTGGTGCTGATTCAGTTTCAAGAGTTTTCGGTTCTTCCTTAGTTTGACGGCTTATCTCTTTCCTTGGAAATGTTTCCAGAAGAGGTTTTGTGTATGTGTGTGTTTGGGTGAGTGCGTAGAATGATATGCAATGTCTGTGCTGTTAAAATTCAATAATGCTCTGTTATTATTGGTTAATGTTTATCTTCCACAATCAATTACAAAGTAAGCTTTAATCATACTACTCATAATTTCCAGTTACCAACAAAGAAATAAAATGGTTACTCCCCCCCTATATAGTATTGCAACAGAAGAAAAGGAATTACGGTAGATTTTTTTTTCCTTCCCCACTTCCCTAGAATTCACATATTCCTTTTTCTGAACTTTATCTTAGCAGAAAGGAGCATCTGGTGATCCAGTTGCAGTTTTGCAAAATGTGGTGGAAAGTCTTAAAAAACTGTCTGGCGAGGACAAGTCACAAAATGCCAACTTAACTGGAAGACTATCCAGTGGTCAGCATGCAATCCAGTACAAGATTTATGACGCCCAAGGCTTTCCTATAAATTAAAATGCTTCAAGCTGTTGTATTGCTGTATAGAACATATGCTTCATGTTTGCTTTTTTTAAATGGGGAGGGGGTGAGAGACATGCTTGAAGGATAACTTAACCAAGTTGATTAATTTTGTGCCATCAAATCAATGTCAGCTGTTAGAGATTCCATCGATAGATTTTCTCCATCACCATCTATCCACATCTTAACAGAATAAGAGAATAAGAGAGTTCAAAGAGACCTGGAAGTTTTGTGGTCCAATGCCCTGCTCAAGCAGGAAACACTATACTATTTCAAACAAAGGGTTGTGCAATCTCTTCTTAAAAACCTCCAGTGGTGGAGCATCCACAACTTCTGAAGGCAAGCCGTTCCACTGGTTAATTGTTCTCACTGTTCTTCTCAGTTCTAGGTTGCTTCTCTCCTTGATAAGTTTCCATCCATTGCTTCTTGTCCTGCTATCAGGTGCTTTGGAGAACAGGTTGACCCCCCCTCTTCTTTGTGGCAGCCCCTCAAATATTGGAACACTGCTATCATGTCACCCGTGGTCCTTCTTTTTACTAGAGTAGCCATACTCAATTCCTGCAACTGTTCTTCATATGTTTCTTCCAAAGATGCCCTGTCACTGAGTCCACCCACCTTTCTCATGGTCACTGTTTTCTTCTCTTTTCTTCCACCTTTCATAGCATCAAAGTGATCTTCAGAAATCTAGTTTTTTGCATAATATGTTTGAAATGAGGTAATTTTAGCTCAGTCAGCCACTTAGATCATATCCTACAGTGAACATCGTGGTATGTAAACTGGAACTGAATTTGTAGATACGTCTTGTAGCTGAATTTGTAGTTGTTATGCTATAGCTTTTCCTTATTTTTTTTCATTTAATTACTTCTGTTGAAATAGCCATCTATTTGTATATGTGTGTGTGTGTGTGTGTGTAGCACACACTTTTTAAAATACTCTACGTCACCCACAGCAATTATGAGTGGTTCTTTTTCTGGTTAGTTTTTGGAAGATGATAATTGTTGAGATCAGAGTTTTTAAATAACTGGATAAGCATTGGAACTCAACTAATATTGATTAAATTTAAGAGTTTAAAAAGCTGTTTTTATAGGTACTGAAGAGAGACCTTTCAAAATCTTTCTTGGCTTTAATTCAGTCCTTGAATAAAATATAATTAATGCTTCTTCATCATTTTTCTTGTTGGTGAATCTAAAATAGAATTTGTAAACAAAAACAAGCACAGTTATTCTTTTGTATGGGTTTCCAATCCTTATTTATATTATACATAAGGTACATTATGATAAATATTTCAGTATAGCCATATATCCAGCCTAGGACAGGAATGTCATTAGATGAGAATTAGTCTGACAGAAACTATTTTCAAATTTTGTAATGTGTTCAGCTGCGGAAGGAACATAATGTTTAATCTACTTGAAATAAGCTTCCGTAGTGTTTATCAATGAGCTCCATTCATTTCCCGGTATCTGGGTTACATTAAACGATAGGAATTTGCAACACCTGAAAGAAAATTGCCAGTTAAAAGTAATGTTTTCAAACTACCTTTTAGAACAAGGAATTAAGATCTGGATAACAGAGACCCAAGCACAGGGCCTTTATGTCTGATTCCCCTGGATTGTTCAAAAGTGTCTTTTAATTCGTATGGTACTAGTTCTGGAGCATGAGTAAAGGATTTGGCCGGGGGCTCATTCCATGCCTCACTTCATCTGGCATTTCTTTATAGGAACAGCTCTTTTGCAAAGTGTCAGCTATAGGGAGAAAAGGTGATTTTTTTTCCCTCTTCTGGAGCATGCGCTCCAACTCTGTCCAGTCTGTGTATAGAGAAAAGCTATTTAAACCTCTCAAAGTCAGTCTGTGAGTTGAGCGACATATCAGATGGGTGGATAGATGGATGAATATTCTTAGCATCAGGAAGATGGGATGGGTCATTTCCATGTCACTGACAGAAAGGAAAGGAAAAAGGAAATGTGAACTAGAATGGTGCTTGTTGTGTCTGCG
>NW_015386389.1:4507946-4516151 GCF_001527695.2 Protobothrops mucrosquamatus
TCTCTCTCTCTCTCTCTCTCTCTCTCTCTCTCTCTCTCTCTCTCTCTCTCTCTCTCTCTCTCTCTCTCTCTCTCTCTCTCTCTCTCTCTCTCTCTCTCTCTCTCTCATATCTATCTATCTATCTATCTATCCATCTATCTATCTCTGTCTATTTGTCCATCTCTCGATCTTTCCATCCATCCATCCCTCCATCCATCCCTTCGTCCGTCCATCCATCCATCCATCCATCCATCCATCCATCCATCCATCATATATCATTTATCAACCATTTTTTTCCATCCTGTCTTTTCAATCTCTGTTGTGGGAGGAAGAAAAGTCATTCAAAGCTGTTCAGATAAAAGAGATAATTTGAAACTAACACAAAAAGATCACACCTGAAGGTATAAATCTTAATTGAATGGCATTAGTTATAATCTGTGAATTATTCTGAACCTCTGGAGATGAATTGGTCCAATGAGAACTCATAGGAATAGACATTTTTCTTGTGATACTTGCTTCTTAAATTCTATCATGAATTGTTCATAATAACAGAGAAAGTAGACCCATGCTCAGGACTATTTACAATCTTTGGTCAGGGAAATGAAATAATAATCCTTCAATTCAGTTGTTTTGGTTTCATTCAATTCCATGGATGGGTTGAAAGAAAATTTGTGAAAGGGAGAGGGGATAATTTAAAAGATCCCCCAAACATAACAGTAGCTTTTATGTTATGATTTAGCTTCATGGTTTTCAAAGACCCAAACTTCCAAAAATCAGGTATGCAAACATAAATTTCTAAAAAAAAAATAATACCAGGTTTGCTATTGTAAATCAGTCAGTATGTAATTAAAGGTGTATCTTCCCCTGCCTACAGCTTGATCATACTACGAGATATTCCCAACTTGCTGAGGGATCAGTTAATGAAATATATAATAATATAACAATTTGGAAATCATAATAAGGCCAATAAAAATAGCCTTTTTATTACAGTATAGGAAAAGAAAACACTAATACACAGTGGTAAACAAAATCACTTTCCATTTATTGCCTAGAATGGCTGTAAATCAATATGAATGATCATCTTGCATTGAATTCTGAACTGTTTTTCATGTCTGAGCCAAAATTAGCTTTTTATTTCTATCTTTTCTTTGATAAGATACTTTCATTGTACATTATCATTGTTCCCCCCCAAGTAAATTTTCTCCATGCTAAGTACTATCCGTTTCTTTAAATCAATGCAACTATGCTATTTCTGTCATGTTATTTATTGCAATATCTCAGCCGTTATAACCTTTTCCTTTAATTTGTTTCCAAGAAAAGATGCTTAGAAATAAGACTGCAAAAGTCTCCTCTGAATTCTTTAATGAATAAGGAAATAATTTTTAAAAAATAAAATAAAGGCAGGTTTCTTATACAACATTTGCCCAATTACCCGCTGAGTTACTAAGTCAGCCTCTACACAGGTGTCATTTTGGAAATAAGGAATTTCCACCGTCAACACTATTTTATGAGAAAGAGGATTTTTTCCCCCTGTGGTATGCCCCTTTATCAAGTTTTAAGAATAACTTGAGAACTAGTTTTCCATCATTTCAGATGTTGAAAATGCAAGGAGGTGAAATTATACATTTGGAAGCATGTTTTCTCATGCGCTATCTGTGTGGGTTCTAGAGCGATGTTTCTTAACTTGGCAGCTTGAAGAAGGGTGGACTTCAACTCCCAGAATTCTGCTGGGCTGAGGAATTCTGGGAACTGATGCCCAGACACCTCAAGCTGCCAAAGTTGAGAAACATTGTTCTAGATCAGAGGCTGAGTCAAGGATGGGTAGAAAGATTTCAGTTCAGCACTGATGAAAGTCTGAGAAACAAGGAATGAAAAGGGTGTCCGGACAAGGTGGTGGGATAAGACTGAGACCTGTGGACTTCAACTTCCACAATTCCAGCATGGTTGACTGAGGAATTCCAGGAGTTGAGGACCACATTGTAAAGTTGCCAAAGTTGGAGATCCCTGTTCTAGAGCATAGATTATTTCCACCATCTTTATTCTCAGTCTCATCCCACCACCTTGTCTGGATACCCTTGTCTTTCCTTGTTTCTCAGACTTTCATCATTGCTGAACTGAAATCTTTCTACCCATCCTTGACTCAGCCTCTCCCCCAAAAGCCTTGTTCATCACCTACCTGCCCCTAATGTCTCCCTTCCCAATATCTTCCTGCTTGCCAAGATTTTATATGCCTTGATGTTGCCCTTGGAAAATGTCAACATAAAGGCAGAAGCACTAATACTAATACAATAAAGATAGGATGACTTCAGCCTGTTGACCTAATGGTTGGGGAGAAGAAGAAGGCACTATCACAGGGGCAAAGCTAAAAAATATTCATTTCCTAATCTAGGATTAGTTGACCCTGTCTTTCATTTTCCACTGGGCGAGGGATCTTATTTTGCTTTCTAAAAGTCAAAAAGAGTTGGGGGCTGCCAAATTGTCAGGGGGGAGATGTTTCCACAAGTCATGCTTTCTAGATCCCTCTAGTTTTCACGGAAGACACATGGAAAGTTCCTGCACTACTCAATCTGGTAAGATGGGCAGATACTCTCAGGATATCATCTAAGTATAATAAATAGGAGTTCGTGACTATACTTCCAGTCCACAGAAAAATAAAAGTACTGTGGGGTTCTGAAATCTGCGAGGCCAGCATGAAGATAATGTATCTGGCATTTCCGTTTAACTTCCAAGCTTTCCATTCTATTGAAGTGAATGTGACTGATGCCATAACTATTATTTCTCCCCATACATTTTTAATCTTGACTTTGGAACAGTGCTCATCCTTTTATTATGCTTTTCTCAGGAAGAAAGCAAATGCCCAAATGTTCGTTCTGAGAGCCATCTAAGTAAATTGTGGTTTATTCTGAAGTGGAAGGTGGGTTTACAGCTATAAAAACATATAGAAATTCATGGTGGATGAGTGCAGAGGGAAGCTCCCAACCTCTGCCAGTTTGGAGTCAGAGAGAGGAAGGGAACATTGAGAGCTGGATGTGAACTTTGTTTATGAATAATTTTGAGTAATGAGTCAGGGCAGAACCAGCATAAAACCTAAAATAAAGTTATTATCTCTCTCTCTCTCTCTCTCTCTCTCTCTCTCTCTCTCTCTCTCTCTCTCTCTCTCTCTCTCTCTCTCTCTCTCTCTCTCTCTCTCTCTCTCCCTCTCCCTCTCCCTCTCCCTCTCCCTCTCCCTCTCCCTCTCTCTCTTCCAGAGAGAGGACCCACCTCAGCTAACCACCCAGGAAAGCAGAACTCTAGAAACAGGCATTGTCTCAAAAGGAACTTTTATTAAGAGCTAGTGAAGTAGAAAAGTCAAGGCGAGATCTGGGGAAAAATCCACTGAAACGGTACAGTTAAACTAGCAATCTTCCTCCTCCCACCAAAGTCATAGTGTCCATTTGAAATCCAGCCAATTCACAGGTGGCATGATGTTTGGGTAACTTTAGAACAGAATAGAGCTGGAAGGGACCTTTCTTTCTTTCTTTCTTTCTTTCTTTCTTTCTTTCTTTCTTTCTTTCTTTCTTTCTTTCTTTCTTTCTTTCTTTCTTTCTTTCTTTTCTTCCAGAGTGAACCAGAAGCACAAGTACCATCAGTGAACAATGTCAAGCCAAACAAACAGACAAACAAAAATGTTAAAAACTATTGCACATGTACAATCCTGCTCTATAAAATAGTTGAAATTAACCCTAAATCTAAGGGAAGGGATAACCAACCAGCATTACGAGCTATCTACTGAGAAAACAGAGGTTAAATTTAGGGTTAAAAGTCTGGGGAATAAAAAATAACTTTCAGATGACACTACTTGAAATGTTTATGAGCCTGGGCATAGACACACCAGTGGGAGGCTCATGTATGCATAACACCATTCTAGGCATTGGTTAAATATGTAAGGCTATAAAACTAAGACTCTGTCGACATCTTGAAGTTGGCAGAGGATTAACTGCAGGCTGCATAGATGTAAATAGTCAAACTGTATCTCTTCATGTCTAACATGTTCTACATGCTGTTGCACAGAATTATAAAGTGCCAAACAAGGTCTTCTAAAAGCAGCCAGGAGATAAGGAGATGGCTTCCATGGCCAGAATCCATGCATGGGACCAGAGTGATAAGATCTGAGTCTCCATCTGTGTTGTAGCATAAAATTGCTGCGTGTACCCTTGACTAATTTGACAGAGCGATCAGTTACATGGAATAATCCTGAATGTAAATATACCCTGATGCCTACAATAAGAACTTTGTAATGATTTGAACAATAGTTATATAAAATCCACCTGGAAGGAAAATCTCATTGCCACAAGGCCTATGTTATGACTATATTTTATGTGTGGTAAAGAAATGGCTTGGAAAGAAATGGAGAGACTGACCAATGTAGGCCATCTGAATGGTGATGTAGGGTCTCCTGCTTGGGCGGGGTGGTGGTGGACTAGATGACCTACAAGGTTCCCTTCCGACTCTGTTATTCTAATTTGTCAGAGCATGCACAGTCTTATTGCGCTGAGATAACCCAGGAGGAAATACAGTAAACAGTGGTCTATATTAAATAGTGGTTTATATTACACTATCTACAATATACACTAGGAACAATATACAATACACGTGGTAATACAGCAAACTTCAACATACAGCAGTTACAGCAGGAAACGGACGAGAGAGAAAGAACACAGCAGCAGAGCCTTCCCTTTTATACTCAGGCTCTTAAAGTGATACAGACCCAGACCCAGACCCTGCTGAGTCATTCCTATCATTGCATCATCCACCTTATATTCCATTACATCAGACATGTCAAACTCGCAATGTCACGTGATGTCACGCAGTGTATTGGAACTTTTCCCCCATTGCTAGCAATGGGGTAGGCTTGGTTTTGTCATGACGTGTCCGGCCCGCGGGCCGGCAGTTTGACACCCCTGCATTACATCATTACATAAGCTGTTTAGCTATTAAATTAATACCTTGACATAATTCTAATTCTAATCCTGAACCAAGAATCAGGAAGTAATAAATATTATCCAACAAAAGACTGCTAAATAGGTTTTGCTTCCAAGTAAAATCAAACAACCAAGCCAGCAATGACAACAGACCAGGAAAAAGATGGTGTTGCAATAACTAAGATAATTCATCAAAAATACCAGGGACTTTGCCAGATGCTGAAAGAAGAGTCAGCTGTTCTTAGAATACTTTGGAAGAGAAACTAGTGCACTGAAGATGTTTCTTTATTAAAAATGGCTTCCTAGGTAATAAATTTGCATCATGCTAGTACTTCATGCTAGTACTTCAGGAAAATCCCCATGTCTTCCTGATGATTTTAGATTTGGATTGCAAATGGCCCCTACTCTATTAGTCTGGAAGTTGAGTTACGGGCAATGGATTTATTTTCTTGTTGGTTTGAGACTTTTTGCTGCCCATCCAAGCAGCTTCCTCAGTCTGAAACAAGTTGGTTGGGGGAATCTGAATAGGCAAAGAATCGCTGGAACGTGCCAACTCCTAAAATTCTTGAGGATATTCCTGGACCAACCTCAGGGTTTCTTCTCCAAAGTGCATTGCAATATGTTGATGAAGATTCTCAGCCCTCCGGGGAGAATTGTCTGGAGGTTGAGTCAAGGCAACTGGACATTTTCTTGTTGGTTTGAGATGTATTGCTGCCCATCCATGCAGCTTCTTATTCCAATGTCTAGTCAGATTCCCCTAACCAACTTGTTTAGACTGAAGAAACATCTCAAACCGACAAGAAAATAAGTTCACTCTGACTCAACTTCCAGACAATTCTCTCCCAGAGGACTGAGAAGCTTCATCACCTTATCTATTAGTTTTTCTCATGGCCATGAAGACTTGGCTCTTTCTCCAGACATTGGCATCACAACATCAGGTGGGAACTCTAGAATAACACCACCTGTGGCATAGTTTGTGGTTTTGTCATAATTAATATTTTCCAAAGCACAAGAAGGCAAGATAAGAAACGATGGATGGAAACTATTCAAGGAGAGAAGCAACCTATAACTAGGGGAGAAATTTCCTAACAGTGAGAACAATTAACCAGTAGAACAGTTTGCCTTCAGAAGTTGGGTGCTCCCACAAGGAGGCTTTTAAGAAGACTCTGGACAGCCATTTATCTGGAATGGTATAGGGTCTCCTGTTTGACCTCCAAGGTCCCTTCCAACTCTGTTACCCTGTTCTGTTCTGTTTTTGGTTGCTGTCCACCAACAGTTTCTGAGATAGATGGGCAGCCAGATAAATTGGATTGACATATCTTTTAGCTAGCTAGCTAGCTAAACAAACAAACAAACAATATTATTTGACTGTGATTTTTGTGTATAAACACTGGCTTACTTAATTTAGAATGGAATAGAATAGAATAGAATAGAATAGAAGCTGGAAGGGACCTTGGAGGTCTTCTAGTCCAGCCCCCTGCTCAAGCAGGAGAACCTATACCATTTCAGACAAGTAATTGTCCAGTCTCTTCTTAAAAACCTCCAGCAATGGAGCGCCCACAATTTCTGGGGGCAAGCTGTTCCACTGGTTGATTGTCCTCATTGTCAGGAAGTTTCTCCTTAATTCCAGGTTGCTTCTTTCTTTGATCAGTTTCCAACCATTGTTTCTCGTCCTTCCATCTGGTGCTTTGCATTTGTCATTCTGTAGAATAGCACAAGTTGCACGATGCTTGTAGCTTTACAATTCTCTCTGAAAGCTGTTGAGGATTTCAGCATGATTTAACCTTAGATGGGTAAATAAACTATAGCTGGTGATCTGATTACCAAGTACATAATTATTTCTGAATGAACATATTATGGCTCTTCTATGGCACTTGTATTAACCTTGTTACACTTTTTCTGTTGATCCATGCTTAATAGGATTTAATGCCATTGGGACTTACACTACAGCATGCTTATGTTTGAAAGGGTGTTATAAAAATTTCAATATAAAGTAGACTTTGAAAAGCAGCTTGTATCTGGCACTAAATACCTTCTTATCTGCCAAGCACCATTATTACTGTTTGACCTTTTCAATGAAATGCATTTTAAATGTATGATTTTCCTGTTTCCTTTCTCTTATTTTTTTTAAAAAAATGCCCGACAAGAATAGAATGTACAATAAGTTACAAAAACAGTATGTTCTTCTAAGACAAGAAATGAATGCTTTAGATATAGTTGTATTAACTGCCAGAATATTACAAGGAAATTAGGAATTGAAGGAAGAGCAGTGTTCAAATCATGTTAGCTCCAGATTTGGAACATTTTAAAAGCTTCAAAGAAAACTTAATTTGGGGGACTGTCCCTTGCCATGCTGTGAAGGAAAAAAAAAGATTTTCCTGGGTAGATGAAAAGTCCTGGTGGAAAACTGACAATTACTACAGGGATGTGGATTTATTTGTAGGATGTCTATGGAGATTCTCAGTCATCCAAGCCATGGTTGTCCCAACAGTGCTTTTTCAAAAGGCAACTAGACTTTGTTTTTCCTTGAGGACATTTTGCTTCTCATTCAAGAAACGTCTTCAGTTGAAGAAGCTTCTTGAATGAAGCTTCATGAAGAAGGAATTGAAGAATTCCTTCTTCATGTAACAACACTAAAAAAAACACACTAAAAAAAGCCAGATAAGTACTTGAGAACGTGTGATATGATATCGTAATACTGCTTTTAAGTTCAGCTGGACCTTGGGGTGAGTTCATGGATATGCAACTTGTACGTTTCACTAGTTGGACATTACATTTTAATATTGTCAGGGAGGTCAGTAGTCCCTGTTATGTCCTGGTAGTCTCCCATCTCCCATCCACTATTCAACTGGTTCATATTCAATTGCGAAAAGGCACCTCAGAACCCAGACATAGTATTTTTTGTACCTTACATCCCAAGACCATCCAAACCCTCTTTACCGATTCTGAGATGGACCGCAAGCTAATTACCTTCTTCTCATTACTTGACATATAAATTTTCATTGCCAAATTTCCACTGTCAGGATTATCCTAACTGGGACAGGGAGTCCTCTGTCTACCCTTTATGTTATGAGAAGACTCTACATGGAACAGAGAAAAAGAATGCAAAAGCTATTACCCAAAAAAAATCAGCTTAGTTTGGAAAGATAGGTGCAGTTGAGGAAGAAACTCAGGATGGTTCCACCTTGATTCTCTTTAGTATAAGTAGAAGGAAGAGAGAAACTCTGTCAGGCTTAAGGCTGTGTAACCCAACCAAGTAACTCTA
>NW_015386389.1:4516251-4587474 GCF_001527695.2 Protobothrops mucrosquamatus
TGCCAACCCCCCCCCCCCCAAAAAAAAAAAAAGAATTATGTTCATCTAAAAAAGAGGTGGCTTGGTAACCATACCTTATATCTTCTTTTTGAATATTATTGATAGTAAAAAGGCAGATGTTCTTTGCTTTTCAATACAAATTAAATCCGAAATAAGTCACCAAAAACGGAAACTTTATGGCTCAAGCTGCAGTATGCTAAGCATGAAAAAAAAATCCAGCTGTTCATTTTACACACCCACAGACACACACCTACACAAACACACACACACACATCCACACACAAACAAACCAGATCTTAAAGCGTAGATCTGTGCATGTAATGCAATTCTTAATACTGTATAAAGGTGTGCAAAGAAATTCAGAAGCAGTTGACACTTACCTAGAAATTTCATATTATGGGATGGAAACCTGGGATTGGAAAAAAAAATGCCTTGTTGAATTTCCTGTCTGGATAAATAGTGATTAGTGATATTTTATCATTGTAATGGAGGAATATTTTGATGAAATCTCATGTTTCATTTTCTGCTATCAGATTTTTACCAAAGTTTCTACAACTACGAAGTCATAATTTAGGAGAAGAAAAAGAACGAGAGGCTTCCAATAAATCAGACCCATGAATAAATGTGCATGCTTCATCTGGATGATTGATGCTCTTTTCAGCCGAATGTTTCAGAACCTTCATTGCCAAATTAAGATTTTATAACTTTAAACCTTATGAAAAATTTAAAATCTGGAATAAAAGTTTAATTTGCCCATTCAAACTATCTTCTACAAAAAAAACCAAAAAACTAACTGAAATGTTCTCCAAGTATTAAAATTGTTTGTATTATGGATCACAATCAAATGACTGAAGGGAGTGAACAGATTGGAAATCAAGTTCTTTTCAAAAATCAGTTCACATTTATAGATGTTTATGTGTGTAAGTGTGATGTATATGCACATTATTTCTTTTGGCCTGTTTGCTGCTGCTTCATAAAACAGACATATTGCCATTTTGATAGCATTTTTGATCCTTTTTTGGGGTTCTAAATCCATTCATTTGATAAATATTAAGCCTAAAACATGTAATAATAATAATAATAATAATAATAATAATAATAATAATAATAATAATAATAATAATAATAATAATAATAATAATAATAATAATAATAAAAAAATAAAATAAAAAGTTGGAAGGGACCTTGGAGGTCCTCTAGTCCAACCCCCTGCTCAGGCAGGAAACCCTATACCCGTAGTGGCAAACCTATGGCACGCGTGCCACAGGTGGCACTCAGAGCCCTCTTTGTGGGCACATGCGCCGTTGCCCCAGTCCTAGGCCTTCAGTTGGGCTTTATAAAACCTTTTTGCTTTAGGCCTCCACTGCCGTGTGCAAAAAACCCCCAAAAGGTTCAATCAATCAATCAATTTCAACTTCTCGCGGGAAAAAAAAGATCTCGCAAAGTTGGAATTGATCGATTGAACTTTTTAGTCCCACCCAGTCTGCCATTACCAGCGCAGCCACACCCACCCAATGGGCCACACCCACCCAATGGGCCACGCCCACCCAGCACCCGATGATACATAAGTGGGTTTTGGGTTGCAGTTTGGGCACTCGGTCTCTAAAAGATTCACCATCACTGTCCTATACCATTTCAGACAAATGGCTGTCCTGTCTCTTCTTAAAAACTTCCAGTGTTGGAGCATTCACAGTTTCTGGAGGCAGGTTGTTCCACTGGTTAATTGTTCTAACTGTCAGGAAATTTCTCCTTAGTTCTAGGTTGCTTCTCTCTTTGGTTAGTTTCCATCCGTTGCTTCTTGTCCTGACTTCAGGTGCTTTGGAAAATAGACTGGTCCCTTCTTCTTTGTGGCAGCCCCTGAGACATTAGAACACTGTTATCATGTCCCCCCTCATACCAACCTGTTGATTGTCAATGGCAGGGGTCCCCAACCCCCGGTCCGTGGACCAGTATCGGGCCGCAGCATGCCAGCAACCAGTCCGCACAAACAAACAAAGCCCCATCCGTGGGATGCAGGCAGCATGCAAAACCATACACTCTCCAGTCTGCAGAAAAAACTTTCTCCATGGAACCAGTCCCTGATTCCCAAAAGGTTGAGGGCCTCTGGTCTATGGAGCATTTTTCTACAGTACATGTAGTCCTAAACTCACCAGTTCATTTAGTGACTGTTTGAAGTTACAACGGGACTGCCAAAAGTGACTTATCAACATTTTTCACACTTAATGATCCTTGTGGCATCCTGTTGGTCACATGATCACAATTCAGACACTTGGCAATTGACTCATATTTATGACGGTTGCATTATCCTTCGGACGTGTCATCACCTTTTGCGGCCTACTGATAAGCAAAATCAACAGGACTTACTAACTTAAGAACTTCAGTTATCCACTTAACAACTGTGGCAAGAAAGGTCGTAAAGCAGGGTAAAATTCACTTTAAAAAATGTCTCACTCAGCAACAAAAGTTTGGGACTCCATTGTCGTCAAAGATTTCCTGAACTTCACTCAGGATAGCCATCGGTGTCTTCTGGAAATCACAATGAAATCCTAAGTCTTTGCACAACAACATCATGTTGTATTACTGCAGAGGTCCCCAACCTTTTGGGCACCAGGGACCAGTTCCATAGAGAAAGGTTTTTCCGTGAACCGGAGAATGCATGGTTTTGTGTGCTGTCTGCATCCCGCAGATGGGGCTTTGCTTGTTTGTGCGGACCGGTTGCTGGCATGCCGTGGCCCAGTACTGGTCCATGGACCAGGAGTCGGGGACCCCTGTATTACTGGACAACTCTCTGTTCAAATTCCAAATATCAAACGATCAAACCACAAAGAATCCAGGAGACAACAACCTTTCCTGCAAAAATAGGGGTGTGGGAATTGTATTGTAACAGAAAGCAGTAAATCTCCCACCTTTGGAATAACCTATTGAGTAACCAAATAATTCAGCAACTGTGAAAAAAAGACAAAACACAGACCTTATTGGTTTATAATTAATATGTAAGTTAAAAAAGTGTTTGGTGATATTATTTAGAACATTTATCTCAACCAGGCTTGTAGCAAGCCATGAGAGAAGTCATTATTTTCATTTCAGACAGGGCTGAAGCTAAGAGATAATTGTTTGGTAAGACTAATTGGTGTCTCAAATAGAAGTTTTAACAAGGTCACATCGTGTAGTAGTAATTATATAGGATCCTCTTCAACCTAACTCTGCCCACTGCCATGAGTTCAATTCTGACTGGTTCAAGGTTGACTCAGCCTTCCACCCTTGGTAAAATGAGGACCGGGATTGTTGGGATCAATATGCTGGCTCTGTAAGCTTCTTAGAGAAGGCTGTAAAGCACTGTGAAGCAATATATAGGTCTAAGTGCTATTGTTGTTGTTATTAGTTGCCTTAAAGAGAAAATGGAAGCGCTCTTATTAAGGGTGCGTTTTTTCTGTGCTTTGTCTTAAATTTAAGAGACAGTCTGTTGAACGGGATTCAGAAAGACTTTCCTCCCTCCCTGGATTCTCATCAAAATCCACATTTAAATATTATATAATAATTTACCATAAACATAAATGTATTCTAAACATAAACTTACTACAAGCTATGAATATTTAAACGAATAAGGGAAGGAATAGCATCTTGATTAAAACAAGAGCATTTGATCGATGGTGCTTGTAAAGGTTCCACAATTGAAGTAAGATTAATTTTTTAGGTTGTAATCAAATATAGCTTCTCACTTGGACATCAGCTGGCTCTTGAATATTATTGTTGATGTCCTCTCTTCTCCTTTAATGCTTCCTTTCTCCTTCTTAATTTTGTTTTGTTTTGTTTTGGCTTTTTATTTCTTCCCTTCCCTTTTTCTCACAGTCTAAATGCTGATTCTGGAGGCATTCAGTGTCCTTTTACTGGTTGCCGACATTAATAAATGCATTTAGGTTCTTCAGAATTTGGTTTCCATGTTCTTCTCCTGCTCTTTCCACATGACCATCTTGGTTGCAATTTCTACAGAAAGCACAGAAGGCTGACAAATATGATTACACTTGATGTATTTGATTCACACGCTTTGGATCTACATTACCATTTCAGCTCACAGGACAGCATGCATGAGCTTGCGAACTCTTGTACTAATCTCTTTGCGATTGAAAAAAAGGAGTTGCTTCTTGCATCCTGAATTCAAGATATAGAAGGGATTCTCTAATACTCATGCATAACCCTCCTAAAGAAAGAGGAAAAAAACCCAGGAGGCATCTGATAGATCATTTTCTGTCTTTGTCTTTCATTTTTTTCCTGTAAAAACTTGTGAAAGATTATGCCTGGGTATAAAATGTTTTAGTCTGAAAAAAAAATGCTATCAGACTTCTTGTCGTCTATGGAGATTCTCAGTCATCCAGGTCATGGTTGTCCCAAAGGTGCTTTTTTTTCCAAAAAGGAATGATGCTTTTCTTTTCCTTTAAGACATTTTGCTTCTCATCCAAGAACTGAACTGAAGAAGCTTCTGGGATGAGAAGTGAAACATCTTCAAGGAAAAACCAAGAAAGTCCAGTTGCTTTTTGAAAAAGCACCTTTGGGACTACCAGACTTCTGATTTTTTTGCTTTCATAGGCGAGTACAGCTGTGCCTCCTCCTCCTCCTCCTCCTCCTCCTCCTCCTCCTCCTCCTCCTTCTTCTTCTTCTTCTTCTTCTTCTTCTTCTTCTTCTTCTTCTTCTTCTTCTTCTTCTTCTTCTTCTTCTTCTTCTTGTTATTTTGACAAATTCACCATCAGTCAATTGCAAAAGGTGGCCATACTGGGAATAGCTTCCATCCTGAAACAATATCTGTAATACCACCAAACATCCACATCTGCCTATCCCAGGTCCTTGGTAAGGACTCAATAGGCAAACAAAAATACCAAATCCAGTCTGAACATCAGGCTGACTGTGTGATGATCAATAATAATAAGAAGAATAAAACAACAATAAAACAACATCAAAACAACAACAACAATAATAATAAAGCTTTTTTATTTATTTTGATAGTAGAGATTTATCTAACCCTATTTATCATTGTATGAGCCCTATCAGCAATTTGAATGTGATGGGGTTCAGGGTTGACTCAGCCTTCCATCCTTCTGAGGTCGATAAAATGAGGACCCAGATTGTTGGGGGCAATATGCAAATAATGCTTCCATCTTGTGCTGCATACGGGGCAGTATATAAGTCTAAGTTCTATTGCTATTGCCTACCTTAGTAATACTGAAATGGCTATTCAAATGAATGAGGAAGTCAAGGGAGAAGTATCTCAATTATACGGACTATAAGCCATTTATGCTAGTTTAGGTCAAATGCAAGGAAAATCAAGAGATCCAGACAGTTCAAATGGGTATTTTTATGTTTTGGGGTTCGCGGCATTGAAGCACGACACATGTTGTAACCAAGTACTTCTTTATTCGTTCCTCAACTCAACTCTCGACCAAACAGGCGTGCAGGCCTTTTATAGTCTCTCCAAACCCAGGCAGTCCAGCCAATAGGGAAGAACCCTTTTTTGCGCCTTGCGCATGCGCACAAGTCCATCGCCAGCCAGTCTGGTCCCTATACCATTTCAGACAAGTGGCTGTCCAATCTCTTCTTAAAGACTTCCAGTGTTGGAGCATTCACAGCTTCTGGAGGCATGTTGTTCCACTGGTTAATTGTTCTAACTGTCAGGAAATTTCTCCTTAGTTCTAGGTTGCTTCTCTCCTTGATTAGTTTCCATCTGTTGCTTCTTGTCCTGCCTTCAGGCACTTTGGAGAATAGTTTGACTCTCTCTTCTTTGTGGCAGCACCTGAGATATTGGAATACTGCTATCATGTCCCCCCTCGTCCTTCTCTTCATTAAACTAGACATACCCAATTCCAGCAACCATTCTTCATATGATTTAGCCTCCAGCCCCCTAATCATCTTTGTTGCTCTTCTCTGTACTCTTTCTAGAGTCTCAACATCTTTTTTACATCATGGTGACCAAAACTGGATGCAGTATTCCAAGTGTGGCCTTACCAAGGCCTTGTAAAATGATATTAATACTTCACGTGATGTCATATGGCTCCCCTATTTTTTTTTAAGATTAGAAAACTCTATACATTTTGTTAATCTAAAATATTCTGCTTATTTCTTTCTATGAATAAAAGAAAGATGAATTCCTAACTTTCATAACATTTCAACAAGTCTCCTTTCTCAAATTCATACTATTAAACTGAATTGTGTACTTTATAGTAGCTGATGTAAGCATGATCCAATAGGTAATTGGTTAGGTTTAGTATTTCAAACCCAGATGCATTTTGGATAGAAGATAACAAATAATCAAGGAAGGAAGAGAGGAAAAGAAAAACATAATGAATTTGCTAATAGAAACTTAAATCACTTCACACTACAAGTACAGCTTGTCACTAGAAATATCCTTTAAAAAAAAAATCAGTTGGACAGCTTTCTATGAGTGAAAGCTTGCTGAAAAGAGAAAATACCAATCTCTCCATTCTAAATCTAAAAAGGATTTTTTTTAACCAAAGCATTTTCATTATCGTTATTTATTTAATATCAAAGAAGGTCCAGATATTAAAAAAAAATCCACCACAGGGTCCTGAAAAATGGAGTTGGCATTTAGGATGAGATTTTATATGTGTGGTTTTCAAAAGACTAGATGCTTCACATAGAATCCTAATTCATCTTGTCACGGGTGTCTCACTGTTTGGGTTTGTCACTTCCGAAAATATTCTTTGCAGCCTGACAAGACACCGTGGAGTTGGGACTATTTGCACAACAGCTGATCAAATATTTAAAGGAGAGTTGACTTCACTTTGTGTCTAATAATCCTACTTGGCAGCTCACCAAGCAGCATTGTGTGTTTGTGTCTGTGCTTTTATGGTCTGGTTTTTTTTTTTTTTTTTTTGGTTTCTTAAGAATTGTGTATAGGTAAAACCTTTCCTTTCCTCTCCTCCCCTCCCCTCTCCTTTTCCCCTTTCCTTTCTTTTCCTCTCCTCTCCTTTCCTCTCTCTCCTTTTTCCCTTTCCTTTCCTCTCCTCCCCTCCCCTCCCCTCTCCTTTTTCCCTTCCCTCTCCTTTCCTTCCCTCTCCTCTCCTCCCCTCCCCTCTCCTTTTCCCCTCTCCTCTCCTCTCCTCTCCTTTCTTTTCCTCCTCCTCTCCTCTCCTTCCTCCTCCTCCTCTTCCTCCTTATCCTCCTGTATAAATTAACAGTATTCAACAGTATGAATAAATTATTTTACAGTAGACAAATTGGGTAAAAAATGGACATAATTTCCTGAACAGTACATTGGAGGGTTCTGAAAAGTGAATAAAATCAATGTTTTATTATTTTCTGACTAACTGTCAATACAGTTTTGGTAGGTTCTGGCCCACCATATGACCAAAGTGTAAAAAGAAAAAGAAAAAGAAAGAAAAAAGAATTCAGAAGAAATAAAAAATAGTTATCCACATCTTTCTAGGACAGGTGCCTTATCACCAGAAGATATCAAACTATATATTTTTTTAAAAAAACTCACAATAAAAAAGAAAAAAAAAAGCACTCACTGAGCTGCTTGCTTTTTCTAATTTTAATCCTGTTTAAATTAAACCATACTTGGAGACAAACATTATTTTATCCATTTCTATCCAATAAAGATCAAATTCTAATGGCATTTCCATTTCTTTCACCCTCCAATTAGAAATCATCTAGTTGCCCAGAAAATTTGTTGCTTTCTCCGAAATAAGCAAGTTCAGACATATTTTACCTTCACCTCTGAATCAAAAGATATTTAACGATAAGTCCGATTGTTCAGAGAAATAAATAAATGCAATTTTTTTATAATCAGCTGTAGAAAAGATTGTAAAAGATTATGTCTTCTTTCATCCATTCACCCATCCCTCTGTATTCTGAATGGTGATGTATTTCAGCTGACAATGAGAAGCAATTGATCCAAAATTGGTTGCTATCTGTAATTTTGTGGATTCTGAATGCTTTTCATTGACCGTTCCCATTCCATTGGCCAATTACTTTGGTTGATCAGAGTTGGCACTTGCATAGACTAACCCCATAAACCAGGAGTCTTCAAACTTGGCCCTTTTATGACTTGTGGACTTCAATTCCCAGAATTCCTCAGCCAAGCACGCTGGCTGAGGAATTCTGAGAGTTGAAGTCCACAAGTCATAAAAGGGCAAGGTTTGAAGACCCTAGCCATAAACAGTTTCTTAGAGAGGTACAGTTCTTCAGCTCGTGACTATAATGGAGCCTGGAATTTCCACTGTGAGTAAAAAGATGTTGAGACTCTAGAAAGAGTGCAGAGAAGAGCAACAAAGATGATCAGGGGACTGGAGGCTAAAACATATAAGGAACGGTTACTGGAATTGGGTATGTCTAGTCTAATGAAGAGAAAGATGAGGGGTGACATGATAGCAGCATTCCAATATCTCAGGAGCTGCCACAAAGAAGAGGGAGTCAAGCTATTCTCCAAAACCCCTGAAGGCAGGACAAGAAGCAATGGATGGAAACTAACCGAAGAGAGAAGCAATCTAGAAATTTCCTGACAGTTACCCAATGGAACAACCTGCCTCCAGAAGCGGTGAATGCTCCAACATTGGAAGTTTTTAAGAAGAGTCTGGACAGCCATTTGTCTGTAATGGTATAGGGCCATGGTGGCGAACCTATGGCATGTGTGCCACAGGTGGCACGCAGAGCCCCCTCTGTGGGCACGCGCAGCGTCACCCCAGTCCTAGGCATTCAGCTGGGTTTTATAAAATGTTTTTGCTTTAGCCCTCCGCCGCCATGTGCAAAAAAAAAGGGGGTTCCATCAATCAATCAATTTCAACTTCTCCCAGGAAAAAAAAAGATCTTGCAAAGTTGGAATTGATTGATTGAACTTTTTAGTCACACCCAGTCTGCCGTTACCACCTCAGCCATGCCCGCCCAATGGGCCACGCCCGCCCAATGGGCCACACCCACCCGGCACCCGACGATACATAAGTGGGTTTTGGGTTGCAGTTTGGGCACTCGGTCTCTAAAAGGTTCGCCATCACTGGTATAGGTTTTCCTGCCTGAGCAGGGGGTTGGACTAGATGACCTCCAAGGTCCCTTCCAACTTGATGATGATGATGATGATGATGATGATGATGATGATTGTTGTAAGTTGACGCTTCTAATGGGCTAACCCAATTTTATGATCTTTTTTGTGACCGTCATTAAGTGAATGCCATAGTTATTAAGGGAATCAATGCAGTCCTAAGGGAATTTATTGCGAGAAACATGCAAGAGCCGAATATGAGGAAAAAGTCTCCTGGAGTTTGTCTTATTGTCTGCTTGGTTAGGAAAGAGAGATGGTTGTGTACTATTAAGTCTTTTTTGTAACAAAAATTAAGAAAGTATAACTGAATAACAACCAGAATACCCGTGATATAGGAAATAAAATGAATCAACTAGCTATGCTTAATTTTTGTGCTTTTTTTCCTGTGTAATAACGAAGATACATTTCTCAGTAATGGCATACTGATTTTGTACCTAATTTAGATAACTAAGAGACTTCTATTACAATTGTAATGAGGGCAGGAGAGGCAAATTGAATTATTTTCTTATCAGCTTTGAAATGCTTTTGATTAACTTCTGGAAAAGGTATTCATCGTTTCCTTCCTTCCTTCCTTCCTTCCTTCCTTCCTTCCTTCCTTCCTTCCTTCCTTCCTTCCTTCCTTCCTTCCTTCCTTCCTTCCTTTCTTCCTTCCTTCCTTCCTTCCTTCCTTTCTTCCTTCTGTGTTTGTGATTTATAGGCACTCAGCAGCCAATCATCCTTTGACTCCTCAGTGCGATATGGATCTTAGTACTTCTGAAGAATTCTACCAAGCTGTTCACCATGCTGAGCAGACCTTCAGAAAGATGGAAAGCTACCTGAAGCAACAGCAGCTTTGTGATGTTATTTTAATTGCTGGGAACCGTAAGATACCTGCACACAGGTATGTATTAAAGGAGTTATAAGAGCCATTTGTTAGGCAGGAGTGAAAAAGCAATCAAAATACCAGCTGCAGTTGGCCCTCATTCTTGAAAGTATGTCATTGTTGTTGTTGTTATTATTATTATTATTATTATTATTATTATTATTATTATTATTATTATTATTATTATTATTATTATTATTATTTAAAAAAACATGTTCAATTCTTCAAGAAGAGTTTCCTCTTAACAAGAGAAATATTTAATGGTGTAAGCTTACGATTATGAAGAGTGATGGTCTGACTGTTGATATGATGGTTTTAATTCCTACCTTAACATTTTATTTAAAGATTTGTGTTTGTGTAACGAAGATTAAATGTTTATTAGTGGTCCAATATAAACACAACAAGAAGTTTATTTGATTGGTAGAGGAAAAGATTCTAGCTAAGATAAAAAATTGGAGAGCGAAAGATTTAAACCATGTAATAGAATTTATGTAGCTCTTTATAGTTTTTCTTTTGAAGGCTGAGCATATTTGAGGCCACACTGATTGTAAGCTTGGCAAAAAAGCAAAGGAGGCCTCAATTTTTTTTTCTGTAGCTCTTTCATCCCATATCTATGTATCAAATTTTTTTTAAAAAAAAAAACCTAGTGTTTAAACTGCATCAAAAAACATTGTAATAAAGTATTTATTTTGCCAAATATGTTCTATATGAAAAATGCAAATTCTGTTCCTCTAGTGCAAAGTTGGTATTTAATGGGAAGATTGGTTTTCATCTGTATCTTGACTGAACTTGATTTAACAGCTATTTCAGTTCAGTAGCAATCAGAATTTTTCGGAGCAATAAATGATAAGGGTCATAAGCTTCCCTCTGAAATAAAGCTGAATCACAGTTTATCTTCACGGTTAAAGATGCAAACGTATTGATAGTCTGTTTCAGATTTCCAGGCTATCTGAAAGCACGTTTTTCTTTTAGAATAGCTGACACACATATAGGATATCAGTGGTTCCCCAACCTTTGCAGCTTGACTGCCCAGCTGGGGTGGGGGGGGGGAGGAGAGGACAGGGGAACTGGGCCGTGTGAATGCACGCACGTGCAGAACTCCACTCACACAAGAGAAGCTTTTTGTGGTGTGGTTTCATGCTCCTTCTCTGGGCCAAAAACTTTTCCAAAGTGACTGAAGGCCTGAAGCAGCATGAGATCGCTCCCCTGAAGCTTCTTATCCATTTACAAAAGCTTTTAATACAGAGAAGAGAAGCCTTTGGTACGCGGTCTTGTGCTCCTTTAGACTCACTGCTCCAAAAGTGGATCGGGTGTCCTGCCCAGGCAGAATCAGCGAAGCTGAGCAGGGCATGCTTGCCCTACTCAGCCTATACTCTCACTGCTCCCCTTTTGGAGCATCAGGAGCAGGTGGCTTGGTGGCCCAGTTGGGGTGGGGGGCAGAGTAGCAGGACAGCGCGCACATGTGCATGCAGCTTCACTCACACAAGAGATAAGAGAAGCCTTTGGGGCGCTGCTTGTGTGAATGGAACTGCACATGCGTGCTGGTCCACCACTCATACCGATTCCAAGTAGGCCGTGGGCCTGAGTGGGCCACAGCCTGGGGGTTGGGGACCCTGTAGTATATAATACACTCACATTTCCATATCATGCATAAGATAAATGCTTAGGTGGTGCAAATGAAAAAGACATTTAATGATATATGACGGTCTCAGCTGGGGCTCCCCAGTGTCCTGTGAATTTTACCTTTGCTCAGCACCCACCTGTAATAACCAGGGTTTTTTTTGAAGGGGGAGAGACTTCCATTCTTGCCACCTGCTCTCTGTTCCTGATCTACTAAAACAGGGGTGCCAAACTGCCGGCCCGTGGGCTGCATGCGTCACATGGAAGCCGTGCCCACCCCAGCTCCGGCAAGGGGGAAAAAGTCATGATAGGTTGCGACATATCACGTGACGTGGCGAGTTTGACGCCCCTGTACTAGAGCAAGTTTAGAAGATGAAACCCATTTACAGCATCAACATTTCTTAAATATCAGCTGGATTTAGAAATGATGAGATCAGAACACAGTCCTTTCAGCAGTTCCAAGAAGGCTCCACACCCATTTTCATTACTCAGGTGACCCTGAGGACACAGATGGCCTCAACGACTCTCTAAAAGAATGCAAATGACCAGCTATCTGCAGGGAGTATAAATCCTTCCATTCCCCACCATCCAGTAAGAGTTGAAGAAGCTTCTTGGATAAGAAGTGAAATGTCTTCAAAGAAAAAAAAAGGAAGTCCAATTGCCTCTTGAAAAAGCACCTTTAGAACAAGGATGACTTGGATGACTGAGAATTTCCTAGACAAGAAAATTCATGTATTGTTCACATCACAACATGTACATTTACTCTTAAGGATTAGCTTGCTGATATCTTGCAGAATGTAAGAAAACAGGGTCATTATTTAACTGTTATCACTGATAAAGTCAAATGATGCATTAAATATTCTGAGTGTAAGAACAGTTTGTGATTTTCATATTGTTCCAATTTGGGCAGAAGCTTGGGAACTAATCAAGGAGAATACATGGAAGCAGAAGGTTTAATTAAATGTATTCTGGAAATATTAAAATGGGTTGTATTTATATCCAATTAATTTTGAAGTCAAACGCTTTGGACTCCACATATTATGCAACAATACATGAGAGAAGCAGAGTTCATGAGTTTATTTCTTGTAGAACTTATTCTTGTGAAGTAGCAGTAATTGGAGGGAGAAAAAAAATGATATCTTAAATACAATTGACCTTTCCCGGTGAGTAGGCGTCTCAACCAAAACGTACCACTCCCTCCAGTCCTTGGAAGTTCAGAAATCAATAGCACATGATGAATTCAGGAAGATTTCCTGAATGAGATTAATTACCAGGCACTATTTCAGTGGTTCTCAACCTTTTTAATGCTGCGACCCCAACCGGTCGTAAGTCGAGGACTAAACCGGTTGTAAGTCGAGGACTAAACCGGTCGTAAGTCGAGGACTAAACCGGTCATAAGTCGAGGACTACCCAACCGATCGTAAGTCGGGGACTTTCCCTGCCCGGGAGCGCCGCGCATGCGTGGTTCCACCCCCTGCGCCGACCGAGGCGTAGCTGGCAAGCGGCAGAGACGGAGCAGGCCGACCACCAGCTGGCCCAGCCCAAGGGAGGTAAGGCCCCCTCCAGAAAAGGGGAAAAAAATGTCGGACAAAAAAAAATGGACAAAAAAAATGGTGGACAGCCTTGCTTGGCGACCCCCGTGAAATGGTCGATCGACCCCAAATGGGGTCCCGACCCACAGGTTGAGAACCACTGCACTATTTGGTTAAATAATTGAAAAAGAGAGAGAACAATGCGCAGATGAAAAAGTAATACTGCCTGACAATTGCAGCTTTACTTGTTAAAAATAAAAAGAGATAAAGTTGTAAAATACATATTTCAAAAAGTTCAGGCATTTACCTGCTTTCAGTCTATCGCATAAGAGGCGTGATCAGAATGCAAAGAAAAACGTGGAGACTTTTTCCATTGGGATTGATTCCATTATTGATCATAATGAAAGTGGTTTTTAGATATATTTTTTTTCACTAGCCGGGAACATCCTTAATGGCTGAGTATATTTTGTAGAGAAAAGCACTCAGGCTACTTTTTATTTTTGCCTGTGACAGCTGTGTATGTTTTTTTTTTTTTTCAAAGTAGAACTGGAGTAATAGTATCAAGGTGGTAGAAATTAACTTTCTTGATTTCCTAACTTTTAGTTTTATGCATATAGATAAAACCTTCTTTTTCAACAGACATTTTTATCATTATAATCTATCTCTTCAAAGAGTTTAATTTTGCTCTGTTTGGAATGTGTATCTTACTCATGGTTCTTCTGCTTTATTCATTTGCTGTTAGTGTTGCTTCACTAATGAAGATGGTGTGATTTTATCATACAGTTAATTTTTTTAAGCTACCTTGGTTGCTTCTGTGGCTGAAAAGCAGCACACAACTCTTATAAAGGGTTTGATATCCTGCTCATATCCAGGAAACTGTTTTTTACATCATGTAAACAGATGTTCATGAAAATACTCAATGGACATATAAGATTCACTCTTACCTACAAAACCACATAGTTCTACTTGGTTTCTGTGTGGAAAATGCCAACGGTCCATCATCTATCATCAAATCCTTGAAGGCCACCATATCTGGCCAGATCTATCCAATAGAGAAATACCCCACCAAGGAATTTAATTTAAGCAATTAGACATGGATGAAAGAGACATATAAATGGAGTTGGATTTAAGAATAGGAAGAAGTAGACCAAATGATACTACAGTACTGAAGGACAGAAGAAGCAGAAGAGAAGAAAATTCTCTTCCTATCAGGTGCATAAATAGGTGACCTCATTTATTTATTTATTTTCCAAAAGCCACCTTCATCAAAATAAATATTTGGCTACTTATTTGATGCTTCAATGCACATTTTTTTTGTGAGTTCATTTACTGAGTTTTATTAAATGCCAGCAGAGTAAGACTGCTCTACTATACTTTTACTTGGAAGAGAATATGTGATTCAGCAGAACTTGTTTCCAAAAAAATGTTTATAAAGTTGGCATTTCCATGACTTTTGAGCATTTACCACACTTGTTGCTGGTTGAACATTTTCAGAAGTAGACTGCACTGAAATACAGTAAGTTAACAGATATGTTCCTTCTCTTTCTCCATCTCTGCCCTTCTCTCTCCTCACATTGCCCCCAGGCTTGTACTCAGCTCAGTTTCGGATTACTTTGCTGCCATGTTTACGAATGATGTTTGCGAAGCCAAGCAAGAAGAAATCAAAATGGAAGGCATTGATCCTGGTGCACTTTGGGATCTCGTTCAGTTCGCATATACAGGTAAGGCTTATGCACTGAATTATGTTTTCAGGAATGGACCCTGATTCTCGTGTTCATCTTTCTTTAACAACAATAGGAGACGAGTACATTAATAACATGAGCAGTTTCTATCATCTGGATTAATGGATGACAGAGGTATCACGCTACACTTGTAGGGTGTACATTTACAATTTACACTTGTAAATTTCACTTCTGAAATGTACAGGCAATCTCATTCTGCTCTTCGAAGGATTGTTGGATTCATGCTTATTTTGTCCAGATACTAGATAACTTTTCACTTAATGTGTACTCCTATTCCATTCTAGGTGTAATAAAGGAAAATAATATTAGGGTACGATGGATGAATTATAGTAGTGGCCAAAAGCACTGTGAGTATAAGCACTGTGAGCTTATGCACTGGAGACAAATTCCTTGTGTGTCCAATCACACTTGGCCAATAAAGAATTCTATTCTATTCTATTCTATTCTATTCTATTCTATTCTATTCTATTCCATTCCATTCCATTCCATTCCATTCCATTCCATGCCACGCCACGCCACGCCACGCCACGCCACGCCACTCCATTCTACTCATTATTTACTCCCCCCATCTATAAAAATAGATAATTCTGTATTTAGTTTAAAGTTGTGCTTTTTAGGGAGAATGATTATTTAAAATGAAAAACAATTGAAGTTCTAGTTATGATTAATATAGCTTGGTGGTTAAGGAACAGATTGTAAATGGGAATGCATTACTGCAGACTGTCCTCAGGGTGCAATCCAAAAAGCAAGATGATGACACATAAAAAAGGCAGATCTTTGATTGCAATATTCTAGTCATCAGCTTGATTCCCCCCCCTTTTCTGTATTATTTCATCCTGTTGATCAATAAAGACCATTTCATGCCTCCTCCATGGTTTTTAAAATGCTGCTGGGCTTAAAAGTACTAAAATTTGTTTCTTGTATTATTCTTGTGAGGCTGAAGCCAGAAAAATGTGTATTATTTCCTAGGACCCAATTCTGGTCTGTGATCATACATTTAAAATATTATTCCTCATTACTAAGGCATTGAATAACTTAAGAAAACATTGCACATAATAACATGAAAACTCAGACTGATACATCTGTACACACTAATATTGATCCTTGAAAAAATAGGTTAATCAGTGTCCTACTGATAAATTTTTAAAGCCAAATGTTTATACTAATCAGTCATACAACCAAAAGAGCCCATGGTCAATACAAATATTCTAAATGTGTCCTTCAGCTTTTCTCTTCTTTCCTACAAAGAACTAACATATTGATTGAACTACTACAGACACTTCAAAACTAAAGGAAAAATAAATAAAATGTTGAAATTAATATTTCAGCTTGCGACTGCAATCCAGTGCATAAATTACTTGGGCACGTAAGCTCCATTTAACTTTGTGTTTACTTCCAATTGTTTTGTTTTAGCTTTAACAAAAGCTATTCAGTCAGGTGAACATGCAATATTTATATTTTAATTTGAACTTCGGGAAATGTGGCAAGCAGCAGTTAATGTTCATATTGCCGGTGGGAAGACAAAAGTCCATTAAAGGTAACAAAAGAAAGACATATCAAATGTCTGGAGATATTTTTTTTCTCTCTCCTCATTTTCTGATTTCTTCTGTGTCATGTCTAAAAGAACTAGTGGCTTCTTCAAGGAGGCAACTCATGGACTATCAATTTTCTGGTCAAAAATTGGCAGTATGGTTTCTTTGAGCCACTGCTGATGTACAGAGATATGATGATGATGTTATCCATTCAGTCCGATTCTTGGCAATTTTGTGGGCCAGGTATCTCTACATCTTCCAATCTTGCACTACTTCTTTGAGTTTTTTTGTGCTCTGGCTGGTGTCAGGTTTGATGGTGTTCTTTGGTAGCCAGGTTTCCTTTTACATCCTAACACTTCCAAACATAATTGCATTCTCCAGTGAAATTCCCTCCTCCTCCTCCTCCTCCTCCTCCTCCTCCTCCTCCTCNTCTTCTTCTTCTTCTTCTTCTTCTTCTTCTTCTTCTTCTTCTTCTTCTTCTTCTTCTTCTTCTTCTTCTTCTTCTTCTTCTTCTTCTTCTTCTTCTTCTTCTTCTTCTTCTTCTTCTTCTTCTTCTTCTTCTTCTTCTTCTTCTTCTTCTTCTTCTTCTTCTTCTTCTTCTGCCATATCCGGTATCGGATGTTGGCGATCATGTTGGCGATCCTGTTTTTATTAGCAGCCACACGAAAAAGTGCTGCTGAGTTTTGTCCAAACCAGTCCCTTAGATTTTGAAGCCATGATGTTCTTCTTCTGCCTGGACCTTGTTTGCCTTCTATCTTTCCCTGGAGGATTAAATGGAGTATGCCGTATTTTTCTGGGTGTCGCATCACATGTCCGAAATATTCTAATTTTCGTTTTTTTTAATTGTTTTGATGATTTCCCTTGGCTTTCCCAGGCAGCTTATCAATTCCTCATTTCTGATCTTGTCAACCCAGCTTATACGTGACAGCCGCATGTAAATCCACATTTCAAATGCTTCTAGTCTCTTCAGGTGGCCTTCTGTCAGAGACCAACTGTCAATTCCCTGCACGGCATGGCCAAACTAAGTGAGACACAGTTTTATGATTTTCCACAGAGATATATGCTGAGTATATTTGCTATCTCCAAAAGAAACCACAGGGGAACTTCAAAATGTTGCATCTTCTCTCCGATAACGAATGGATCCTGACCACACCCCTCATACCCCTAACAGTTACTTTCTCTCCATGTGGAAGATTTCTCTTTCAGACATGAGAGCAAATATGTGATGATTAGGAAATTGACCTGGAATTTGGTTCAGAAAGATTTAGCCAGTTTATTCTTATCTGTGTTGAACTAAACATTCCTGGAGTTACATAGTAGATTGCCCATGTCGGTTATTTTTCCTTGCCCTGAGGATATAGAAGTAGATGGATGTGCATCTACTCTGTAATCATATTTATACTATGGATAATTATTTGTCTTACAGACAATGTATGGGTTTTATCTTACAATAATATCTTGATACAGTATAGATATTATGCAATAGGTAAGGCAACCAATGGAAAAGCTGACACTTTTAACAAAGCAGATAGTTCAACCTGTTTGAATATGTATGTGTGAATTTGTATCTAGATAGCTATAGTTACATTTTATATCTAGACGTTTAATCACTGATATTGCCAAACAATCCAGCAAATGCAATATGTTAAATGAAAAATGTAGAAAAAACCCTCGCTTTATAAACTTCCATTCTTACTTGTAGACTAGCAATAGTACTGAAATGCTGAGGTTCTGATTTAAAACTCTATCAGGCAAAGCAAATTAGTTTTGCAGGATAGGGAGTAGTAAGAAGAAGAATCATACATGAAACTGTAAAATTGTAAATATGACTCAAGGAGCAATAATGTTTCTCTGGCTTTGCAGTATTCTCAGAAGAATGCCTTCAGCCAGTAGGTAGGTAGGTAGGTAGGTAGGTAGGTAGGTAGGTACGTAGGTACGTAGGTAGGAAGGAAGGAAGGAAGGAAGGCTAAACTAGTCATAGGGGAAGAGAGGGGGGAAGGAAGGAAGGAAGGAAGAGATAGATAGATAGATGATAGATAGATAGATAGATAGATAGATAGATACAGAGAGAGAGAGAAAAAGAAAGAAAGAAAGAAAGAAAGAAAGAAAGAAAGAAAGAAAGAAAGAAAGAAAGAAAGAAAGAAAGAAAGAAAGAAAGAAAGATTCTACCAACCTGCCACTGGACCAGCTTGGTTAATCAGCTCTTTATGGAAGCAGGATTCTTTTTGTAGAGTATTGATTCAGACTGAAATGTCTTTTTGTCTGTCTGTCTCTCTCTTTCTCTGTGTCTCTCCCACCCGATGTGTGTGTGTGTGTGTGTGTGTCTTTTTTGTTACACCTGTTAATTGAATATTAAGAAATATGAAAACTAAAATGGGAATGCTGGATATAATGTGATTATATGAACTCAATACATGGTTTCATTACAGCATAAATGAAATTACTGTTTCATTAAGGCTTTTTTAATACAAATGGTATGCGTTATGCAAATGTACAAGTAACACATTGCTGCAATTTATGCTTGTTTTGGAAAAGGGAATTCTATATGTAATAGGAAGTAAAACTTTCTGAGTTTAACTGTATGTTATCTGAACATTGAAATAAGATTTATACTTGTAAGATTTAGACATCTGAAGTCCTTCAAATGTATATGCAGGAACTGATATTTTCTGCTTAAATTGTTTTTGCATATTATAAACACACACACACACACCAATTCATCAAGGTTGTTATTGTTGGCTTTTTGTTGGTTTTTCCATTTTTTTGAGAAGAGAGAAATTTCCACTTGATTTTGTCATCATAGATTGACAAAGGTGGCAAAAATGGACGATGTACAGTTGTGTTGTGTTTTGTTTTGTTGAAAAAGTGTTTGTAGAGAAAAACTAAAAAAAATTCTTTCATTCCCATCTCATGTTTGCTTCACATGAAAAATGAATCAAGTGAACATAGATAGTTATGAACTTTTAGGAAGCTTCTGTGTTATGACCTTGTTTTGTGTTTATTATACATTTGCATAGCAGACCAAAAGGTTCCTGTGCATACACATCAAACCGCTTTTACAGCACAACATCTATATCTTTTATGTACATAAAGCTTTGTGTGTGTGTGTGTGTGTGTGCCCAGAAATATTGCTTTGCCTGGCAAATTTGGAGGCATTAACTGTTGATAAAGGGTAGGTTGTAAATATTCCCACACTTGCATCGTGTAAAAACCTTTCAAAAGTTTTTCACAGGCATGATATCTTAGTATTCACAGTCATTTTATTAGGGGGAGAAATAGCCTAAACCTGTATGAAACTAAGTATATAATATTCAGAGCAAAAATGTAAAAGTTTTCCTGTCCAGTCATGTCGGAATGTAAAGTATGGTACTTATCTCCATTTCTTGGCTGAGGGAGTCAATGTTGTCTAAAGACATTTCCTGTGATCATGTGGTCAACATGGCTTTATGCCAAAGGCACACGGAATGCTATTACCGTGTTTCCCCAAAAATAAGACTGTGTCTTTTTTTTTTTACCTCCAAAAGAGGCACCAGGTCTTATTTTCGGGGTAGGTTTTACCTCACCTCCATTACCAACAGCCCCACCCAGCCAGTCCACTTCTTCTGGGGACAAAGTTCTGCAGCTGCATTCGGGCCTGCATTTTGTAGTCAGGCCTTTCCAGAAGGCCTAAGCAGTTGAGTACCGAGTTATGGATTCAATCCATAGCTTGGTGCTCGGCTGCTGAGATCTTGCAGAACTGAGCTATGGATTGAATCCATAGCTGGGTTCTTGGCTGCATAGGCCTTCTGGAAAGCCCTGTGACTGAGAAATGCAGGCCTGGCTGCAGAAGAGGCCTCAGAAGAAGTGGGCCAGCAAGGAAAGGCCTGACTGCAAGGTGAATGGGTGTGGGGTGTTGGGAACAGATGCACCCCCCTACATCCTCCCTAGCTTGATTTTTAAATGTGTGCCTCACCCCAAAACTAGGGCTTATTTTGGGGATAGAGCTTATATTAGGCCCATCCCCAAAAATTGAGCTAGGGCTTATTGTTGGTGTAGGCCTTACTTTTGGAGAAACACGGAATCTTCTCACCAAAATGGTACCTGTTTATCTACTTGCATTTAAATGCTTTCAAATTGATAGGTTGGCGAGAGCTGGGGCAAGGATGGGATCTCACTGCGTTGCGTGGCACATGGGTTTTGAACCCAGGCTTTCAGCTTTCCGGCTAACAAGCTCAGCATCTTTAACCGCTAAGCCATTGTGCCCCATCAGATTCAAAGCACTACAGGGCTATTCCATGCTAGCTGAGGATTGCTTCAAAAATCCACACAGTGGATAACATCATTTAGATGCAAACATCCTTAAACAGGCAGAAAATAAGTGGCACAATTGCAATAAAACTTCAAATGTTTAAAGTTGTTTTTTTCCCGAAATCATGATCACTTTTTTTTCAGCTCTTGCCCAGCTCTTATTGCCTCACTATTCCAGAAGTTATATTTTGAAAATGGCATCTGAAGAGCTTGTGCTTCATAACTCATTTTGTTTTGGTAAGAAATAAAAAGAGAGGTAGCGATGGAAAAAATATGTTCTTGGGACTCCAATAAATTTTGATGAATACAACAGTTTTCTCTCTCTCTCCCTCTCCTTCTTTGCTCCCTCTCTCCCTCATTTTCTCTCCCTCTTTCTCTCCCTCACTCTTTCCCCCTCTCTCTTTCTCTTTGTCTCTTTCCCTATTTCTCTTTCTCTCTCTCCTTATTTCTCTCCCTCCCTCCCTCTCCCTCCCTTCCCCCCCCTCTCTCTCTCTCTCTCACACACACACACACACACACACAGAGAGAGAGAGAGAGAGAGAGAGAGAGAGAGAGAGAGAGAGAGAGAGAGAGAGAGAGAGAGACAAAAAGGAAAGTATCTTGTTTGGAAGTTTAGATAGAAATATGAAATACAAATATTCTGTGCTGTTAAATCTCCTCATAAACAGTGCAATCCACCAGGATTATGATAAAAGATCTTGTGGGCTTCAGATTTCATTGCATTTTGCTTTGTTTGTTTTAATATCTGGGGTGAAATGTTTAAGGTTGCCTCCAAGAGAGCTTATAGGCATATTTCTGAGTTCTCAAAGATGCTCTGTAAATATCTAACTTGCTCATTGCTTCTCAAATGCCTAACAGATTAGACACCCTCCCACCTCTGATCATAGCATCATTTTGCTTATTTTTATTGAAATTCTTTTCTATCATCCAAGATAAGCCGTACCATCTCAGCAGTACAATCATGAAAACAAATACTGTCACCCAACTTTAACAAGACAATTCAACATAAAAACACAACACTAACAATATCTAGCAATTGCAGGAACTGAGTCGGCATAAAAAACAGAATAACTAAAATTACAAGAATTTTAAAATCTTACTCTGTCTCCAAAAGAGCCCTAAAGTGAACACTAGACTGAGAGACAACAGTCATCTTTGAGCACAGAATGTTTAGTTGCTGAAATGAGAAAGTTTCACATAATTTCAATATCTATAGGGATGCAAAAACAAATGCAGGTTTAGTTTTTGAAAGGAATAGAATCGTTCATAAGGGGTGCTTCTGATTTTAGTCTCTCTTTTTTTCCACATCAGGCCAAAAGCAGGATAGTTCTAAACTTTTTCAAGAACAGAAAATCAATCTTGGTTCAGGACCTAAGGACACATTGCCAAGGCAATATACCTTTTCAGTTTGTCCTTGGTTTTAGTTCTGTTTTTTTTAAAAACTCCATCTTTGGATGTAACCATATTTATTCAACATTTAAGCTCAGGTATCTTCTATCCATCTATGCAGTCATTAAAACAAAACAATTGTTCTTTCAAGAATCCCCTTACTGTTGCTGTATTATGTATCTATGGCAATTTTCAGTTTTAAATCAACTATTTCAACCCACATTGTAGTAATCAAAGCATTGTGTAAAGCTATTATTTTTTATTTTTATTTTTATTTATTATTACTATTATTATTATTATTATTATTATTATTATTATTATTATTATTATTATTATTATTATTATTATTTATTTTTATTATTATTTATTTTTATTATTATTTATTAAATTATCCTCTGTAAACCCAAGATACACTAGTATATAATATCAAATGAGTAATATGATGGAAACAGCCCAATGGTTTAACTTTGCTAGGATGAAAATGGATAGTTTTGAGCTGTTGGTACATAATTGCTAAGCTATTAGTTTAAGTCTTCATCTATTCAAACACAAAACTTGAAAGAGCAGTTGATAGGTATAATGCAGGGATAGGCAACCTTGGCTCTTTTATGACTTGTGGACTTCAATTCCCAGAATTCCTGAGCCAGCTATGCTAAGGGGAAAGGGAGAGGTTTCCAAGCTGAGCCATGCTGGCTCAGGAATTCTGGGAGTTGAAGTCCACGAGTCATAAAAGAGCCAAGTTGCCTACCCCTGGTATAATGCATCCAGTTTTGGTCTCCACAATGTAAAAAAGATGTTGAGACTCTAGAAAGAGTGCAGAGAAGAGCAACAAAGATGATTAGGAGGCTGGAGGCTAAAACATATGAAGAACTGTTGCAGGAATTGGGTATGTCCAGTTTAATGAAAATAAGGGGTGACATGATAACAATGTTCCAATATCTGAGGGGCTGCCACAAAGAAGAGGGAGTCAAGCTATTTTCCAAAGCACCTGAAGACAGGACAAGAAGCAATGGATGGAAGCTAATCGAGGAGAGAAGCAACCTAAAACTAAGAAGAAATTTCTAGACAATTAGAACAATTAATCAGTGGAACAACTTGCCTCTAGAAGTTGTGAATACTCCAACACTGAAAGTTTTTAAGAAGAGACTGGACAAGAGACCTTTGTCTGAAATGGTATAAGGTTTCCTGCCTGAGCAGGGGGTTGGACTAGAGGATCTCCAAGTTCCCTTCTAATTCTGTTTTTCTATTCTATTCTATTCTAACAGGAGGACAAAGTTTCCTCAAGTCATTTGAGAATATTTGAAAAGTATAGTGGTAGCTTTGTAGAACAGTACACTGATTTACACGACAGTTTGACAGAAATGGATCCAGCATTTGTAAGATAGATCTTATCAATTAAATAGATTCAAGATTTACAAGAGGTTTTTTTTTATTTATATATGGACAGATACTTAATACTGATATTCAACACTGTTGTCATGTATTTTGTTTTTAATCAAAACAGTTGACCTGGAGCTGTAACACCAGTATCTCCATTATTTGAGATGAAGAACTCTAAAGCTTACAAATGGGGAAAAAATATCCACTTGTATTTATCCAAAAGCATGATAGCTCCATTATTAGGAATACTTCCATCTGATTTATTTACTAGTTCAGATGACAAGCATTGGAAAGCAAAATCATGTATCAATCTGTGCACAGAGCGTCTGTGTTTTTTACACAATAGTAAGGGTGTGTGCAGGGCTGAATTAGGTGGATGCAATTTATATATGCATAAGACAGAATATTTGCAAAATGTAAGCAAAGTGTCAATGTTCCGACTAATGAAACACTTCAAAGAACTTCCAGGCATTGTTTATCCTAAAAAGTCTTTATTTTGTGTAACAGATTATCGGCACGGCATGGATGGATGCCAAGATCTGAATTCCCCTTCCTTGCACATAACATTCCAGCCTATTCCCCTCCCCTATTTTGCAGTCATAAATCATGTTCTACAATCAGCCTGAAGGGCAAATGTTCACTTCCATTCCGTAGCCTGCACATTCCTTATCTTTCTCCTCCCCTCCCAGTGTCATCTAAGTCAGGGGTGTCAAACTCAATTTTACTGAGGACCGCATCAGCATTGTGGTTGCCCTGGGGGAGCCGGGTGGGTGTGGCCAGAGTGGGTGCAGCCTACTGGGTGGGCATGGATGGAGTGGGTGTAGCCTACTGGGTGGGCGTGGCCAGTTCTACATCATTTGCGTCAAGGGTGCCTGTGGGGGGCCTGGGCAGGAGTGGGACAGATCTGAGGGTCTCTGGCAGAAGGGGGTGGGACCGGGGCAAGTCCAAGGCATGGTTCACCAGGGCAAGTGCCAAAATTGTACATTGGCTCCTGGCTGGCCTGGGCCAGGGCCAAGGCAGTGGGGGCCATTCCCTCACTGTTTCCAGGATGGCTTCACGGGCCACATGAAACCACTTCGCAGGCCCCATCCGGCCCCCGGGCCGTGTGTTTGACATGTCTGATCTAAGTTAACTCTAAAAATACCAGACAGTTCTGCATATTTTGTCAAAGCAATAATATCCAATATTACAGCGTTGACACAAAGATTCCAACTCTCGTGACATATAGAAGTACCTAGAAGTTGCATGTGAATAATAAAAGGAAAAAGTTTGCATAGAAGTAATTTCTGGCCATTTTTTTCCCTTTCTACATTTTTAGTACAATAATTTTAACAATTTACTGCAGTTTCTCTGATTCCTTTAGCACACAAATACTGTATGTCCCAAAGGTGCTTTTTCAAGACGCAAGTGGACTTTCTTGTTTTTCTTTGAAGATGTTTCACTTCTCATCCAAGAAGCTTCTTCAGCTCTGACTGGATGGTGGGGAATGGAAGGATTTATATTCCTGGTCATTTGCCTTCTTTTAGAGAGTCGTTGAGGCCATCTGGAGGTTTCATCTGGGTCCTCAGGATCACATAAGCGGGGCAAATGGGTGCGGAGCCTTCTTGGAACTGCTGGAAAGGACTGTGTTGTAGACAGGAGACAGATGATGTTGTATCCCTTTCAATCTATTGAGAAAGGGTTGTTCAATTTTGAAGCAAAGTATCATCAAAGAAAAACAAGGAAGTCCAGTTGCCTCTTGAAAAAGCACCTTTGGGACAACCATGACCTGGATGACTGAGAATCTCCACACAAATACTGTTATGTTAAAGATTGCCACATTGAGCTGAAGGATACTTGCAGGCAATATTTTTAAGATTTTTACCTTTGGCAAGCTAGACCAAATCAGAGGTGTTTCCATTTCATACCTGCGTCATCCTTTCCCAGTTATAATAATTGTTTTAGTCTGTTTTAATGAGATATTTGCATTTAGATTCCACTCCTCCTGTGCTTTTATTAATTTTCCTCCTTATACAGTATGTCTGCACAGACACAATTGAGTCCAAAATGTCAATTGCTAAGCTAGACAGAGTTTTGCCCCCTTTGGTGACTTTTCTTGCCTGCTGTTGTTAATAATACAATTGTTAAGGGAATCTGTCTTCCCCATTGACTTTTCTTGTCAATGGTCACAGAAAGTGATCACATGACTCTGGGACACTGCAACTGTCCTAAGTACATGCCAGTTGCCAAGCATTCCAATTTTGATCACCTGACCACCTGAATGCTGCAACAACCGAAAGTACGAAAAATGATCATCATTCAATTTTTTTCAGTACCATTGTAACTTTGAATGGTCACTAAATGAACTGTTGTAAGTCAAGGACTACCTGTTTCGATGTGAGCTGTGCATACTAACCAATCTCTAAAAATCCACATGTCATCCCTTCATTAATGTCTGCTATTGTTTATTTATTTATTTTATTTTATTATTTAAATTTATATACTGTCCTATCTCCCTTACGGGACTCAGGGCGGTGAACAGGCGATAATAAAAATCACAATAAATATTAAATAAAAAGCCTGCTCTAAAATACCCCCTATAAAAACCCCTACCAAAACACAATTAAAACTACGCCAGGCCGGCCGCATGGAATAGATGTTCAGAAGCATGCTTGTAGAGAAAGAGTAGAGGACATGCTATCCTCAGAACCTTTAATTGCTGTTGCTATTTCAGCTGTTGACAGATATTCTATGACATCCATTTCAAAAATAAAGGCAGTACAGTGACACAAATCACTGGCTCAGAATCGGATGATAAATCAGTTTACAGTGACTAGTAACTGCCAGCCATCCCTACTTTATGTCAGAAGAAGGGACTCAGAGAAAATCAAATCATTTTGTTAAATAATTAAGCAGTGGAAAAATCCTATATTCATAAGCAAAATATGGGCTCTCAAATAGGACTTGCAGATGGATGAAGCTGTTCATTCTTCCTTGCCAATTTTTCAATTCAGGCATCTTATTACAAGCTATTCTTCATGTAAAAGAAAACTCTGTAGTTTTAAGACTCAGTTGGCTTTAAATACGGACCCACCTGTTATTTTAGAGCTTGGCTTAGATCAAAATGGCTAGCAGTGCTTTGTAAATTTATGAATGGGGACAGGGCCCACTAATATCGCACTACAAATTGTGAGATAGGCAAACGTAATATGGAAGATAACCTGATGCAAACAATATGCTAGGTAAGCTGACTGGTTGCTTTGTTTCATGATCTATTAGCTGGTAGTAATCATATTGCAAAATAATCCAAGTTTAATATTGTCTTTAATATTGTGCAATGGAACATAATGGAGCTTGTTGCATAGCTGTATTTTTTTAAACATCTGTAGACATTCATTGTTGTGCTGGACCAGTATAACTCTGCCCAAAGCATATATTAGCTTGAGAACTGTATATTAGAATGTTTGGCATTTAAAGGGTTAAGCGCTGTCTCCTTAAGAGATGGCTTATGGGTAATGTAGTTTAGCTGTTTAGTGAATCCTATATTCATCAAGTCAGTGGAAGGGGCCACTAAGTTCATCACAGAATATCCTGGCTACGTGCCAGCTTGTGAAAGAATGTCTTTGTATGGAATCAGCATGGGGAAGCATGCAGGGACATAGTCTGTAACCACGCTAGAGCTGATATAAAGGAATTACTGTTTTTACCTACGTGAAATGCACAAATGCATATATCCAGAAGCATCTTCAGAAAAGTAAGTTCTGTTAAGGATTCCTGGAATAAATATTTGTTTTAAAAACCATTCTTGTGTTGAGTTGACCCTGCCTGGACTTGAATTACAAAGCATCTTAATTCAGGTCCCGGAACAATTGTATTCACTTGAGTAGAGCAAAGATCAATTTTCTTCCCCATGCTTAAAGGATAAGGAAGCCAATTTAAAAGTTAAAGTCTTGAAGGATAGGGTGACTCAGAGATGGATGGCTTATCTTCTGGTCCTCCCCAAATTGGTACCCAACTAAGAGTTGTGTTGGAATTCATCATCCTGCATATCACGGGAAATCAGTATTTATTTATCCTACTGAAAAGTAGGATAAAATCCTGATTTTATACTGATTTGATTTGATTTGAGGAGTTCAAGATGGTGCACATAGGTCTTCCTAAGTTCTGCCCACATCCAAGCCTTTGAAATAAATTAGGCTGAGAGAGAGAGCCCCATAGTCACCCAGAGGGCTTCTGTGGCCACGGACAGAGTTCAGCCTAGATCTCCTTCAACTAGCACATAGACACTATATCCATTAGTGCCATACCTTTTAAATAAAGCATGAGCAGATCTTGTTCAAGACGATGCCCACAGCAGTTCTGGAGGGCTGATAGAAGAAGTTCTACATGAACTGAGACTGTGCTCCTGTGGGCAAGGCACCATTGAAACTATAGTTGATATCCTGTTGTATTGTCCCCTCTATCTCACAGACCCATTTTATAACACCTGACCTGATTAAATATCCCAGAAATTCCAATCTCTCTTATGTAAAACTATTCTTATCAGATCAGTACGATAAGGATAAAACCTAGCTAGGTTTTGCTATAATGTTTGTAAAATTAGGCAGACCTTGTTCACTTATTGATGATTTCACCATCAGTTGTAATATATTACTGTGCCTTGTTCTATTCAGTTCTGTTCAGTTCTGCTTTTAACATTTAGTTTTTTTGTGCTGGTCCATGACTGTAATATAAAGATTGATTGATTGTACAAGATGATGTCATGTTAAAAAGGGATCTCAAAATTACATTAGACTTCTCCACACTTAATAATTAATATTGGATTTGGCATTACTCTGACATCCCAAACTGGATGTCAATGCTGCTAACATTGGATGTTCTTGCTTTGACAATATATGAAGATGCAGCCATTTTCTCTTTAACCTGTGTGTTACTTTTACAGTTAGAATTAGATGGTGCTGGGGGAGGAGGGGGAAGAATGTGTATGGGGATTAGTTAGACCTAACAATATCACAGTAGAGTATTCTTCAAGGTTGTTTGAAATAAGAGAAGATAAGAAATGACGGGTTATGAAACTGGAGGGAAGGTTTGCATTTCAAACTAATTGGAGAATGTGATTTATGACTGTTAATTGGAGGAGGGAATTGTGCTTCAATACTATGTGTTTAGGGAAGGAGAATTCAGATTTTGGCTTCAACCATGTACGTACCGATGCCATGTTATTTTGAATAAAGATTCTTTAAGGTAAACAATGCCTCAAAGTTCTTTGAAGAGTAACATCTGTCGGAACCATGACATCAGTACGTACATGGTCGAAGCCAAAATCTGAATTCTCCTTCATTATTATCAACTGAATGTCTGTGGAGATTCTCAATCATCCACGCCAAAGGCAACTGGACTTTGATTTTCCTTGAAGACATTTTGCTTCCCATCCAAGAAGCTTCTTCAGTTCTGACTGAATGGTGGAAGATAGAAGGATTTATATTCCTTGCAGTCATCTGGTCATTAGCACTCTTTTTGGGAATCATTGAGGCCACTTGGAGGTTTATCGGTGCCCTCAGGATCACCTGAATAGGCAGTCTCCTCTTTGCCACACAGTCCTTTGAGCAGTTCCAAGAAGGTTTCACACCCATTTGCACTATTGAGGTGATCCTGAAGGCACAGATAAACTTCCAAGTGGCCTCAAAAACTCTCTGAAAGAATGCAAATGACCAGCTGTCTGCAAGGAATATAAATCCTTCCTCCCTCCACCATTCAGTCAGAACTGAGGAAGCTTTAAGGAAAAATAAAGTCCAGTGCCTTTCAAAAAAGCACCTTTGGGACTTTTATGAAGTGAGAATATGTTACCTTTACTTTTTTCCCCTCTGTTACATGAAAAAATATTTTTTTTTCTCAGATGCTTATAAATAGAATGTCTTTTACTTCTGTCTTCTCTGAGGTTGGATGTTGTTCTAAACTGAAATATTAAAATTAATATGACGGATGTTGCAGCATCAATGTCAAGTGTTATCTCAGTTAGCAATTGGCCTTTAAGGCCTAGAATATCATAATAGTTTTAAATCTTGCCACTTTATTTTTTTTCTCCCTGTGGCCAATTTATTCTAAAATTACCCTACTCGATTAGTTTTAAATAAAGAGGCCAACATCTGAAATATTTATCACTCTGATTATAAACTCAATTTATGCTTTGGTGACCAGATTAAATTAAAATGTTTACTCAGAGACAGACAAAAATTGAAGCAAATTTATTAACATCTGCAAGTACTCAGCAGCCTTTATTTTCATATTATGTCCAATAAATTGTCTCACCTTACTTAATGCATTTTTCTCGTTCCCACTTTAATCATTTCCTGCTTCAAACTTGGAAGCCTTGGGATTTAACATCTCATTCTTACTTATTGATTTTGAGCTAGATCCAAACTAATAATACTTACAAGTATATTAGATATTGCGAATCAGGAGGTTTAAGTTGGTTATGATTTAAATCCACCCGAATTCAATGAGATTAACATAACACTGGTTATATTTCAGTTCTGTCTGTTCTAATCCATTGAGGTTGATTTCTTGGAAATGCAACAGATGGAAATAGCCAAGCAGTTCTGTATAACCCAGTTCTCTACCACGCAAAATGCCTGTTTAGTCATCGTACATTTTGGAGCATTTTTTTTTTAGGCTTAGACTAATTGACAAAAACCAGCAAAGTGTTAATGTGTATCAGATTGAAAGCTGGGGCGGAGGGGAAGGAAAATGGAACTGTATGGAGAACAATGATGAATTCGAGGAGAAGGAAAATTAAACAAAACAAGTTTGTTTTCATGCTCACTTCTATTTTTGGCCCTTATGCAGTAAGATATTCTGAGCATGACTGGACTTACTACGAGTGAGCATGGATACTTGGGATTTTACTCATTGCTGACTAGCTGAAACATGCCACATACCGAGATGAGTGGAAATTAAAGGATGTGTCTGTCTAGGCCAGGGGTAGGCAACCTTGGCTCTTTTATGACTCGTGGACTTCAACTCCCAGAATTCCTGAGCCAGCATGGCTCAGCATGGAAACCTCTCCTTTTCCCCTCAGCATGGCTGGCTCAGGAATTCTGGGAGTTGAAGTCCATGAGTCATAAAAGAGCCAAGGTTGCCTACCCCTGGTCTAGGCTCTGAATTAATTCCCTCTCCTTCCCCCCAAAAATGAAGTGTATGTTTTAGAACATAGAATAACAGAATTGGAAGGGACCTTGGAGGTCTTCTAGTTCAGAGTTCCCCAACTTTTCCAGCTTTGTGGACTGGCGGGGGGGGGGGAGAGGGGATGGTTCTGCGCCAGTGGTGGGCAAGTACACACATGCGTGCGCAGAGCTCCATTTGTGCAAGCAGTGGGTATGCATGCCCACTTCTTGCACAAACATAGCACATGTCTGTGCGCTCACCTGATGCTTGTGCAAATAGTGATGCATGCACAGTGCTCACTTGCACTTCATGTAACCTGGTTCTGAACAACTCACTGCCTGGTAGTGGGTTGTAGCTTTGGGGTTGGGGACCCCTGTTCTAGTCCAGCCCCCTGCTTGAGCAGGAGACTCTATACTATTTCAGAGAAGTGGCTGTCCAGTCTCTTTTTGTTGGAGCACCCACAACTTTTGGAGGCAAGGAAGAAGAGGAGGAGGAGGAGGAGGAGGACATAGAACATAAAATAAAAGAGTTGGAAGGGACCTTGGAGGTCTTCTATTCCAAACTCCTGCTTGAGCAGGAGACCCTAGACTAGGAGTAGGCAACCTTAGCTCTTTTATGACTTGTGGACTTCAACTCCCAGAATTCCTGAGCCAGCCATGCTGAAGGGAAATGGAGAGGTTTCCAAGCTGAGCCATGCTGGCTCAGGAATTCTGGGAGTTGAAGTCCACGAGTCATAAAAGAGCCAAGGTTGCCTACCCCTGCCCTATACCATTTCAGACAAGTGATTATCCAGTCTCTTCTTAAATGCCTTCAGTGATTTAAGCACTTACAACCTCTGAAGGCAAGCCATTAATTGTTCTCATTGTCAGGAAATTTCTCCTTTTAGACTAGGAACGGTTATTTCATTTTTGTTTGTCATCAAACAAATTAGGTGAGATGCCATCCATTTCATCTACAGGTGACTCTGCACGGCTTACACACATTAAACATTTTGCATTTCAGCATATGGTAATGTGATGACTATTATTTTGAAAAGGGATGGATGCAAGTTTAAAAGTTAAATTGGCCATTTCATCTTTTACAAAGAGCTAGAATATACACTCATATTTTGCTCTGATAAGTTGTTTGTCTGAAACTGATTAGCATCCTGCTGAGGATGCACATTGACAAATTTGTGTACAGGTTTTTTTTTCACTTTGTCTATAGTTATATTTCCCTATCAATTTTTATCATTCCAACTAATGAAGCTAAATGCATTGAATGTAAACAAAGAGCAAAACCCTAATCTGATTTATTGGTATCTTTCAGCTAGATTGTAAAGTTGAAGATTGCAAAATGATTCATGAACTATATGTTTTTCAATCCATTAATTAAAACATTAAAACACAGGTACAGTTGGTCCCAGTTTTCTCTTAGTTTCACCCCATGAGGGAAAGAAAATATTGCAGTGCAGATCTCAGAGGAACATATCTTTCCAAACTTCAAATATTTAATTTGTTTAATAGTGCAATGCAAATGCCATGGAGTAATATTGTATGCCAGATTTTCCTGATTAGCTATTGATACTTAAGAAAGGAGAACCCAGTGAAGCATACAGAGAAAGCAAAAACAGTGTTATTTTTTTTTCCAAATCAAAATAGCAATAGCACTTAGACTTATATACCACTTCACAGTGCTTTACAGCCCTCTCTAAGAAGTTTACAGAGTCAGCATAATGTCCCCAACAAACTGGGCCCTCTTTTTACTGATCTCAAAAGAATGGAAGGCTGAGTCAACTTCGAGCCAGTCAGGATCGAACTCCTGGCTGTGAGCAGAGTTAGTCTGCAACAGCAATAGCACTTAGACTTATATACCACTTCACACTGCTTTCACAGCTTTCTCTAAGCAGTTAAAGAGTCAGCATATTGCTCCCCCAACAATCTGGGTCCTCATTTTACCGACCTCGGAAGGATGGAAGGCTGAGTCAACCTTGAGCTGGTCAGGATCGAACTGTCAAACTGCTGGCAGTCGGCAGTCGGCAGAAATAGCCTTGCATTCCAACTACCACCACACATAAAATTGAGTTTCCTCTGCTGTCATAATGGCTGAGAATTTCTTTACGTATTTTGTGATCTTAATACCTGGCTCTAAGATACATACAAATGTATGGGTAGCAAACTCACTGTGTTTCTTAATCTTTTGTCCAGGTTGTTTGGAACTTAAGGAAGATACAATCGAAAACCTCCTGGCAGCTGCGTGTCTTCTTCAGCTCCCTCAAGTAGTTGAAGTGTGTTGTCATTTCCTCATGAAGCTTTTACATCCATCCAACTGTTTGGGAATCCGGGCCTTTGCAGATGCTCAAGGATGCACAGAACTTATGAAGGTGGCTCACAGTTACACCATGGTAAGGAAGCGCTGCTATGCCTTATCGTCACAGCATGAAATCTAAAGATAGGTAGAATGCTCAGAAGCTGTGAAACTTGCTCATAGATATACACTACAGTGGTAAGCAAGTCCTGATATGCATCAAAGCATGAAATCTAAAGTTATAGATGATGCACAGAGGCTGTGAAGCTTGCTCATAGATATCCAGGGATAAGGAAATCCTAATATGCCTTATCATCACAGCACAGATGCATGATGGCTTGAATTATTGGAATGCTGGGCAGGAGGTTAGCAAGCCCATGTTTGAGACCCGAGAGCTATCATGGGATGGGGTTGAGCTCTCATCCTTCGCTCCAGCTCCTGCTGGGGACATGAAAGGAGATCCCAGTCGGGCATCCCCAAGGTAACGGTTAAGTCACCGGCTAATCTTTTCAATCTGGAATCACCTTGGTGCTTCTGAATCAAGTGCAAGACACAGCATGAAATCCAAAAATATGTAGAATGCACAGAAGTTACAGAGGGGGGCTCAGAGTTTCTATCAAGCTAAAGAAGTTCTGATATGATGCAAGATATGATCAGGGCATAAAAGCAAATCAACCTTTTAATGAAACAGCTGCTTTTCCTTTTTTTGCACATTTGTTCCTCTAATTCTTGAAAGCAGATAAAGAAGGTACAACGAGCTTTCGGTGTTGATAAAGGAATATTATGAGTAAAAGGATTGAACTGGCTACTACCCACCGCATTTTGATAACATTTCAAAACTTCCCTTATGTTTTTGTGTTGCAGAAGCTATTAAGCATGTACTTTAAGATGGTGTAATTATGAAATCATTGTATAACGACTAATTCATTGACTATTGAGAGACTCTTAGCTGGATAAATATGTGTCACAAATCTATGCCAGACAAACGTCTGAATGAAATGAAAAGTTAACAGATTGGTTTGAGAATGAAAACAATTTGGCAGATGGAAACAGGTAACTTCAGAACCAGCTGTTACTGTATATAAATCAGGCATAAATATTACAACATCTGGTAGAAAAATAAATTGCCAAATGATTCAAGCTGTTGTGTATTGCAAATTTCAGAATGAGTTCAACCCAATATCCTATAGGAAATTTTTCCGCTTTATAGAAATGTACACATTGTGTTAGGATCCCCACATAAAGACATCTATGTATTAGGACATCTAGCCAAATATTGTTTTGGCTAATAAAGGTATGAGAAAATTTATACTTGGAGTACCTTTACTGTTTAATTTTAATATCAGTTCTCTTATTCCATAACCTTCTGATTTGAGTCATTATTCAGCATAGCTGAAAATAGGTACTTTGTTTCATACAGATGTACGAGGGCAATTCGGAAATAAACCTCCGTTTGGTTATCAATGACAGACACTCGCAGATATAGAACTTTTATTATAACACATTAGAAAACTACAACATTACATTGCTTTTTGACATAATCGCCATTCAAATTGAGGCACTTGTCATAACGTCTTACAAGGTTTGAATTTCCTTAGTATTAGTCGCTCGGCACCAAATCTGGGCTAAAATATCAAAAATATCCCAATGGAACTGCTTCAAAAGTTCTTGAGTGCATGTAGCGGTGTGCAGGCAAGCATTATCATGAACACACCGGAAGTCAGCAGGCCCCGACACTTGTTATGGATGGCTCATCTGAGTTTTCGTAACGTTTCACAGTAGACGTCTGAATTGATGGTCGAACCATGCTCCATGAACTTCACTAGCCGTACTCCTTTGGCATCTTCACACTTGGCGGGATTTTCTATGGCACCATTTCTGGTGTGGTGTTTCTTCATGATAATGATCACCTGCACACCACTAGATGCACCCAAAAACTTTTGAAGAAGTTCTGTTGGGACGTTTTTGATCACCTCTCCCCCCATAGCCCAGATTTGGCGCCGAGCAACTACTGCTAAGGAATTTCAAACCTTGTAAGACGTTATGACAAGTGCCTCAATTTGAACGGCGATTATGTCGAAGAATAATGTAATGTTGTCGTTTTCTAATGTGTATAATAAAGGTTCTGCATCTGCGAGTGTCTGTCATTGATAACCAAACGGAGGTTTATTTCCAAATTGCCCTCGTACAGTACATTGGGTAGAATGTGGACAAGAATTTGTATAAAGGATTTCTCAATTTCCTTTTAATCCTTGTCCAGACTAAAATAAACTAAATCCAATCAGAACAGAAGTGTTATACTCCTTGAGAGCAGAGTGTAACATGATGTAATGAATTGCCCCCCAAATGGAATTCAGATTTCCAGGAATGTTCACGGTATAGTCAAGGGATTCCATTTAAGAGTTGGAATCAAGTTCCTTCCTACCTTAATAGGATTGTGTATAAGAAACAGATGTATCTTATATGCTTGTGTGATATTTAAGCATAAGGAATCAAAAGTCATTTTCTAAAAAGTAAATGAAAAGACAGAAAGAACAAAACAATGATTTCCCAGATAAAACATATTCAATACTTGTTGCATTGAGTTTAATCTATAGGGTGGAATATAATATTACAACGTTTGCCTGATAGACATTGCAAGATTATTTATTTATTTATTTATTTATTTATTAGTTAAACTTTTACCCCGCCCTTCTCCTTACGGACTCAGGGCGGCTAACAACCAATAAAATACAAATACACCCCAAGACACCCCTTAAAACTTGGTTAAAAAGAAATATTTAAATTGGCTATAATTAATTAAAAATGTTTAAGAACCCCACTAAAAAATTTCTCCTTAGGCCAGTCCTGCTTGCTGAAATAACCATGTCTTGAGGGCGCGGCGGAAGGAAGGGAGATCCGGAATCACCCTGATCTCTGGGGGTAGCTCGTTCCAGAGGGTGGGAGCTCCCACTGAGAAGGCCCTCCCCCTGGGAGTCACCAGCCGGCACTGTCTGGCTGACGGCACCCTGAGGAGACCCACAATGTGGGAGCGTACCGGCCGATGGGGGGTAATCTGCGGCAGAAGGCGGTCTCGGAGATATCCAGGTCCGATGCCATGGAGCGCTTTGAAGGTGATGACCAACACCTTGAAGCGCACCCGGAAAGCCACCGGCAGCCAGTGCAGCTCGCGCAGCAACGGTGTTACATGGGAGCGACGAGTCCCTCCCAACACCGCCCGCGCGGCCGCATTCTGGACCAGTTGAAGCCTCTGAGTGCTCCTCAAGGGGAGCCCCATGTAGAGAGCGTTACAGTAGTCCAGCGTTACAGTAGTCCAGTGTTACAGTAGTCCAAGATTAGAGAGCTATCTGGCTGTTCTGGTCTAGATTGAAATTATTCCTTTAGTAATGAACTGTGTCATAAATGCAGCTGCCTTACTTTGGCTTGGCCAGGCTTCTATTAGCACAAAGCAGGACTCTTGGTTGGCTGTTAAAATAGTCCTTTCTGCTGACCCAACCTTCTAAAATAAATGTTTCGTGGTCTACGAAATTTTAAACTTTACTGGAATATTAAGCAGCGTTTTGTACAGATGTTTAATTTCAGGAAGATTAATGAGAGACTGTCAAGAAATATTGAACAAAAATAATATATTTGTATTCCTGGTTGCATTTGTCCTGAGAGTTGACCCCAGGAATGAAGCTTGGTCCATTTCCTGGTTAACATATACTTTGGAGATGGCTCTGGATGTTGCATCCAAACCCATTGAGGATAGTGGAAGCTGTCCCTCTTTTTAAAAGTGAGAATCTGTAATCCCATAAGAAATATTAGTAGGCCCTTCAACAAGTGGCAAAGATGTCCAGAAAAGATATTTTATAATTACAAAGAATATAACTTGTCTCCAACATGTAAAAAAGATGTTGAGACTCTAGAAAGAGTACAGAGAAGAGCAACAAAGATGATTAGGGGACTGGAGGCTAAAACATATAAGGAACGGTTGCTGGAATTGGGTATGTCTAGTTTAACGAAGAGAAGGACGAGGAGGGACATGATAGCAGTGTTCCAATATCTCAGGGGCTGCCATAAAGAAGAGGGAGTCAAGCTATTCTCCAAAGCGCCTGAAGGCAGGACAAGAAGCAATGGGTGGAAACTAATCAAGGAGAGAAGCAATCTAGAACTAAGGAGAAACTTCCTGACAGTGAGAACAATTAACCAGTGGAACAACCTGCCTCCAGAAGCGGTGAATGTGTCCCATCTACACTATTTCTATTTGGTCTTCTTAAAAGCAGGGCTTTTTTTTTGTCATAGAATGCCCAGAACGGAGTTCCGACACCTTTTTTGGATGGAACCTTGTAGGGTAGGCAAGGCGGATTGTATGACGTGTGTGAGTTCCGGCACTTTTTTTTTTTTTTTACAAAAAAAGCACTGCTTAAAAGTATGTAGAAAGAAGGAGAAAGAGGAAGAGGAAGAGGAGGAGGAGGAGGAGATATTTAAACAAATTTAAAGCAGAAGAAAAGAGGAGATAATAGCAACAGCAACAGCACTTAGACTTATATACTGCTCCACAGTGCTTATACACTGCTAAATTGCTCTCTAAGCAATTTAGAAATGTCAGCATATTGATCCCAACAATCTGGGTCCTCATTTTATCAACCTTGGAAGGATGGAAGGCTGAGTCAACCTTGAACCCCATCAGGAATGAACTTCAGGCTGTGGGCAGAGTTTGCCTGCAGTACTGCACTTAACCACTGCACCACCAGGATAAAATAATGAACTAGAATTATAGAAATGACATTCCCTGTGCCTTTCTGTACTATGGTATCATTGCAAATTATCATTTTGTCTTGCATAATGAAAGCATATATTGCTTTTTGTTCTTTAAATCCTGATAAATCAGATCCTGATAAACTCTCTGTTTATCAGGATCTCCTCAACGCCATATAACCATGACTTCTCTTCCTCTTCCTCTCTCTTCATCCTTCTTTCATATATTTGTTTTGCAATTCCATCTTCCTTCTTCCTCCCTCTTAAACAAACTGCCTCTACCTGCTTCCATATTCATTCATAACAATTGCTTTTGTCATTCGACAGCACACTTTTGAAGCATCCTATTCTGATTGCTTTCCACTGTATTTCCAGATGTCCCTTCTTTATAACTTCTCCAACCAGCCACTTTTCTATAATGGAACAAATATTTATGCAGCTGACCACATACTAGCTATACCCTTTCTACCAGCCTCTGAACATCTAAATATTTATTTTTCCAGCATTATAAACAGTCTATAAAGGCACGCACATCCATCTATTTGCTCCAGCTTTTCACTATTTATGTTTTTGCTTGAAATTGTGTATTCCATTTTCCTTTTCAAACAGAAACATCTTGGTGCTGGTAGCAAATGCCTTCGTCTTTGATGCATTAATTTTCAGATCCATTTCCTGGCATCGTTTGTTGAAAATCATTCAGGTTTTCAAGCCAGCAACCTAGCTTCATCTGCATACAGAAATATACACTTTCATGTCCCCCAAATTGACATACCTGTGCCACGAACAGAGTCAAGATTTTTTTCTTCAGAAAGACACTAAATGACAAAGGGGACACTCTGCACACTTAACGTCCTATCAAATTATTCTTGCGCAAACTTTATTTCTATCATACAATGCCGTTGCATTTAGCAGCACATCTTCAACACCATATTGACACAAGGCATTCCATAATTTAAGATGTTACACTTTTTCACACTCTTTCTCTGCATTGGTGTTTCTCACCCCCAGCAATTTGGAGGTGAGTGGACATCAACTCTCAGAATTCTGGGAGTTGAGATCCACACATCTTAAAGTTTGCATGTATGTATGTATGTATGTATGTGTGTGTATATATACAGAAAGTTTTTCAGACAGACCGGTCTGATTGATTGCACCTTGGCATTTTGACTGCTATACTGCAGTTCTACTTTTTTTATAATCACTTTTGCCTTGCAGCCCCCCAGCTAGGGGTGTTAAGCTATTCTAGTCTCCCACTTAATTCACCTGATGAAAATCCAATATGGAAAATCTGGTGGCACAAAGTTGCATGTCATTTTCCATTTTTTCTCATTTTCACATCCTATTCCCTTTCAGTCGAAATCTTGTGCAGCCTAATTAACAACTTAACCCCCCCCCCCAGTGATGTTATATCCCTCCTTGCAACCTTTCCTTTGGTAGAGGAGAGCAATAACGATAGTATGTAGTCATTAGACCCAGTCACAGTCTCTACACTCATTAAATAACTCTCACCACCATTCTTAACCAAACAGCTTTTTCTTTAAAAAAATAAACAAATTCATAATTCAACCTGCATCCTCACATCCAAGCACATTTTCATCAACTCCATATTCCAGACAAGGAATAATGGATGGAAAGTGATCAAGGAGAGATTCAACCTGGAAATAAGGAGAAATTTCCTGACAGTGAGAAAAAAAAAATCAACCAATGGAACAGACTACCCTCAGATGTTGTTGGTGCTTCATCACTGGAGTCTTTCAAGAAGAGACTGGACTGCCATCTGCCAGAAATTGTATAGGGTCCCCTGCTTGAGTAGGGGGTTGGACTAGATGACCTACAAGGTCCCTTCCAACTCTTTATTCTATTCCTTCAGGTTTAGTACACTCTTTCATTCTCTTAGGTTCACAGACATAACAATGCATTCCATTCATGTTCCGTAATTATCACCACTGGCCAATAAATATTGACTTCCATTGCCCTCCATGATTTTGACAACTCAAGACTTTCTGACCTCTTAGTATCTCCATTTTAAGTACTATAACTACTACCAAGCTATTCTCCAAAGCACATGTGGGCAGGACAAGTAGCATTGGATGGAAACTAATTAAGGAGAGAAGCAACCTAGAACTAAGAAGAAATTTCCTGACAGTTAGAACAATTAATCAATATATGATTAAGTCCACACCTAGAAAGGGACTGTTTTTAATTGCCTCCAGAAGTTGTGAATGCTCCAACACTGGAGGGCGGGGTTTAAGAAGAGATATTAAGAAGAGACAACCATTTGTCTGAAAATGGTGTAGGGTTTCCTGCCTGAGCAGGGGGTTGGACTAGAAGACCTCCAAGGTCCCTTCCAATTATTCTATTCTATTCTATTCTATTCTATTCTATTCTATTCTATTCTATTCTATTCTATTCTATTCTAGAATAGAATAGAATAGAATAGAATAGAATAGAATAGAATAGAATAGAATATAATAGAATATTTGTAACTCAGGGGCCCTTGGTGTTCTCTCAGCTTGGTTGTTTTCTTGCAGATATTACATTACCAAACTAGGTAACATCATCAGTGCTAGACTAGATTAGCACTGATGATATTACCTAGTTTGGGTAATGAAATGCATTGTCTGCAAGAAAATAACCAAGCTCAGAGAGCACCAAGGACCCCTTCACTATTACTAGTTTTTAAACCCTAAAGGTTTGTTTGCTTGCTTGTTTGATTATTACATTTTTAAGACACCTACAAGGTGACTCTCGACTTTCAATTAAGAAAGGAAGATATGGGGTCAACCTCCATAGGGTGGAGAAAGGCTTCGCAAAGCAAAGGAAAGCTATCTCCTTTGCGCTGAAGGCACTAGCGAAAAGGGTTTTAATGCTTAAAAGTTGCTTCTTCTCCACTCATGTATTTGCTGTCAACAGCTGCACTTCCTACAAGCTGTCAATGTTCCGATTGACAAGAGACAAATAAAGCAGAGCTCCGAGGCTTGCAAATTCCTCAAAGAATATGTTTATTGACACAGAGTATCGGTACTTCAAAAGTGAAACCAAGTCTGAAGAGATGCATAACAATTCCCCAATACAAAGTTAAGAAATCCCACCCACCCCAAAGCTATGCAAGCAACTACGTTTCCCCACTCAGCTTGTTGGCGGGCTTTTCATGAAACGCTCAGCCCGCAGTCTCGGGAGCAGCCGATGACCTTGGTTCCCATGGGAGAAAGTCCGAGACAGAAAGTCTGGTTCGTCTAGTGCAACACCTGGCAAATCCCCTCCCCCCGTGCTGTGTGGCAACTAGGAATGAGAAGGAAAAAGATGGGTACAGCCATGCTCATTCTAAAGTTGACACAAGCATTGCTTTGTGATTATTATTGTTTTTTTTGCTATCTGGCATTGCTTCTTGGAAATCAACGGGTGTAACTAGAATACTTATCCCAGGGTGCAACTGTTTTATAACAAGCGTTGCCATTCAGAACACTCCTTTCATAGCGCATTAGGGCACCACTTCATCAAGACTCAGTAGGGAGGAATAGATAAGGTGAACATTTAGGGACCCACAAAGGGGCATGTAAGGAAGACAACTAAAGAGAGTGAAATGCTTTAGATCTTATCCGAAAAGTAGTTAAGTAAATAGTCCGTGGTAAATTAGTCTGCCATCTAATGCCTAATTTAACCCTAAGGATTTGCATCCTTATTTATTTAAAAAAAAAATCTATAAAATAAGGCTAAATTACTACATGGGCAACCGTCAGCCTGCTGCTTGAACTGAGTGTCTTTACATTTAAGATGGAAATGAGATGCAATCCCATCAAAAAGTGCCATAAAATTCAATTTAAATGACTTTGTGGGGAAAAAAAAATTCTATTCATTCACTCCCATTATATAGCACAATATATTTATTCTCTCACAAGAATTGGTCATATTCACTTTAATGGAAAAAAAATAGCTTTATTATCTAATGGGAAGAGAGTACGTCCATGCACTACTGATAATATGGATTGTGAAAAAGAAATCACTAAATGTCTAACGAATCAATTTAAATTCATTCAGATACAAAGGGAATAAGTACATCTTTCTAAGCTCTCAGTATTTGCCTTCTAAGAAAAGAATACTAGTCTACTTGATATGTTATGGTTTCTGAAATTCCTGGCCTATGACTTAGTCTAGCTATCTGGAGTTCGAGCCACCTTCTTCTGCAAAAGAGATAAAGGGAATTGAACACAAAATTAAATAAGGATTTTTAAAAATGGTTTCAAAGAATCTTAAACATTATTTAAAATCAGATTTTGGTCAGTTTTTCCATTCTTCTTCTTCTTGTGCCAAATCTGTTATCGGACGTTGGCGATCATGTTGGCGATCCTGTTTTTATAAGCAGCCACATGAAAAAGTGCTGCTGAGTTTTGTTCAAACCAGTCCCTTAGATTTTGAAGCCATGATGTTCTTCTTCTGCCTGGACCTCGTTTGCCTTTAATCTTTCCCTGCAGGATTAAATGGAGTATGCCGTATTTTTCTGGATGTCGCATCACATATCTGAAATATTCTAACTTTAGTTTTTTAATTGTTTTGATGATTTCCTTTGGCTTTCCCAGGTGGCTTATCACCTCCTCATTTCTGATCTTGTCAACCCAGTGTCAACACTGCTAACATTGGATATTCTTGCTTTGACAAAATATGCAGAACTGTCTGGTATTTTTAGAGTTAACTTAGATGATGCTGGGAGGTAAGAGAAAGAATATGTGTGGGGAGTAATTAAGATAAGGAATACCAGGCTACAGAACAAAATGAACTTTTGCCCTTCGGGCTGATTGGAGAATGTGATTTATGACTGCAAAATAGAGGAGGGGAATAGGCTGGAATGTTATGTGCAGGGGAGGGGAATTCAGATCTTGGCACCCAGCTTATACATAACAGCCGCCTGTAAATCCACGTTTCAAATGCTTCTAGTCTCTTCAGGTGGCCTTCTGTCAGAGACCAACTCTCTACTCCATAGAGCAAGATAGAAAAAAAAATATAACATCTGACAAATCTGATTTTCAGTCTTAGCCTTATGTCGTGACTGCAGAAGACCTTTTTCATTTTGAAGAATGCGGTTCAAGTTTCTCTATCCTTGTCTTTACTGCAGTGATCATGTCCCAGCTTTCATGTAAATTGGAACCGAGGTGCGTGATCCTTTCAATTTTTTCTAATGGTATTCCTTCCGAATTTATTGGTGGTAAATTAACGGGTTGTTTGCTGACGACCGGGATCTTGGTTTTTGAGGTGTTAAGCTTCAAGCCGTATTTTTCAGATATTTCTGTGACTCTGTTGATGAGGAGCTGAAGGTCTTCATGCTTACTAGTAAGCAGAACTGTATCGTCAGCATACCTTAAATTGTTGATCCAAACACTGTTTACTTTGATGCCAGCATCGATGTTCTCTAGTGCCTCGTTGAAGATTGACTCAGAGTAGATATTGAACAACAGTGGAGACAGAATACATCCCTGTCTGAACCCCCTTTGTATTTCTGCATCAGCTGAGTATTTTTGGCCTAGTCTCACATTTGCTACCTGATGCCAATATAGATTCTTTATGATTTGGATGTCTTTGTCATCTAGTCCCCCTTGTTGCAGGATTTCTAATAGTTTGTTTGTCTTATTTTATCAAATGCTTTTTCAAAATCAATGAAGCACATGTAAACACTGTGATTGACATCTCTACAACTCTGTACAAGAACTTGAATGCTGAATAGTGCATCTTGTGTACAGATATTGTTTCTGAAACCAAATTGTTTGTTACCTAGACACTCCTCAATTTTGTTGTATATTCTTATGTGAATTATTCTTACGAATATTTTCAGGGCATGACCCATTAAGCTTATTGTTCTGTATTCGGTACACTTCTTTGCATTTATTTTTGGGGGGATTGTCACAAAGGTTGATTTTAGCCAATCATTTGGTATCTTTCCTGTTTCATATATTCGATTGAACAGCTGCAGTAAAAAATTCTTCCCATTGTCTTCCAGCAATTTGAAAATTTCTACTGGGATATCATCTGGTCCTGTAGCTTTTCTTGTTTTTGCTATTTTTATTGCATGTTCAACCTCCTCCATAGTGATCTTTGGTCCAGTTGTTATACTTCCCATATCTATATCATCCTCAAAAAGTTCTTCAATATATTCCTTCCATCTTTTTAGTTTTTCGTCCTCATCTAAGATAATTTCCCCCTCTTTGTCAACTAAGTTGTTGGTTTTCTTTTTGTGGAGGCCTGCTGCTTCTTTCACATTTTTGTGTAAATTGAAATTATCATGCATACATTCTGTCTCTTCTATTTCCTTGCATCTTTTTGCAAACCACTTTTCTTTTGCCAGTCAAATTTTTCTTCTAATTGTTTTCTGCAATTCATTGTATTTTTCTTTGTTTTTATTTTTATAAGATCTTCTTTCATCCATGAGATGAAGAATTTCCTCCATCATCCACTGTTGTTTCTTGTGATACCCCTGTTTTGAATTTGTTACCTCTACTATTGCATTTTTAAATGTATTCCAGTTCACTTCTACATCTTCATCATTCAGGTTGTTGGTTTCTCTTAAATGATCTTCTAGTTCTTCTTTTATCTTACCTCCATGTTTAATGATGAAGTTTCTGTCAATTCTTGGTTTAGCAGGATTCGGGTTTTTCATCCTTTTTAGTTTTAGCTGGACTTCAGCAAGTAGTAGATTATGATCGGATGGTACATCTGCACCTGGGTATGTCTTTATTGATATTACTGCATTTCTAATTTTTTTGTTTATTGTAAAATAGTCAGTTTGGTTCCTTACTATATTATTTCGTGTATCTGCTGGTGCTCTCCAAGTGTAGAGGCATCTTTTTGGCAACTTGAAAAAAGTATTCATCACACATTGCCTGCATGTTCCTTGCAGAAGTCTACAAATCTGTCACCTCTACCATTTCTGGTTCCTAAGCCAAAGTTTCCAACTACAGGAGCATCACTTCCTTCTCCCACTTTTTCACTGAAGTCCCCCATGAGTACTGTGATATAATTACTTTTTAGGGTTTTCAGTACACTGCTTATATCTTCGTAGAACTTCTCTAAATCCTCCTCATCACTGTCAGCTGTGGGAGCGTAAACCTGTATAGCATTCAAGTTTTTCCATAAGCTGGACAAAAATTAGCAGTCAGCATAGTTTACTACCCCAATTCTTTTTCAGGTCCTGAGACTGTAAAGGAAACAAAACTTCTTTTTGTGCTATTTGTGTCTGAAACTCTTGAAATGTTTTGATTTTTATTCTGTAAGAACAGAGAAGACTTGAACCATTTTGGTTTAAACCAGGGGTAGTCAAGCTAAGCTCAGGAATTCTGGGAGTTGAAGTCCACGAGTCATAAAAGAGCCAAGGTTGACTACCCCTGGTTTAAACCATCAGAAATAAACTCAAGTTAGGTTACCTTTTATTTTCTGTTTCATGCACATCCTTACTATTTAATCCATTTAGTGCATTTCTGTCCATTCCATTTTAAATTTCCCCAGTTATCTATGGACTAAAGAATCCATCCCCTGGATATGAGTCTGAATTCTTTTTCTCACAGCTAATGACTTTCATGTTTTCAGAAATTTTAAGAAGAGATTGGACAACTGTTTGTCTGAAATGGTATAGGGTCTTCTGCTTAAGCAAGAGGTTTGACTACAACAGGGCTTTTCAACCAGTGGTACGGGTACCACCTGTGGTATATTGGCATCTGGCAGGTGGTACATGACCATCCTAGAAAAGTGGTAGTGGGGGAGGGGAATGAGCTGAACCGGTGAAGCACCGCACAAGCCTGAGTGAGAGATGGCTGGAGCTGCAGGGCTGTCAGAGCTCAGCGGAAGCGCCAGGATCAGTGCTGCTTTCCAGTGATCGGCGCTTCTTTGTGGCTGTCAGGGCTCAGTGGAAGCACCAGGATCAGCGCCAGGCTCCAGCTGGAGCTCAGTGCTGATCCTGATGTTTCTGCTGAGCCCAGAAGAAGCACCAATCAGCTGGAATGTTGCAGCATCTCCAGGGTCTTGTGATTTACATTCAAATGCTTGGGAACTGATTCATATTTATGATGGTCACAGTGTCCCAGGGTCATGTGAAGTGACCAAAACCTGCTGCAACCACCCAGCAGACGGGGGGAATAAAAACCAAACACCCCCCCATCCCACCCCCACTGCCAATCCTCAACAGAAATGCTCACAACAATGAAAACCTCGGACAGGCGGGCGGGCAGGCAGGTGTCTTGCTCGGCTGTGGCTTGGGGGTCACTTTTTTCAGTGCCATTGTAACTTCGAAAAGTCACTAAACAAACTGTTGTAAGTCGAGGACTAGCTCTACTTTATCACTTTTTTCCTTTTTTTTTTTGCTAGGCGACTGGTGGTACTCAGATGTTGCCATATCCTAAAAGTGGTACAATGGGTGAAAAGGTTGAAAAGTCCTGGACTAGAAGACCTGCAAGATCTTTTACAACTCTGTTATTCTGTTAAGATGTCTTGCAGGAGATTCAGAATAATGGTGATGATTTGTAGAGGCAGAAAAGAATAGCTGGTCTGAGTTCTGGAGCAATTTTGTATCATTTTTGTCTATACCTCACAAACAGCTGCACTTAGCTTTTCTTCCCCCCCCCCCCTACTGACCAGACATCAGATCTATCTCTAGATGATACAATTTATTTCCAGGAAACTGCATACAGAGGCCATTAGCAAGAGGAATCTGAGCACTCATCAAAATAGGATTTGAGAAAGAGGTCCATCAGTAAGGGACATTCGTGGCGGAAAACATCACAAGACATTCACAAATAACGTTCTTCCAGTAGTCCCACCAAGCTCGAAGATCTCCTTAAACAGGAACACTTTCTAATTCTGACCTGGTTTACCTTCTCTCCATAGATTAACTCTTCCAAATCTGCCTAATTTTAGAAAAAAAAATCACTCCTCTTACTTATGTTGTCTTGTCCTACTGCTGCTGTCTGTTGAGTGCTTGAGGGCTGGAGAGATTCTCGGTTGGGGTCCCATCTAGCTGATGTCTGCTAAGAATAGTAGAGTTGGTATCTTGCTTTTAAAACCAAGCCGTGACATACCATGAACCATAGCTTTTAAACCAAAAGTTAAATAAGGTTCCAGGAGTCAAGGAAATGCTGCTAGATCTAGACCTAAAGGTGAATAATTTCCTGTCTATTCCTGTTCAGAGATATTTTAGAATCAGAACTAAAATCCTACTGAGATCTATATGCTTGGACCAATGCATGATTAGAGCTAGGAATCAAAGATCTTTATGGGCAGAGAAAACGGGTGAAAAGGAGATATCCTTCATCAGACGTTGAATAATTTATCTCCATCTTAATGTGACACTAATCTGATTTCCAGAAAAGCTCAGTGGGATGAATTCCAGAGTGGAAAAGTAGCTGGGACTTGCATGACCTTGAAAATGCCCTATAATGTGCAAGGAACGTGTATAATGTACATCATCATAGATCTGACCTTATCATCTACTTCAAAAGCATTTCTAAAGCACCTCCTCTTCCATCACACTTGTGAGAACTGGTATAAGAAATGCAGGATAACTTCCCTGCGTAATGCATATTGCTGTGTGGTTATTAAATCCAAAATAAACATTTTAGTTGGAATAGAACCGCTGTACCAAAACGGCAAGCACCATGGATGTGGACATCCTGAAATTTCTTTTACAGTACAAGAACCAGTAAGGTTGAAAGCTTATTTTCTTTTCCATTAATTTCCTTTCCAAATTTCAATATGCTGAAAACGATAAAAGCCTGCGGCCACTGGTTGTGCACTAAACTACAGCTCATAAGTGCCAGTAAATCACATCACAGCATGCAGATATGGTGTGTGTGCCTATACATGCTGTGCAAAGGACGCATGATGCATTTGTTCAGAGCATCATGCTTAAGCAGGTATTCTCCTAATGGGAGCCTAGATAGAAAACTTCCTGAGAATCCAAGGTTAGTTGAAATGAATTATGAAGTATGCAAATGTTTCTACGCCGTGTGATGCATAGAAAAAGCAGAACTGACATATTGTCTTATCCTTGGGTATATATATATATATATATATATATATATATATATATATATTATAAATTATGGAACAAATAGATGAGAGAGAGAAGAGGGATGACAGGGAGAGAGAAAAATAGAGAATAAGAGATGGAGAAAGGGGGAGAGGGGGGAGAGAGATAGAGGAGAGAGGGAGAGAGAGAGGGGCGAGAGAGGAAGAAAGAGAGAGAAAGATGAGTGAAGGGGGGGGGGGGAAGAGAGAGAGTAAACATTAAGTTAGCAAGCTACATTGTCCAGATAAAATTCAGAAACATGTATCAACCAAAGCTAACTCCAATAGTAAACTATAATTGCTGTTAATAACTTGCAAAACATTTATTTAGACAATAAGATCTTAAGCATATCATCTACACCAGACGAATACTTTGTTGCTTATGAAATGTCCAATGTTTTTTTTTTCACAGTTAATAACAAAAACAATTTCTCCTCTCTCTGGTTTTATTTTTATTTTTATTTTTATTTCTCTACCATGGAACCATATAGTGTCTACTTATGTGCTTAGCAACCTTCGGTGGAAATAATTTTTTTAAATCTAAAGTACAAAAGTTACGTTCGGTTCCCTTTTGAGCAAAAATGGAAATTTGTTATATTAAATATTGAATGTGGAAAGATTTTATATTACTTTCTTACATCCGGAGGTTCTTTCATTTTCCCAAAATGGTATCAACCAAAGGCTGATTCTAGTGATGGAATAAGATATATTTTCCCCATTTCTTCATATTTCCCAGAATGTTTACAAGAGGATCACCCAGTTTCCAATGTCAAATTGGTGTGGGAACTGGAAAAGTTATTTTCTCCCTTTTAAATCTCAGGATCATCCTCAGGATTCATCCCTTCCAACTTTATCATCATCATTATTATTATTATTACAGGTCATGTATAATACTGTATAATTGTTTTTCATAGTTTGGGTTGACATGATAGCAGTGTTCCAATATCTCAGGGGCTGCCCCAAAGAAGAGGGAGTCAAGCTATTCTCCAAAGCACCTGAAGGCAGGACAGGAAGCAACGGATGGAAACTAACCAAAGAGAGAAGCAACCTAGAACTAAGGAGAAACTTTCTGACAGTTAGAACAGTTAAATCAGTGGAACAACCTGGCTCCAGAAGTTGTGAATGTTCCAACACTGGAAGTTTTTAAGAAGAGACTAGACAACCATTTGTCTGAAATGGTGTAGGTTCTCCTGCTTGAACGGGCAGCTGGACTAGAAGACCTCCAAGGTCCCGTTATTCTATTCTATTCTATTCTATTCTATTCTATTCTATTCTATTCTATTCTATTCTATTCTCATTTGTATCAAAATTTGCCCTAATATTTACAGAACAGGATCTCAAATCTTTGTTTAGCCCTCCTAATTTATGTCTAATTAAACTGTCAAAATTACCATTGCATTGCATAAGCTCCTAAACAGTGTTGTTATTACACACTAGGAGTGCAGTTTAGAGGCCTGTACAAATCAACTCTAATTTTATTCAGAGTGGGATGTTAAGATTTCTTTAGTTTACAAGCTGAGATTTGAAATAGAGGCATCCCACTCTGCATTAAGATGCTGGAATAATTGTCTGCAATTAGCCACAATGATGGGCAAACTATCTCTTGATGCAAAGGGTGGACCCTTGAATTTCAAACTAAGCAAAATAACTCGGAGTCAACTTTTGAAGAGACTGTATTATTCTGACGAGACAGTCAATAGTGAGATAAAATATATCAAGTGGCAATAGAACTGGAATGGGACATTTTAAATGATTGAGTGGGACATTTCAAATGTCCTTGCAAAAAAAAAAAAAGGACAGTACAGAGGAAAGAATACTGTGGATTTGATGACTAACTCCATTTGGGCCAATCTGGTCTGTATATAGAATTGAGGAGTCCTTGATACTCTCTCTGAGCTTAGTTGTTTTCTTGCAGACATTTCATTACCCAGACTAGGTAACATCATCAGTACTCTAATGATGTTATCTAGTTTGGGTAATGAAACATCTGAAAGAAAACAACCAAGCTCAGAGATAGTACAAAGGGCCACTCATTTCAACCCTGAGCTACAAAAATTCTCCTTAACTGTATACAGCACTTTCTTATGTTTCCCTCACATTGAATGAAATTAGTAATTTAAGCCCTCTTTAGATGGACACTATAATTTGAGCTAGGGACAATAATGTCAGAAATGTTGCTCCCAATAAAGACATTTATAGACAGCTGGAATGTCTGATTGCCTTTCTATGTCCCATAATTAGCAAAGCTTTCTAAGATAACAATGCAGCTTCAAGGTCCATGGAGATGGTGCAAGTGGAGGAGGTGGAAAACGAGATGAATTATCCCTAACCAACATTTGAAAGTATTGAGTCATATCTCTATTTCTAAACTTAAAAGAAAAACCATACTGGGCCTATAGCAGGAACTTGGAGATAATCTGAAGATATATTGATTGTTTGATTCTACTGTAGGGCTGAGAAACTATTGTGCAACTTGAGTTGGACACCACACTAAAGCTGAGAAATAAAATAATATACTATCTTCCCCCAGTACTTGAAATTATAGCACACCAGTAAAAGTTGTAGATGTAAAGCCAGCAAGGTCAAAATAAGAATAGTAAAAGCAAAAAAAAAAAAAGTATAAATCAGGCTGAGTAACAATATAGATGGTGTCATTGTTTGCAATAATAAAAATACAAATGTTTTGTTATTTTATTTTTTGATTAAATTTGCATCCTATATTACATCCCCTTATTATCAACTAACTTGGTGCCTTCCTAACTAGGCCACATTATGATAATTTTGAATATATTTAAACCTATTTCAACAGTACATCTGCTGTTGGCCATCTGCTGATAGTTCACAAAATCAACTTCTTTTTTTCAGTGCTAAGCATTCAATGATAGAAAGCTTATTATGTTACCAAATCTGGACTGCAGTACTCCAAATAACCACTATATATGACAACAAACTAACTCCTTTTTTACAATCCTGTAATCCTTAGAGTTGGGGCGACTGGATGGAGCTGAGCATTTACTAGCCGGATGCCCTTCCTGATGCTACGTGGAGTTAACAGCAGATATTTTTTCTTTGTGCATTATCTGCCGCTACGTAGGATTGAACTCTCAACCTTCTGAGTGGGAGGCGAGAGTCTTCACCATTAGGCCACCGTGCAGCTCAACACTAGATGACAACAAAGAGACACAGAAATATGTCATATAGTGGTCACCCGGATTTTAGCCCAGATATGTTGACTCTAATATCTTCTTTAATTATGTCTGGGTAATTTCTAACAGGTTGGCTATTTGAAACAAGCAAACAGACAAATCATACACATCTCGTTTAACTGTCCTTTAAAAAGGTATTATTCTGTCTATAATTGTGTCCTAGTATATGTGCTTAATAGCATTGTGACGGGGAGTAATCACCATTGCTTCATCTAACTCAGTATTAGAATTGCATAATAAAAGGCACACACTGTAAAATATGCACAACAGGTTTTCTTTTTTTTAATCATATACAAAAATGACCTTATCCAGCCCTAAGTGCCGAGTCAGCTTCTGTCTATTTAATTGGCATTTTTAAATAATACAGTAGTTTAAAGTGTATTTTCAAGCTGAGCAGGGACTATTCTCCCTTTAGGATTGGTACAAAATTACCTAAAATTATTTAACCTGGCTTGTTGACTTTGATGTAGCTTTACAGAACAGGATTGAGAAGCTATACCCAGATTGGAGGGCAAAGGAAGGAATTAAAAAAAAAGAAAAAAGAAAAAAAGAAGGATGTTTTCTAAACTTTTTTTTCTCCAAGTAGTATATTTTTATATGATGTATGTTTAAGTTCTTTCTGTATATGAGTACATAACATTAAAAAAGGCAATAAAATAACAAATAGAAGTATTATTTCTATCTTACTGATAGAGAGGGAAACATTATATCATAATAGATCAGAAATTCATTGGTTGATTACAGTGATGGGATTCAAATATGTGAACAACCGGTTCTCTGTTGGATGCCACTTCTGGAAGTCCATTCTGGGCCTGGGCAACAGGCAACAGCTACCGGTTCTGCCGAACTGGTGCAAACTGGCTGAATCCCACCACTGGTTGATTATGTACCATCAAATGGTATCGATTCCTGGCAACTAAACAGATTTCTCTGCATGAAGATCTGTTCATATTCTGCTTTTTCAAATGGTCTTAGATGAAGCATAGGTTGGATAACTTTAGACATCAACAATAGCCATCTACAGTTAACTGTCTGAGTGCAAATAGCTTTTAAGTGAGTAGAGAAGAGGGCTTCACCTTTGTTCTTCATACATTCAGCTGGGATGCCTCAAGAAGATTTGACTTGAAGGTGAACTCATCTCCTCTGATCAAGAACCATTATAGAGCTGAGTTCCAGATGAGGTTGAGAACTGTAATGCTTGCCATTGAAGACAAGAACAGCATACTCTTACATTTACTAATCAAAAAGATGAGGGACAGCAGGTGAGACAATAAGATGCCCTCTACTCAAGTTTAAACTTTCATATATTCAGGCAAATATCTACAGAGGACTCTTATGACATTCTTATCTCTGTTGAGAATCAATGGATTTTCCAGGCTTCTATGTAGAGAAATATACTATATATTTGTTCTAGATGTGGTCATTTGATGAACAAATTGCCTGTACAATTTGTACACTGTAAAACAGCCTAAATGACTTGTTTTTCTGCATAGGAGAACATCATGGAGGTGATTAGGAATCAAGAATTTTTACTGTTGCCAGCAGAGGAACTGCACAAACTTCTTGCCAGTGATGATGTGAATGTTCCTGATGAAGAAACCATTTTCCATGCCTTAATGAAGTGGGTCAAATATGACCTGCAAAGGAGATGTAACGACTTGAGTATGTTGCTTGCCTACATCCGGCTACCGCTTCTTCCACCACAGGTAAATGTTTAGTTACTTCTGGATATGTCTCTCTCTGTGTACGTTTGTGTGTGGATTTCAAAGTATTAAGTAAAGTATGTATCTTCCTCAACTATTAAATATACATTTTAGGTGGTATGTACAAAATTCCGGAAGAAGAGATTTTTTTTTTAGAACTGTAGAATGTAGAGCAGTGATGGCAAATCTTTTAGAAACCGAGTGCCCAAAAACCGCCCCCCACCCATCCCTGCTCTGCCCTGCCCACTGGGCCACCCACCACCTCCACGGCGCAACACAGATCACCGAAGTGGCCCAGCAGCGCCATGGTGGCCACGCCCTCCACCCGTGCCCTGCACCCATCTGCGTGCAATGGGGTGCAAGGGCAGAGTCTTGTTCCCGCTGCCCGGCTATCATGTCCTTGGCTGCACTGCTTCTCATGGGCCACGCCCGGGTGCAACTCTCCTCCGGGGGGCTGCTGGTGAGGAGGGGGCCATGGGAAGAGATGGGGCTGGGGTGACGGCGCATGTGCCCACAGAGAGGGCTCAGAGTGCCGCCTCTGGTACGCGTGCCATAAGTTCACCACCACTGATGTAGAGTGTTTGTGCCTTTTCTAGCACACAATCCAGCTCCGGGTTTCGGGAAGTTAAATCTCTGAACAAGAAACATTTTGCAGGATCCAATCAGGGTTGGTCACCCGGACCAGAGGCTTAGTCTTCTGAGTTTTTGGACTTGTGTTGGAGCCCATCCTCAGGGAACCTCTGTCTAGCAGAGTGTGTGTTTTGGGCTGTTCTATGGGTGTGGTATTTACAGTATATAGTGCTTTTGTGGTGCTTTAGTTCTGTTTTGGGGCTGATCTGCTTCTGGTTTGGAGGATTAGCAATTGAAAAATTTCTGGGTCCCTCCTCCCCACCTCCAAAAGGTGGATTGGCATAATATAGAAAAGAAATGTCATTTTATTTTCTCTTCCTGGGAACCTTTTCCATAGACTTTCCATTCAAAATATGATGAATCGTGCAAACAATAAGGTAAAAAAAAAAAATAGCCTGCACAATGATAAGCTTACCAAATAAATAAATATGCTCACTGATTACCTTTCTTAGCCTATCATCAATATGTCTATAAGAAAATAAATAAGCACCAGAAAAACTCACTCACTAAAAAAAGAATAATTAAAAACACAACATGTCTGTGTTGCTTATATGCAGAAAAAAAAAATTATGAAGTCTAGGCTATTTTTCTTTTCACAACCATTCTAGTTCACATCCACACATTCATCAGAATGGGGGGGTGGATGTAAGTCATCACTTTGCCTTGGAACTTCCTAGCTTCCTAATCTTGGTTAATGGATTCTCTGCATCAGACACTAGTGACAGAAAGTCTGCAAATGGGGATGCTGAAGCATTTTGCAAAAGAGAACATTGATCATGGTGTATTCATGCAAATATCTGGGAATCGGAGAACTGAAGCTCACTTATAATTGAATCTGGACTTCAGCTTGCGAAGAGCACTTAACCTTAAAATCTGGTTTAAAATTAAGCCAGATTTCTTCTAAAGACTTTATTATATGTAAGACTATATTTTAGCTTGGTTCAAAATGTTTGCCTTAGAAAAGCCTGTGATGATTTAGGACTTTGGGAAAAGAGTGTCTTCTCAAGAAGAGTTCACGGCCTTATTTGTTCCGGTGTTTCTCAGTCTTGCAGCTTAAGAATTTAACTCCCAGAATTCCCCAGCCAATCTTCCCCAACCCACAATTCCCCAACCAACTTCAAACTACCAAGGTTGAGAAAAATTGCTCTATTTGTCAGAGAACTAAAGAACATTCAGCGATATCACAGGCTATAGCAGATGGTAGGTGCTTCCGTTCCTATCTGACCCAGCTGAGAATTCATTTCACGGGACGCTCACAAATAATCCTTAGCGTTAAAGTTTTGTTTAGGTTTTTTTTTAAGAGCTATTACATCAATGTATTCTGTTAAGAATTTAAGGCAGGGTTTCCTTGTCACCAAATAACGGGGGTTAATCACCATGAATTTAACCAGGTTTTCCAGGTTGATTGAGGTACCAAGACATATGCTGCAATAAGGAAGCTTCCGTTGCCAACAATATTGTTTTTAAATTACTAGGCACTGTCTTTTACATTATTACGTACATTGGTTCCATTTTCTAAAATACCAACACATTTTAATTATTGCAGGTATATTCATATTCTGCTTTCTCCAATGGATATATTTTGTATGTATGTATATGTCTTTTTTATTCTATTTATTCAATACATTTCTAAAATTGCCTGTTTCAGAATTTGTGACTCTGGGCAGCCTATGTGACTTCATTAATGCAAGCAATTGTATGGGTGATTTTTCCTAAAATACGCTTGTGTTTTGATACGCATATTGAATTAAAAACTGTTTAATAAAATCTGAAGCAGCAGAAAGTTTGGCTGTTTGTCCTCTTACAATTCTCTGCCTAGCAGTTAGAAAATGTGAGTCAAATCAGCTTGCTTAAACTATTTATCATATGCCAACCAAATGATAGGCATACAGGCAATTTTACAACTTACAACAGTTTACTTAGTGATCATTTGAAGTTACAACAGCACTGAAAAATGTGAACTATGACCATTTTTTTTCACACAACTATTGCAGCATCTCCATGGTCAGACGATCAGAATTCAAATGCTTGGCAACTGGCATGTATTTGTGACTGTTGCAGTGTCCAGGCTTCATTTGATCAGCTTCTTTGACCTTCTGACATGCAAAGACAATAGGGAAGCCAAATTCCCTTAAAAACCATGTTACTAACTTAACCACTGCAGTGAAGGTTGTAAAATGGGGCAAAATTCACTTAACTGTCTCGCTTAGCAACAGAGGTTTTGGGTTCAAGTGTGGTTGTAATTCGAAAAATACTTCTGATTGTAAAATGCCATTTTTGGGGGTGTACAATTTAAAATGGGGGCTCACAATAAAAAGAAATATGAGAAACAAGTATTAGAACAGCATGATGTCTGAAGAATTAAAAGCAGAAAACAATGCAGCTTGAAAATGAAAGGCATGGGACAATAAAAGGTAGGCTGGGAGCATCAGCCAGTTATGTGTTTATGTGTTGTTTGATGAGTTAGTCCAGCTGATACCTGCACACTCGGTCTTCTGGAGAATTGACTATTTCTACACACAGTAAAAGGGGGTATGATGGTTCAGTGGTTAAAGATGCTGAACTTGTCAGCTGGAAACCCGACAGTTGGGTTTGAGGTCCAAGCACCATGCAATGGGGTGACCTCCCGTTATTTGCCCCAGCTCCTGCAAATGCAAGTAGATAAATACCATGTTTTCCCCAAAATAAGACCAGCTCTTAATTTTTTTTTTTACCCTAAAAGAGGCACCAGGTCTTATTTTTGGGATAGGCCTTACCTCACCTCTGGCACTGACAGCCCCACCCAGCCGGTCCACTTCTTCTGGCGCCGAAGTTCTGCAGCTACATTCGGGCCTGCATTTTGCAGTCAGGCCTTTCCAGAAGGCCTAAGCATCCAAGTACTGAGCTATGGATTCAATCCATAGCTTGGTGCCTGACTGCTGAGATTTTGCAGAACCGAGCCATGGATTGAATCCATAGCTTGGTTCTTGGCTGCATAGGCCTTCCGGAAAGCCCTGTGACTGAGAAATGCAGGCCTGGCTGCAGAAGAGGCCTCAGAAGAAGTGGGCCAGCGAGGAGAGGCATGGCTGCAAGGCGAGTGGATGTGGGGCAGGTGGGGTGATTTTTAGGTGTGTGCCTAGCCCCAAAACTAGGGTTTATTTTGGGGGTAGGGCTTATATTAGGGCCACCCCCAAAAATCAAGCTAGGGCTTATTGTTGTGTAGGCCTTACTTTCGGGAAAACATGGTAGGTACCACTTTGGTGGGAAGGTAACAGCATTCTGTACGCCTTTGGTGTATAGTCATCCATGACCATGGAAGTGTCTTTGGGCAAAACTCTCTCCCTCAGTTAAGAAACAAAAATGACCAGCATCCCCTTAAGAGCAGTGGACTTCAAACTTGGCAACTTTAAGACTTGTGGACTTCAACTCCCAGAATTCCTCAGCCAGCCCTGTCCACAGTTAAGCACAAGTGGACAGAAGGTCCTTTTTCCTTTACGTTTACACATACTAGATGTACTTTATACAAACCAGGGCAGATTGCAGAGTGCTGCATACAGCCCAGCCCTAATCAGCTCATTACCCTCTCGAGAACAGTTTTTGATGAGCAAAGTGGAATTAATTTCTTTCCTTTCTTTTTTGAGGACTCCTACTTTGTGACTTGGAGTGGCTTCTCTTGATATATTTTGTTTACAAGTAAGACACCAGAATGCAAAACAGATCAGTGGAAATGAAAACCCCAAAGCTAAGCCAGATAAATTATTGTTCTAATTTTAACAGATTTACTCTTATGTGAGATTACATATGTAAAGTGTTACATTTTAAAACCTTATCCGAGATAAAAACCGCTTAAAGCTTTCAGTGGAAAAGTGCCAGGTTTTAATTAAAATAGATTCAGGCAGGGTTTAAGAATAATTACACTGGATTTATTTTACAGCTAGCAAACTAAATCAGAATATTGGTTAAGGTAAGACTGGATCAATTAGGATAGTAAAGGTAATTTGCATTTCTAATGCATGTCTAATCATCGTGCAAAGATTGGCTTGAATGGATCTTTAAACTTGTCTGGAACAGAGGGTCTCACGAGATTGCCTTTATTGTGAATTTAAAAATTCTAAAAGCCTTTTTAAAAATAATATGCTGTCTTGGAAAAAAAAAGCAGTTTCACAGTAAATCTGTCATGGCTGTGTCCTCTTGGGACAATTCACATCCAACTTCTTAAAAGCAAAATTGACTGGCACTTTAAAAAAACCAACAGAGTTTTAAAATGAGAAATAACAACATGGCAGCATAATTCTGGAAGGAATTTAAAGAAGTTCCTTAAAATTAGAGATTAGTGGCATGCAAACCTAGTTCAAGAACATAAAGCAAAGGTCCCATGCTTGTTGAACTTGCTCTACAAAGTTCCACCGATTGCATCGGTTGCTGGGAAAACCTTTCGCATTTCAAAGAAAGCTGTGGGGCCATAGGAGAAACAGGTAAGATAGAACGTGTAGACTTGAGAGTAATTCTGGAAGTTATTTTAATTACATATGCAATGCATAAAAGTGATTAGTTTGGTTTTAAGGGAATGATCAATGATGCCAATTGCTGATCCATTCCATCTTAGTTAGTGGCATAAACTTATCCCCCAAACACCAAATAAATAAGATTGAATAAAATCCATTAGGTGTCAATAATTCTTCCAAATTTGACTGTCATTTGAAATACTGCATGAGCCAGATAGAGGGCTATGAAAATATCTACAGACCCTTCACATCCTAGACATAAATTGTTTAAACTTCTTCCCTCAAGACGACACTACAGGGCATTGCACACCAAAACAGCTAGACACAAGGACTGATTGTTTTTTTTCCCCATGCCATCACTCTGCTAAACAACTAATTCCCACAACGCTGTCAAACTACCTATTTGGGCTGTATTACTATTATCCTTCTCATCCTTCCTATTCCCTATTCCTTATCTTCTTATGACTATAGCTTTGTTGCTTGTATCTTACGATTTATATTAATTGTTTTATAGTATTTAGTATTCTAGTATGAGTTATGTTGATTGCTTATTTAGTATCCTATGACTATCACTGAGTGTTGTATCTTATGATTTATGATGATTTTTATTATTATTATTATTATTATTTTTATTATTATTATTATTATTATTATTATTATTATTATTATTATTATTATTATTATTATTATTATTATTATTATTATTATTATTATTATTATTATTATTATTACAATCATGATTTTATCACTTGTTGCTTGTATGTACACTGAGAACTTATGCACCGGAGACAAATTTCTTATGTGTCCAATCACCCTTGGCCAATGAAGAATTCTATTACGTAGAAGAAGGATGAGGAAAGGAAACACAATGTTATGAATTCTTCTTGCTTGAAGTTTTTAAAATAGCATAGCAATCATCTGTCAGAAATGGACCGTGGATTCAGCAGGAACTCTCAAATTTGTCCAAATTTGAGAATGTGTGATAGGAACACTATTGATGCTTTTTAAATCTGGTGTTGGAGAAGAGTCCTGAGAGGGCAGCCAAGAAAACTAAACCAATGGATCATCAAACAAATTAACCCAGATGTCTCTGGAGATTCTCCGTCATCTAGGGCATGGTTGTCCCAAAGGTGCTTTTTCAAAAGGCAGTTGGACTGGTGATAGAAGGATTTATATTCACCACCTATCTCCTGTTTACAACACAGTCCTTTCAGCAGTTCCAAGAAGATTCATACCCATTTGCACTATTCAGGTGACCCCAAGGGCACAGATAAACCCCCAGGTGGCTTCAATGACTCTCAGAGAGAGTCCTTATGACCAGATGACTGCAAAGAATATAAATCTTTCCATCCTCCACCATTCAGTCAGAACTGAAGAACTTTCTTGGATGAGAAGCAAAATGTCTTCCAGGAAAAACAAAATCCAGTTGGCTTTTGAAAAAGCACCTTTGGAACTGATTACTCCAGAGTTTCCCATTGAGACACAAATGACTAGGCTCAATTGATCCTACTTTTAAAAAATCTTAAAAAACTTATTAAAAGGAAAATAAGGGTAAAATATTACTATATATTGTTATTATCTTATTTATTTTTTAATCCAAAAGATTAAATCACATTCCACTGTTGAATTAGTATTTGAGCTTTCTAAACTGCATCACAATGAATAAAATGATATGGGATATTTTCTTAACAGGATAATTATCTGTTACTAAACTTTAGAATCTGCTAAGAGCCTAGCTATCATTTTGCAATGGTTTGATATTTTCAGGATGACCTCTGTTTGGCAGGAAAGTTAAATGAGACAGGATAATTATATTTATGTCTGCCAGTGGGTGAATTTGGTTTAAAGACTTAACAAAATTATTACAGAATGAATTATTTAAATCTGAAATACATGATCAATGTAAATTGGTGTCATTTTTACTGCTCATGGTTTTAATAATTTGGTATAAAGAGATTGATATACTCTGATATTTCTTTGAAGCATTCAAAATATATCTAATATATATATGTGTATATGTATGCATGCATGCATGCCTTACAATGGCATTATATAATTATTTCAATAACTACACTTCAGAAGAGATTCAATGGCTTAAAACTAATGACCTACTCTCATCACAATCTCCTGGCTTCAGAGTCTGCATATATGGTGAGTTAAGATATGGAGATACACCCTTCACACAATTTGAAAAATCTTATGAAAGGTATAATATCCAGATTGAAGCTGAAGAAAATGCCTTTCACCTCTAATAGTAGAAAATGAACCAGCAATTATTCTACGAGGGCAATTCAGAAATAAACCTCTGTTTGGTTATCAATGACAGACAGAACTTTTATTATACACATTAGAAAACTAAGACTTTACATTACTTTTCCACATAATCGCCATTCAAACAGAGGCACTTATAACATCTTACAAGGTTTGAAATTCCTTCGTAGTAGTCACTCAGTGCCAAATCTGGGCTATGTGGGGTGATCAAAAACATCCCAATCACACTGCTTCAAAAGTTCTTGGGAGCGTCTAGCGGTGTGTGGGCGAGTATTATTGTGAACCAAGAAGTCAGCATGCGCCAACGCTTGTTATGGATGGCTCATCTGAGTTTTGTAATGTTTCACAGTAGACATTTGAACTGATAGTCGAACCAAGCTCCATGAACTTCACCAGCAATGCTCCTTTGGGATTTTCACATTTGGTGGGATTTTCTATGGCACCACTTCCAGTGTGGTGTTGCTTCACGATAATGCTCACCCGCACACCACTAGATGCACCCAAGAACTTTTGAAGCAGTTCTGTTGGGATGTTTTTGATCACACACACACACACCCCCATAGCCCAGATTTGGCACTGAGCGATGACTACTAAGGAATTTCAAACCTTGTAAGACATTATGACAAGTGCCTCAAATTGAATGGCGATTATGTTGAAAAGTAATGTAATGTTGTAGTTTTATAATGTGCATAATAAAAGCTCTGTATCTGCGCGTGTCTGTCATTGATAACCAAACGGAGGTTTATTTTTGAATTGCCCTCGTATAACTACAGTTTCTTTATTCATTATATAATATTTAATCTGGAATCTCTATGTGCATTCTCATGCAACATTAGATTGCTCAACTTGTTTGAGTTTAGAAACTAATAAATTAATTAGATTTCTCGCCATCTTTCTAATATCATTGCTTGTGCTGTGTAATAAAATTCTCTTTCAGAAGCATAAAGCTGGTAAAATTCCTATTTAGCAGAGACCAAAGATCTATATTGGTATGAAGATGAGAATGCATAAAATGGTAATCAAGATTTCATTGCAAAGACATTTAGATATTTAAATTGAAGAAGCTACTTTATGGCATATGATGGGAACCAAGGGAACTTATTGGAACGGAAAGCATGAAATCTTTCTTCAGTTTTTTTTAAAAATGGAATTATTTTATTAAATTTTGGAACTTGAGTATAAAAGGGAAAGTTTTGAAGTTGGGATAATCTGTATACCCAAGATGATCCTATATCCTTAAAATATCAGCAGTGTTTGGTGATGTTCTCTCCATAATAAACATCATGGCTGGTTGAATGATTCTGGGAGTTGAAATCTACACATCTTAAGATTGCCAAGGCTAAGAAACACTGTTGTGGACCTTCTAAAACTACAAAGAAATGTTGATAGATCTCAGGACCATCTTAGTATCTTCATATTTCTTGTGATTTTCTGAATTTCTGATTAATTCTGTGGGATCCTGCCACCTAAGTACTTCTGTTTATTTGACCATGAGATGTTGATAATTTCAGTCTGTGGCAGGCTAAACTTCATGGAATGTTTCACTTGCTATGAAGTAAGAAATGCAAAATATTATTTATTCACCTCAAGACTCTATAGCCAAAACCAGCAATGCTCTCTGTGTTGCCTCTATTCAGACATTTTGAACAACTGTGATTTTGTTGAACATGTGTAGGATAATCTCTGGTCCTCACTGTGAGAATAATACCTTCATTGTAGATTATCTACTATCTGAAAGGATACAAGCCAAATGATTTTTGGAATTCAGGTTATAAATTAAGATTGGACTCAGGTAGAACATTTTTTTCTTTTGTTCTTTTGATTGTTGCTACTATGTTGATGTATGTTTATCATGTCCTTCTAATGAAAAATGTCTTTCTCCCTCTCTGTGTTGGTTTCATCTATCATCAAGGGGATTATAGGGAATGAATTAGATCACATTTTGGGAGTTTTTGAGTAGTGGCAGATATGGAGGGATTGTTGTTGGTCCTGAAAGCAATAAAGATGGTTAATTTTCTACTCGAGAGTGGTTGCATGCGTGCTTCCAGTTTGTTGAAGTAAAAGATAATGATTTTTCTTTTTTAGTTCTAAGATTATTGGAGTCTCACTTGCTTAGGTTAATTAATTCTCCCTTTCTTACATTAGGTTGATTCAGAATCATCATCTCCATCTTCATCATCATCATCAATGTGGCAGTGGACTAGGACTGGGGAGAGACGGGTTCAAGTTCACCCTCAGCTGCAGATGTTCAGTAGGTGACTTTGGGCCAGTCCCTCTCTTTCAGCCTAACTACCTGTATATTTCCACAGCTTGAGGTAAGTTGGACTGAACAGAGAGACTGGCCGGAAGTTATTCTTAAAGTTAATTCCATGGTCAACTTGAGAATTTGCAATTAAATTACCCTCTCATTGCACCAGGCAGAATGTCCCAATAAGAGCATAAGTTTGGTATCCTTTTAACAATGGTCATTCTTCATGATCCAGAAAGACAGAAGACTGAATATTAGTGTAATCAAGAAGCAGGTTAGAAGAAAACATTTGTGTTTTCTTAATCTTACCTGTCCTATTTGAGAGCCAGTTTGGTCTAGTGGTAAGGCACCAGGCTAGAGACAAGGAGACTGTGAGATCTAGTTCTGCTTTGGCCACAAAAGTTGGGTGACTTTGGGCCAGTTGGTCTCTCTCTCTCTCTCTCTCAGCCAAACTCACCAAATTGTTGTGGATTCAGCTTTTTAATTCTGAATTTTGGCTTGCATGAAGCCTTTATCTTTCAATCAACCTCAACCCTCCAAAATTCATTACTGGATCTCAAGAAATCAATTTTTCCCCCAATGTAACGCTGCTTTTTCCTATGTTTAGTACTAAAAGCTGGTAGCTTTTTTTCTACCTGCATCTTCTATTAATAGTGATGAAATTACACTTGCTGAGGCTGAACTACAAACGGCAAACTGAAACTAGGGTTGAAGACTCAAAGGCAGCTTTATCTTCTACCTCTCGTTTGCTACTTTTACAACAACTTTCCGATGCCCTTAACATTTTTACGGGGAGTTTTCCTACCATACAGATTGGCTCCATGCACAAGTTGTGTTGGCAAACACATAAGATTGTGCTGTCAGGCCACGCATATGTTGCTTAGATATTACAGAGAGAGGAGTGGAAAAAATATTGCCTGTCCCTTGATGGAGAAACGGTTACAGAGACATAAGATGCATTATTTATTTCTGAACAAACCCCTGTACAATTCCCCTGCGGATGCATGGCAGGGAAGCAGAGTTTATGATAGCACAAGGGCAGCAGCTAATTAAATTTTAGTTATTCTGTGTAACACTCTGGGAAGATGAAATGCACAGAGAGAAGAGCCTAATGTTTGCTTTGCAGACTTATTGAACCAATGTTATGGGTTAATTTACTATAAGGGAGATTTTTACAGCATCAGCAACAGCCGTAATTTCTAAATTCATCCCTGTTAGACAGTAAAACTAGTTATATATTTTGACTGTTATCCAAGAATATATTTAAGCTTTTTTATTGCTATTATTGTTGTTTAAACTGACATTAGACATTAGTTCCCAGATAAATCTCTGGGATATATCGAGTGACATTATTTATACCAGTTTAATCAAAGCTGGATGCAAATTTGAGAGATAGAATTTCTGATTTTGGTGCAATCATTAATTCTTTGGGCCGTATGAGGACTTTGATACATCAGATAGAGCATTCAGTCTACCTTAAAAAGTGAGAATCTAGTTTGCTTTTTGTCTCAGTTTTACTGTCTCGTGATTTTCTTTCAAATTTAAATTCACTGAGTTAGCATTGAGTCTACCATCCTGAAAAAACTATAGACTAAAGACAAAATAAACTAAATATAACTTAAAATATTGTTCTAAAGGGAGTCTTTAAATTGTAAGATACATTCTAAAATTAATATTTTATTTATAACTTGCAATTTCTTAAATTGGCTATTATATAGGTTGCCTCTTTATCCATGCCTTTCATCTTTGTTCAGATATCTAGAGCATATTTGGATGATACTATTCCTTATTGTAGCATGACTACCAAGTCTCTTTTGTTTCACTTTTTGTTTCCTATTCACTCAAGGATGAACTTATTTCTATTGGATTTATTAGTATCTCAGCGCATGCCACCATTTTCTCTCTTATGCACAAAGGCATTCCCATCGTTGGAACTTAAGAATGTAGTTCCCAACTAATCTTCCCTTTTTCACTTTTATATTTGTGATCATTATCTCTGGAAGTCCTCCTCCCAAACCATTTCCCTTGTGGTGCTGTCTCTATCATCTTTTAGAAGTTGACCAGAAGCATCTGTCACACATTTCTTCTTCTTCTTTGTGGAATTACTTATAAAGTGAGCAGATGTTTCAGAATGTAATGATCAAAGAAATCTCAGCAATTGTCATTCTGATTCCTGCTCTTTAAGAAAGACTCTTTCCATTACCCATTTTGCAAGTTTAATAAATGGTCATCACCATCTGTATGTCATTGCTTATGGTCTTTACTACAATGCTAATTCTCTTATTCCCAGACAAAGTTCTTTGCAAGTCTTTGTCCAAGAGGGGTATTGGCTGGAGTTGACTATGGCCATTTGAATGTCAGCCACTGTTTCGAGGCACAATTACGGAATATATTATAGACTACCTATAAACATTATGGAATATATTATAGGCTACCTATATACATGTTCCTGTCAATATAGCATTGTTTTAAAAGAAATCATATTTCCCAGTTGTTACAGATCTCCAATCCTGTCTTTTTCCTGGAGTAATTTATGGTCAAGATGTTTTGGGGAGTAAAGGATGAGAACATCATAAAAACAAGATTTTTTTTTCCCCCAGGAAAAAAATTAGCAAGATTTAGGACTTAGATTTCCTTTCCATGACATTGGGTAAGAAAAACCAGGTATCATTTCTGATTGAGGGACCTTTTCATAAGGAAAAAGATCTTTTCATAGGGAAAAGAGGGCAACATCAATTGCAGAAATGCTGGAATTCCTTGAGAAAAAATTAAAATGGGAATTAACATTACACTTTCTAAGACCTCTGTTGAAAAGAATGTTCCCCCATGCACAGAAGTGTTGTTTTGTCTCCTGTTCTCACAATTTCATGGTATTGTACCACTTCTTTGAGAAGTAGGCTAATTCACAATTTAGTTTCTTGCTTGCTATGCTGATACATTGTAAAACGTCATGTGATTATTTCATCGATTATTGCTCCAAATAAATCTATGGCCATCTTGTTACCTGTTAATCTGAATTGTCATCCTTGTGGATTTAGTCTTTTTATTTACTAAAAGAAAAGGCCTCCTCAATCTCCTCTGAAAGTCCAAGCATTCTACATCACTGAAGCTTGTGCAAGGAAATGTGAGGATCGGGCCATAAAAAAAGTAGAATATCACTATTAAATCACAACTTGTATGATTTGCAGATTTTAGCGGACCTAGAAAACCATGCACTTTTTAAAGATGACTTGGAATGTCAGAAGCTGATTCTGGAAGCCATGAAATACCATCTTTTGCCAGAAAGACGAACACTTATGCAAAGTCCAAGAACAAAGCCAAGGAAATCTACCGTTGGGACCTTGTATGCTGTTGGAGGAATGGACAACAATAAAGGTATCACTTAAGAGTTTTTTTTCCAGACAGACGGTGGGAAAGGATTACTTTTCTTTCATGTACTCGCTCTATATTCATTTTTTAAACTTCTCTGGCATGAGAAATTTCCTGACAGTGAGAACAATTAACCAGGGGAACAGCTTGCCTTCAGAAGTTGTGGGTGTTTCATTACTGGAGGTTTTTAAGAAAAGACTGGACAGCCCATTGTCTGAAATGGTATAGGGCAGGGGTGTCAAACTCAATTTCATTGAGGGCCGCATCAGTATTGCGTGTTGCCCTCAGGGGACTGGGTGGGTGTGGCCAGGAGGGGTGCGGCCTACTGGGTGGGCGTGGATGGAGTGGGTGTGGCCTACTGGGTGGGTGTGGCCAGCTCTACACCATTCGTATCAAGGGTGCCTGTGGGGGCCTGGGCAGGAGTGGGATAGATCTGAGGGTCTCTGTCAGAAGGGGGTGGGACCAGGGCAAGTGCCAAGGCATGGTCCACTGGAGGAGCCTCACTGTTCCTCTCAGGCCATATGGGGGGAGGGGGGCTTATGGAGCTAAGACTGAATGCATTTCAGCATAGATGGCCACCACAAAATTGTACATTGGCTCCTGGCTGGCCTGGGCCAGGGCCAAGGCAGAGGGGGCCGTTCCCTCACTGTTTCCAGGATGGCTTTGCGGGCTACATGAAACCACTTCGTGGGCCGCATTCGGCCCCCGGGCCTTGTGTTTGACATGTCTGGTATAGGGTCTCCTGCTTAAATAGGGGGTTGGACTAGAAGACCTCCAAGGTCTGTTCCAGCTCTATTCTGGTTGATTGATTCTGATTGATTGATTGACCAGCCATAGTGTCTTCAAGATTGTATTGTAAATTACCCTAATCAGTTCTTGGAGTGATTAAAAACTAGATAAAGTAGTAACAAATAAAGAGCCCAATATGTTGAGTGGATAATGGTCTAAATGTCTTCTGGTGCTTTACTGTTTTTGATACTTTTAGCAAGTTGATGGAAGAGAAAATATATCTACTTATCTCCTATTGCTTTCTCTTGGGTCTCTCTTCGGTAGTTATTTGAACAAAATGTTCCCTTTCAGCTTATTTGTTCAGTAATCTTGTCTCATCTAGATTGTCAAAAATAGTTTCTGGCAGGTGGATCCCTGAATCTGAATAAGTATCCCATAGGTCATTTGTTGAACCAGAGAAATCCAAAATAATGATGATGATGATGATGATGATGATGATGGAAGGGACCTTGGAGATCATCTAGTCCAACCCCCTGCTCAGGCAGGAAACCCTATACCATTTCAGACAAGTGGCTGTCCAATCTCTTCTTAAAGCCTTCCAGTGTTGGAGCATTCACAGCTTCTGGAGGCAGGTTGTTCCACTGGTTAATTGTTCTAACGGTCAGGAAGTTGCTCCTTAGTTCTAGGTTGCTTCTCTCCTTGATTAGTTTCCATCCGTTGCTTCTTGTCTTGCCTTCAGGTGCTTTGGATAATAGCTTGACTCCCTCTTCTTTGTGGCAAACCCTGAGATGTTGGAACACTGCTATCATGTCACCCCTAGTCATTAAACTAGACATACTCAATTCCAGCAACCGTTCTTTGTATGCTTTATCCTCCAGTGTCCTAATCATCTTTGTTGCTCTTCTCTGCACTCTTTCTAGAGTCTCAACTTTTTTTTTTATATCGTGGTGACCAAAACTGGATGCAGTATTCCAAGTGTGGCCTTACCAAGGCCTTGTAAAGTGGTATTAACACTTCACGTGATCTTGATTCTATCCCTCTGTTAATGCAGCCCAGCACTGTGTTGGCTTTTTTGGCAGCTGCAGCACACTTCTGGCTCATATTTAAGTGATTGTCCACTAGGACTCCAATATCCCTTTCACAGTTTACTATATCTGCAGTGACATCTGCAATGACAGACTCAAAGCATCCGAAAAAGGGTGTTTGTATATACAAAGCCCTGCTCCTTTGCAATGTGTGTTGCACTCAAGGCATGCATGTAAAAAGGGGCAGGACTTTGATTAGCCAGTCTCACCTGCCATTTTAAAGCCGGTAACCATTGTTGGTCAGAATACCAGAAAGAACTTACAATTGAGTCAAAACCAAATCCTCTTGGGGTACTATGCTTGGACAGTAATCAAGCTGGAGCTTCTTCTGGGTTTCCTGTAGGAAATGCTATATAGCACGGAACATTTAAATTAAAAGCATATAACATACTAGCTTCACAATCATATAGACCGCTAAACAATTTTCAGAGGCATACAGTAAATGGCTTCTTTCTTTTGACGGTTAAACAAAACAATTTAAAAACAGCTAGCTTTTCTAGCCAACGGCTTTGAATTTATAATTGTGCTGTAATTTGCATATATTAGACTTTTCTCTACAATAATTAAAGTTGACTTTTTAAAGTGCATTCTTCTAAGCCTGATCGCGAAAAACTAGAGTCCATTGGGCAAGAAAAAAATGAACAGTTTAATTTACTTCTTTTTCCTAAGGTTCCTGTCAATATAGCATTGTTTTAAAAGAAATCATATTTCCCAGTTGTTAACAAGGAAGGTTTGCCTTGTTCCTTCACATTGCATCCTGTGAAAATTAAAAACTATTTTATGTAGTTGTGGAATAAATATTTTCGTGAACCTGTATGGTCTTTGAATCTGACGATGATCTGGAAAAACTGCCAAGTAATAGCTGCTAATGTATTTGCAGTTTTTTTTTATTATTAGACCAATACTTCTTCCTATACAGAAGGAACTCAACCATCTGCTTTTACGCAGATATAAAATTAACAGTTACATAAACATTAATAATGCACTTGTGTTCTTTTGGTTTATGGACACTGAGAACAAACCCACCTTGAGGCTTGGCTAAGCATAATCTTGGGAAGGTTTCCAGGCAAGTTGGTAAAACTAGTGACATTTTTAAAGACAGTCTGCCCCTCATGGATCAAGAGTGATGGTCTGACAGCAAAATGCAATTTAACTTAAGAAACTACTTTGTTTTTTTTAAAATCTGGTCTCCTTTTTAAAACTGCTTGGAATGACATCTCGATATGCCCGCTATTTGAAAAACCAAGACGAAAAGAATTACCAGTATGCTGTTTCACAGGCATGAAAGAATTAAAAAGAAAAAAAAAAGAAAATTCTAAAGGTCTCTCCGAATCAGCTCATAAGAAAAATAAGTAACAAAAAACATACATATTTTCCTGACAAAGTGCTAAACATTAAAGCTATGCAAAATTTCACCAGGAGCTTTGGTGATAATCCCAAATTTGTCCCCAGAGAAACAGTTCAGAAAAAGGCAGAGCTTTGAACTTTGATAGAACTTGCTGGGGGAAAAAAAAAAATCCTGGACTAGAACTAGTAGCTTTTATGAACAAAAAAGCAAGATGGAATTTGGAAGGGGAAAGTGCAGTTAAAATGCTGACCTATCCAGAAAAAATAATAATTAATTGTGTTTGGATTAGGGTTTTCTTTATTGCTTTGATAAATTAATGCATGTCTTCTGGACAAAGAACAACATGGCACACATAATTCAGGAAATTTTAATTTTCTTTTCAACACAACAAACCATTTCTTTATATCGCACTGTCCTTTGGGGGATAGTCCGACCACCATAAAGAATAATAAGAACAATAAAAGTTAAATAGCAATTAAAATTATATAACTATAAAAGCAAGAGCCACCAGGATATATTTACAGTTTTAATAAAGACAGGGCTTGCACAGTCTTTAGCTTAGCTATCATCTAACGCAGGGGTCTTCAAACTTGGCCCTTTTATGACTTGTGGACTTCAACTTCCAGAATTCCTCAGCCAGCATGGTTCAGCATGGAAACCTCTCCCTTTCCCCTCAGCATGGCTGGCTGAGGAATTCTGGGAGTTGAAGTCCACAAGTCATAAAAGGGCCAAGTTTGAAGACCCCTGATCTAACTGATACAACAAAACAGTCTTAGGGCCATCTTCAGCAGCTGCTGACAGCCCTTGGACCAACTCCCTTCATACATCCAAAGTTGTGCAGAGCTGGAATATGGAGAAGACAAATTCCTAATTTTCATAAGGTCTTAAATCAAGAAATCATATGTTTTGAAGAAGAGGGTATGTGAGACATTGCTCTGGAGATTTAGTTGCACAGATACTTGACTAAATAAGCAAATAGGTACAGTGAAATTCTACACTCTAATAATTCTAGTCATGCTTTTGTTCTTTTGGAACCTCTAGAAAAATATCCCTTCTAATCTAAGTTGGCTTAATAATCACCTATACTCAGGTTTCATGAAAAAGATTGAATAAGACCCTTCAAAGTCCTGAAAATAAATCATTGCAGAAGCAGGGGTGGGGGGGTGGGGGAGAAGTGGAGAGAGCACACGGAAAATGCTGAATATTCCATAATAGTCTGTAAAAATTTCTTCAGTGTAACAACTACTGAGAGCTTGTTAGCAGGAAAAAACCCTTTAATTTAGGAATAACATCCAAGGTATTTTAATTTAAGACTTTCAGCTATTACAATTTATTATTTAAAAAAGGTATTCCTTTGTGGAAATAATGCCCTGAATAAGCTTTCTATTTTTTTTAACATAAATTTATCATTTAATAGTGATGTCAAGCCCATTCTTAAACTTTGGGAACAACATGACCAATATCTATATATGTTTCCTAGGAGATATTTTGCTGTAGGATTTCAAGACTTTATAACACCAACAGCATTTGCAGTTTAGGTTCTATTTGGGAATAAGATTAATAAGCACAGAACAGGATGTGATTGACCCAAATCTCACAGCTCTAATACAAGATAAAGGTGAGCTGTTGAGAAGACTGCTTGTAGTTGAAGAGCTAATTTATTTTAAAGTTAAACCAATATTCATAACATAAAATTCGATGACAGGTTACTAAAAGAAATAAATCATGTATGAAATATTATTATAATACTAATAAATATTATCACAAATCTTAAAGGCCAATCTGAAAATTTATTGTAGTTTTAAATACCTAGCTTGTTGTTGTTAATTGCGAAGTCGTGTCCGACCCATCGCGACCCCATGGACAGTGTTCCTCCAGGCCTTCCTGTCCTCTACCATCTTCTGGAGTCCATTTAAGCTCACGCCTACTGCTTCAGTGACTCCATCCAGCCACCTCTTACATTCCAGGTTTCTATGGAGAATAGATCTTTACAGCATTGGACTTTCCTTTCACCACCAGATGCATCCCCAGCTGAGCATCCTTTCAGCTTTGGCCCAGTCACTTCACTCTTTCTGGTACTACTAGTACTAGCTCTCTGCTCTTCCCCAGTAGCATATTGGACACCTTCCAACCTGAGGGGCTCATCTTCCAGCATCATATCTTTTTGCCTTTTGATACTGTCCATGGGGTTTTCATGGCAGAGATACTGGAGTGGGTTGCCATTCCCTTCTCCAGTGGATCACATTTTGTCAGAACTCTCTGCTATGACCTGTCCGTCTTGGGTGGCCCTGCACGGCATAGCTCATAGCTTCATTGAATTACGCAAGCCCCTTCACCACGACAAGGCAGTAATCCATGAAGGGGAAATACCTAGCTCCATGATATATAAAAGTAAAGGTTTCCCCTGCCCAGTTGTGTCTGACTCTAGGGGGCAATGTTCATCTCCATTGCTTAGCCAAGGGAGCCAGTGTTGTCCAAAGACATTTCCATGGACATGTGGCCAGCTGTTCTGTCCCCGTTCCGACCCACACACCCAAACAGCCGGCT
>NW_015386389.1:4587574-4592891 GCF_001527695.2 Protobothrops mucrosquamatus
CGTAGCTGCCTGCCAAGACCTTTTTACTCCAAACACACAGAAACAAAAACAATACACACAGTTGAACAGCACACTACTTTGCCAGAGATTCAGCTTTTGTCCGTCACAGAGGTCCAAATGGCCACCACCACCCTTTTATAGCCTGTGGGGTGTGGTCCAGTGACTCAGCTTAATCTCTGGCACGTCTCTTTTTCTGCTGTGCACGCTTATCGCTCCTACACTGGCGTGGATCCAGCCACAACTTCTCCTCCTCATTATCCGACACACCTGGCTCCTGGCCAATCTGAGAAACACCTGGCTCCTGGCCAATCTCTTCTCCGTCGGGAGACACCTGAGGCATTGCCAAAGAGGAGGGTCTTGGAGAGGGAGGCCTAGCCATCTCCTCTCCTTCATGTTCGGAGCCTTCTTTCTCTGATAAGAGGGGCTCACAAGATGGAGCCACAACAACAGCATGACTATATGCTGAGGGGCACAGAATGCTTCCCACTGAAATGGTACCTATTGATCTACTCACATTTGCATGGTTTTGAATTGCTAGGTAGGCAGGAGCTGGGGCAAGGATGGGAGCTTACCAGTGGTGGGATTCAAATATGTGAACAACCGGTTCTCTGTGTGGATGCCACTTCCGGAAGTCCATTCTGGGCCTGGGCAACAAAAAATTAGTTACCGGTTCTGCCAGAGTGGTGCGAACTGGCTGAATCCCACCACTGGAGCTTACCCATCACACAGCACTCAGATTTCAAATTCTGCTGTCAGCTTCCCAGCTGACAAGCTTAAATGTCTTTAACCATTGAGCCATCATGCCCCACAACATGATATATACATATAACATATATATATATTCTAATAATATATGCATGTAATATATGAATTTATATATATATAGTTTGCATTTAAATTCATATATTATTAGAATACATGAAATTATTACGTTAGTGGTCAATTAATGCTGCCATATTTTAATTTAAGGAAAGAAGAACCTATGACAGTAGTGGCGAACCTATGGCACGCGTGCCAGAGGGGGCACTCAGAGCCCTCTCTGTGGGCACGCGTGCCTTGCTCTTTGGCTAAGTTTTCTGAGGAAAAAGCCATTTCTCAAGCCCTTTCCTAGCCAAAAGAAGCCTCCGGAGCGAGTGTGCTGTTTTCAGCTTTGAATTATATCAAATCTGACACCAGAAACAGATTAACAGATGACCTGAGTGCAGCATGCGTTGCTTTCAAACTTACAAAGTATAATCCAAGGTTAGACAAATTATCAGCATGCATACAACAGCAAAAATCACATTAATTGTTCAAAAGTATGCCAAATGCAAACTTTTACCTTTCAGGAAAAAGTTGTTTGTATCATTGAAAGCTTTGTTACTGTGTTTTTCTTTTAAGACAAAAGATGTTAATGTATGAGTTGTTTTTTTTTCTAAACTAAAACCTCAGTATTCAGATTAAATTGCCATGTTGGCACTTTGCAATAAATAAGTGGGTTTTGGGTTGCAGTTTGGGCACTCGGTCTCTAAAAGGTTCACCATCACTGACCTATGAGCTAGATGGATATTCATCAGTGGGACTTAAACCAGACCTGATTAACTTAGTATGACTAAGACAGAACCCAAAGTTACAGAAATATGTTAATGTTAAATCCTCTTTGAGGTTATCTTGTTATTGCAGTAAGCCTGCTAATAACTTTTTCTGGGAAGCTCTTTTGGCTGATTTTGCTCTTGATAAAGCTGCTGCTGACATAGACCTTGACCACTTGCTCAAGATTTAGTGATGTTGCTTCAAATAGGTGTAAGCTAATGACCTTGGCCTGCAACTGTATGCACTGAGATAAAAATAATCTATTGAAGTGGAACAAATGTTATTGAACTGGGTTATTGACACAGATATCAAGGAGAATTCCATTAGAAGACAGAAAATAACATAGGCAGCAGAAAGTTTAAGAATATTTATCCAACATCTCCCCCGCACACACACTTGTAGCAGTTGATTCTTATTTAATTTTTTCATTGAAAATAAACATGGCACGTGGCTTGTTCCATGGTCAAATATCAGACAATGAAATATAGTAGCTTATATTATGGAGTCTCCAAGCGATAGAGTTCTGCCTTAGGAAAACAGTTGATAATTTGGTGACAGCCATGCAAAGAATTAAGACCAAACTCACTGTTAAATATGTAAAATCTCATAAACTGTTTATCTGTAGCACAGAAGTGTATAATTAATTACACTTCCATAGAGACACACTTTCTAATCCTATCTACTTTTACAAAATATTATTTTAGGAATCCTTTCTTTAACCCAATGCTTCTAAAATAGAAATTTCCAGTTCTCTTTGAACCTATGTAAAATTTGAATGGCAGCTCTAATTTCTACAATTCTATAATGGTTTTACTTCACACCTTACATTAAAAATAGTTTACAGGAAGATGTGTGTGAGGCAGCACTAAGTAATGTTGAACAGGTCAGACTGCTTGCCTGAAATCAAATCTCCAATGAAAAAAAAATAACCTCTTGCCAAATACAAATTAAGATGTGAGTATACAAACATCCAAATATAACCTTTGGGTATGTCATTATTTACTCTTAAAAAAAAAAAACCTTCTGTCTTCCAGTACAGTGAGTTAGAAGGAACATGCCATGTGACCCATAAATAGTTATAAATCAGTTTCTAAAAGATTTTGTGCCGACTTCTATTGCAAAATTAGTTCTAACGTTTTTTAAATGTATTAGCCAAGTTACAACTACAAAGTTTCAGTTTTGGTTTGGGATACCACAATTCAAACAATGACTTCGGTAAATTGGCAAAGTCCATGATATTTTCGAGCAATCCGCTTGGTAATACGAAGAATGTTGCATTTAACTCAGTCTAATTAGAAGATTAATTCATTTGTATAAGTTCTTGTTCTGAATTAACATCTATGGGAAAAAAAGCATTTAAATATAATTGAATGCCGGCATTAGCTCGTATTTCTTGTGCTAAGGAGCAAATTAGAAAAAAAAAATAATATCTATGGTTGTGCTAATTATAATTATTCTATTAGACTGAGATTCAAATAAAATTCAAATTACACAACAACTTTTATTACTATGAAACACTTTCAATTCAACCAAGTTTAATGGGTCTTTTATTTGTTTTTTCGATTAGGACAGTAGCTATTTCATTTCTATAAAACCTTTATTTTGAAAGACTGTTTTACAGAAACAGCATAACGGTAGAGAAATAAGTTAAAAAAACATTTAATGCTAAACAATAACAAACTTTCTTTCACTCTGATTTTGAATACTTCTCGTTTAGAAAGGTTTTCTTAAAAAAACAACAACAACCCAGAAGTGCATTGTTTTGTATTTTGTTGGTTAAAGCCTTATGTTTGGGTGGGCCAATTCCTACAATCTTCTAAGAATGAGAGCAGTTCAAGGGGAAGGGATCATTAACACAGATAGGAAGTTAACAACAAGCCCTCTTTGCTGGTTGTTGAAGCTTCTATCCAGAATGTTTTAGCTTAGATTCCTACATTGAAAAGAAGTTTCAGTGGCATAGCTTTCATTCTGCATCACATTGGTAAGGAATGCTACAGAAGACAGACATGTGCAAAACTGACAAAAATATAGGAAGAGTAATTCTTAAATCTGAGCCCTCACAATATGTGGATCCAACTAGCAGCAGGAGAAATTCCAACCAAAACATACACCAGATGTAGTAACTGAGGGCTTTAATGAGGTGTGAATTCTCTCATCTGAATTTTAAAATAATTAATTTGTTCCCCTTGGGCTTCCTGTATGATAACCTGCCAAAATAATAGGGAAGTAAAATCTGAAACGGCTGCTTAGGAACTGTGAGAATTACACAGATACACTCTGTCTCGATAACCGGATTCAAGGATCTGTGCATTTGCCAAGATTGCTGGGCTTTTGTTTTTCACTACAATGGAAAGAAATGTGTTGAATGTTTTCTGATAAATAACGGGGGTCAGGTGTTTACTTTCAAAGAGGGCTTTTTTTCAATTTTTTTTTTGCTAAAAATCATGTGAGTCATTCTGTGCTCTCACTAATTTCATTGTTGATGTTCCCTCAGCAGGTGCTACAACCATTGAGAAGTACGATCTTAGGACCAATATATGGATCCAGGCTGGAGTAATGAATGGAAGAAGGCTACAGTTTGGTGTGGCTGTTATTGATGACAAGCTCTTTGTTATTGGAGGGCGAGATGGCTTAAAGACATTAAACACGGTCGAATGTTATAATCCGAAAACAAAGGCTTGGACCGTCTTGCCTCCAATGTCTACTCACAGACATGGCTTAGGTAAGAGTTCCCTTTATGAAAGGTGACTTTGTCAAATGGGGTAATATATAAATATATATATATTCAAAATTTGTGGCTGGCAAAGAGGTAGTGGGAGACTAGTATAGCTATTTCAGGCTCATTAGCCCTCATCAGCTAGTCACACCCTTTAGGGATTCGAACCTGGGCAACTTGCATGTTAGGCAGCTGTATTACCCTTTTGAGCCAGAGGTTCCCCCTTACTCCTGTCAGCAGAAACCAGGGAGGATATATATATCTTATCTTTTGGGTGAGGCACCCGGTCTATCAAATGTAAATCAGTCTGTTCTGCTTTTTGCTCCAATCTAGGAGCATGTTTTGGAGGCAAACGTCACATATTGTGAGCACTATAAATTCAAAATTTGTGGCTGGCAAAGAGTTAGTGGGAGACTAGTATAGTTATTTCAGACTCATTAGCCCTCATCAGCTAGCGCGAAACACAGAACAGACTGGTTTACATTTGGTAGACCGGGTGCCTCACCCAACAGATAAAATAGATGATAGATAGATAGATAGATAGATAGATAGATAGATAGATAGATAGATAGATAGATAGATAGATAGATAGATCACAAAATAAAGTGTGTGATAGCCAAAAGTCAGTTAGAGGCAAGCCAGTACCAAAACAAAATGAATATAATTCTCTATTCTTAAACTGATCCATCAATAAAAAAGACGTTGAAATTTGGAGCAGCTTCCATATCTAATGTAACTTAGAGAAAATGTAAGTTAGAGTTAATTGAGTAAACTTAGCATTACTTTATTCATAGTGGTAGGAAATATCAAGAGGGCACAAAGAGAGATTGAAAGTCTCTACTTTATTATGATTTTAGGATATAAGATATCACATGATTTGTAAATAAACTTCAGAATACACTTCTTTCATTTTTAACTAATGATAAGCACCTAGTATTTTTCCCCAAGAAACATACTTGTAGTTATAATTTAGTGACTGAACACAGTCATATAGAGATACAATTATTACAATCTTCAGATTACAAGCAG
>NW_015386389.1:4593654-4595571 GCF_001527695.2 Protobothrops mucrosquamatus
AAAGTCTCTACTTTATTATGATTTTAGGATATAAGATATCACATGATTTGTAAATAAACTTCAGAATACACTTCTTTCATTTTTAACTAATGATAAGCACCTAGTATTTTTCCCCAAGAAACATACTTGTAGTTATAATTTAGTGACTGAACACAGTCATATAGAGATACAATTATTACAATCTTCAGATTACAAGCAGATCCATAGCTTTTCATCACAGAAAATATTTGAAATGAGTTCTTGCTTTGTCTTCTGAAGATTAGTAGTTTTTAGGATAGATTAGTGACCTTATAGATAAATCCTGATCTGTTCTTCAGGTGTCGTAGAAAAAATTCATTAAAAGACACAAGGCAGCACATTACAAACATCTCACTTTAGGAATCAGAGGTTTATTTATTGAAATTTAGAGCACAAAGCAAAATAAGGACCAGCTTTGGACCAGCAGTCATAGAGATAGCTAGGGGCAAGTGGCCTCGAACCAGATCCAGACCACATCTTGTATACCTTAACTCATCTTAAACCACAGACAGTCAGCAACCTTACACTTTCTGATCAAACTTTCTGCTGATCATAACTTTCCACACACCCGTGTACATCGGAACTCGCACCCATCAACTACTTTCAGTTCCCTGTTTCTCACAGTTCCAGTCCTTATGATCTAAATATATTTGAAACAATCAAGCATAGCAAAATCATATTAAGTAAAGTCCAGTTGCAATTGGGATTACAAATAGCCCCTTCGGATTGTAAAACTGGGCATAGCACAGACTTTGGTTCAATACTTTTTCCATGAGGCCTGATTTAGTTCACCTGTGCCTAAACCTTGCCTAGAAGAACAATAGCCAATATTTTCGTTTCTCACAAGGGGTTGAGGACAACTTTCTGCAGCCAACTCACCCTGGCCAGCATACCATGGCCAACTCATAACTGGACAACTCTCCACAGGCAACTTCCCATGGGACAACTTTCTGCTGGACAATTCACTCTTGTAATTCTGGATTGACTTTCTTTATTTTATTATTATTGACCATGATTCCTTTGAGATTAGTTTAAATTTTGTATTTGTTGAATTATCCTGAGGCAAGTTATTCCATGGTAAGTTGGCCACTGTGAGTTGTCCCGCAGCAAGTTGGCTGTAGTGAGTTGGCCATGGTGAATTGGCCATGGTGAGTTGGCCATGATGAGTTGGCCATGGTGAGCTGGCCATGGTGACTTGGCCATGGTGAGTTGAATATGGTGAGCTGGCCATGGTGAGTTGGCCATGGTGAGCTGGCCATGGTGAATTGGCCATGGTGAGTTGGCCATGGTGAGCTGGCCATGGTGAATTGGCCATGGTGAATTGGCCATGGTGAGTTGGCCATGGTGAGCTGGCCATGGTGAATTGGCCATGGTGAGTTGGCCATGGTGAATTGGCCATGGTGAGCTGGCCATGGTGAGCTGTCTCATTCCAGTTCTTCAGATGGGCCTTTAGGTGTTTCAAAGAATATTCGGAAAGTAGCTATTCTAACTTTTTTCTCATCTGGGACCTAAGTAATCAACACTGATTTTAAAGCATAAAAACAACAACAACAATTCTCTACTTTTTAATGAAATGGTTAGCTAAGAGAGAAAAGAACGGAAGAAGAATTAATTGACTTTGCTTTTCATCAAAATTTGATCAGTATTTCGTCATAACTCCTTGCCCCCAAAGTGAATTTAGCCTTTATAACTCAAAGTAATGTTTAAAAGCTATTAAACCTTTGTCTTCCTGTCTCAGTTTTTCATGCCTTCTGTATTATAATGCATTTTTATCCTTTCCTTAAAAGTAGCTAACATAAGAACTAAAAAGATGGCAGTAGCAGGATTATTCTCCCTAACTTTTCTAGATTACAAGCTTAAACGAGAATAGTTGCTTCTCTATGGATGACACTTTATTCT
>NW_015386389.1:4596378-4639739 GCF_001527695.2 Protobothrops mucrosquamatus
TGTTTAAAAGCTATTAAACCTTTGTCTTCCTGTCTCAGTTTTTCATGCCTTCTGTATTATAATGCATTTTTATCCTTTCCTTAAAAGTAGCTAACATAAGAACTAAAAAGATGGCAGTAGCAGGATTATTCTCCCTAACTTTTCTAGATTACAAGCTTAAACGAGAATAGTTGCTTCTCTATGGATGACACTTTATTCTTGTCAGGTAGTAGATGTCAGAATTGATGAGCCAAGAGAAATATAGGGAACTTGATGTATCACTAATAAGAAGAACTTCAAGGTAATAATAACAGATGGTTGTGTTTTGATTTACATAGATGCTAGAGATCTTTTAAACAGAGAACTTGCCTGGTTGGAGAGACAGAGCAAATGTTTAAAATTTGAAACGCTCTGCCCTGAACTTGGAACATGCTGTTTCAATAATTCTGGAATCACTTTGGGTTTGAAACACACTGTTTCAGATGCCAAGGAGAGATAATTTTTTTTCAAGCTCAAAACATTTCAGACGTAATCAAGACAGTTCAGTTTGAATGCATGACAGCTGTTTTCTAGTGGTCCAGATTTGAAAGCTTTTGCAAGATGACAGTGACAGATCTGAAGGACTGTACATAGGACTGTAGCCAATTCATTGTGCAGTACTTTTTAATGACTACAATTTTGAAAGGCATAGCATGAAGCTGAATATACGACACATTGAGATCAATAATGATTAAGGTCACATAGTTTTGCACTGTTTTCTCTGCAGTCATATAAGTATGAATTAAAGCATAGTTAATCTTCCAGAATAACTATGGAGAAAAAAAATCCTTGGTCTTTCTCATAAATTTCTTCCCCTTGTAAGTTTACTTCAATGAAAACAGCAATGGATAACCTTTGTATTGTGGTAGATGAATTTTCATTGCATTTTAAATCAAGGTGTAATGATCATTACCCACATTCTTATTTCTTTTCTTTTATATTCTTTTATTCATCGTCTAGAGCAGTTTAACAAGAGGTATGTCAATGTTTGCAGTGGATTAAATTACAGGGCAGTGGTCTAATCTTTTCTGTTTTCATCAGCAATTTCTTTAAAGTTCAGCAGTGTTCTCCAACCGAAGTGTGAGCATAATCCTTGTTCATTACGCTGACTCAGCTATTACAGATTGTGAACTTTAACCAAGAAAAAATAAACACATATCTTAGTTATTTCATGAGACTGATTATTTTGTACTAGCTGGGACATAGTAATATACATGATAGAGAAAAGTGGATTTGGGATTATGATGTGTACCCCCAGATGCTAAATATAGGATATGTACTTAAAAAAAAAAGAGAGAGAGAGAAAATTTCCAGCATGTTATATCTAGAGACAGGAAAATATTTTCCAATTTCCCATGGCAATAATTTAAAACTATTTGTTAAAGCAGTCTTTAGACCAGAAGGGAGAATGAATACAGAAACACATCAACAAACATTTATTATTTAAGGTCAATCATAAAAGTTAAAACAACCTAATGCAATTTTAAAATGCCACAGAATTTTACAAATTCAGTAAACAACCTAGTCTGTATGTTGGATCTGATATAAGGGAGTCTTCTTGCTTGGGCACAGAATTTAGTTCTTACATTGCTGATTACAGGATGCTTATATTTTAGGAGAAATTCTAAATACAATTGGTATAAATGGCAGGGTAGTCTATCCATTAAGGCTTGCATTCCTTGTAAAATCTAGACTTCAAGAAGACATATTCTAAGGTTTTCAATTTCATTAGGAAGACAGGATATCTTCTAATAGGAGTGATAGTTCAAAGATTGTCCAATGGCATTTATCACCCATCCTTGCCGAAAGAAAGTGTTGTGCTGTCCTATCTTGTGAGGATTCAATCCAACTTCACTTGTGTGAGTTTGAGCCCCACCTAACAGAACTTAGTTTTGATCTGATGTATATAGAACTGTAGTGTCGCCAGAGATATTTCCTGAAGTAGACACCTTATTGCTGCTGTCTTATTTAATGCAAAGATCTGGCTTGAGTGCACTGTGGAATCTATTCTTATGCCATCTCTCTCTTCCCCTCTCTTCTCAATTCATGCACATACAATAGTGGTGGTTTCAGTGCTTTCTGGATGATTGGATGCTTGCTTGTTTTCCTTTTTATGGCTCCATTCTAATGACGTTCAACATCAACGTGCAACAATTATAGGAGGTAAATTTGAGCGTTGGAGTTTGGTATCACTAACATCTATAAGATTAAGCTCTGTTTGCCCTAATATGCAATTCCAGGAAAGTTGTGCAGGTTTTCAATCATTATTTATAAATAGAATCATTTTGGGAAGGGGGGAATGGGAAGTTCAATACATTAAATCTAATCCTACTGGTAAGTGAAACAAGACACCCATAAACACAAAATCTTAGTGACCGGATACTCTTCTAGACTCAATGATCAACTTGAATTCCTACTTTTAACTGTGTCCAGGAGGGTCTTTTGGAGGTTGATGTCCAATTGTATCTATTGTTGGAGAATGCAGATGTAGCCACAGTGGTAGATAGCATAATTATAATACATCTGAATTAGAAATTTTAATTACTCCAGAATGCAACGTTCTTATTGCCCATATTCCCAATTGTTTCTGGATCATAACCCTCTGAATCCAGGATATCTGAACCAATGCATGAAGCCCCATGCTTATATCACAACATCTTGAGATGCATCCCCATGAAATCCTTTTTGGGGGCAGAACCTATCTGTTTCTGCCTTATTTGTTCTATTCGTAATTTTCCAGAAGCTGTTAAAGACCTTTCTATTTAGGAAGGTAGTAATTAAATAACTAAATAAAGGAGAATATTAGTAGCTCAGGGTTGAAATGAGGGGTCATTGGTGCTCTTTGAACTTGGTTGTTTTCGGGACATTTCATCATCCAAACTAGATAACAACATCTGTGCTAGTCTTGTCACTTAGCACTAGCCCAGATGATCATACTTAATTTAAGTAATGAAATGTCTGCAAGAAAACAACCAAGCTCAGAGAGCGCCAAGCATCCCTCAAGTTAAATAACTTTAAATACTGTATCTATATTATATTTATCTGAATAAACTAAAATATTTAGAGTGCCCTTGCAGTATTTTCAGAAGTAGTTTTGGGTTCTGTTGAGACTAAACATATATAATACCTTCTTTCTCTTTTAGCTCTAACCATGTGAAATCATTTATCAAAGAGACAGCAACCATCAAAACTGTGGCATTAAAAAAGATAGCCCTTGAGATTGGATCTCTCCATCCCAAAGCTGAGTTTTGTGGAAGGAGACCTTCTTTTTTTGCCCCCTGGAACACGTTGTCAAAAATTATAGACTCACATCCTAAGTATCCCTTCAATTTCCAGATTTTATACCTTATATAAAACAGTGCAGTAAAGCTAAATGTCCAGTTGATCAGGTCCAAGGATGTGTAACAAAAATGGGTTAGTATATTTGAAAGAGTTTATGATTTTTACATATACACCTTCCACAGTTTTATTACTTTCTAAGTAATGGTGGTACTTTTTCAATTTATTTTCAGTGCCCTGAGGGTCCCATATTTATTAAAAAATATATATTGCTTTTCCCAAATCACAGAAACATTCAGCTACCATTAATGAACTTTTCCTGTGTGTGTGTGTGTGTGTGTGTGTGTGTATGTCTCTATGTGTCTTTGTGTGTGTGTGTGTGTGTGTGTGAGAGAGAGAGAAAGAGAAAGGGAGAAAAAAAGATCAGTTATCTAGTTCTGATGCATTTCTATTGACAATCAAAACACATTTACATTTTTACCTGAGATTCATTTCTTTTAAGTTAAAAACGACACCAAAAATCAAATGCAGCCCTTTAAAAAAAATGGATTCAAAAGAACTCATGGAAAGTAAAATTTTGGAGATTCACCTATAACCGTGGTGGCGAACCTATGGCACGCGTGCCACAGGTGGCACGCAGAGCCCTCTCTGTGGGCACACACGCCGTCAATTTCAACTTCTCGCAGGAAAAAAAAAGATCTCGCAAAGTTGGAATTGATTGATTGAACTTTTTAGTCCCACCCAGTCTGCCTTTACCACTGCAGCCACACCCACCCAATGGGCCACGTCCACCCAATGGAACATGCCCACCAGGCACCCAACGATACATAAGTGGGTTTTGGGTTGCAGTTTGGGCACTCGGTCTCTAAAAGATTCTCCAACACTGGCCTATAATGAGACTCCTCAGCTAAAGAAACAAACACGATTCCCCTGTTTATTATTTCCTCTCAACAAAAGGCCTTTGTGGGGTCTCATATTATATTCTCAGCACATCCAGACTGTTGTTGTTTTTTAAAGCATCAAATAGATTCACACTGTCTGTTTACTGGGAGTAGTATTGGTTATATGTGCATACATTGCCAGAATTAGGTTGGAGAGAAACAACTTTTTTTCCTGGACAAAAGAAGAAAAGTTCAATTAATTCTGACACCACCATGTCATGGAAGCTGCCTAAGTGCTGTATAGATAGTTCACAACTTACGACTATTTTTTTAACAACAGAGTTACGTTAGTGCTGAAAAAAAGAACTTGTAACCTATCTTTTTGAAACTCAAGTACTTTGGCCACCTAATGAGAAGGGAGGACTCACTGGAGAAGAGCCTAATGCTGGGAAAGATTGAGGGCAATAGAAGAAGGGGACGACAGAGAATGAGGTGGCTGGATGGAGTCACTGAAGCAGTAGGAGTGAGCTTAAATGGACTCCAGAAGATGGTAGAGGACAGGACCTGGAGGAACATTGTCCATGGGGTCATGATGGGTCAAACATTACTTCAAAACTAACAACAACAAACCTATCTTTGAACTTACAACCATCGCATTATCCCCATGGTCCCATGATCACAATTTGAGTCTTAGCAACCAGCTTGCTTTCAAAATGGTTGCAGCATCGTACAGTCACATGATCATGATCTGTAACCTTCCCAGCCAGTCAATTTGTGTGTGGGGGAGGGGGGATATTCAGGCTTGCTTAACCATAATGATTCAATTAACGCCCATGGCAAAAATGATTGCAAAATAGGATCCGGTTATGTGATGAGGTGCTTAATGACTATGCTTTAGGTATCTAAAACACACAGGAATATCCCAAAAGCTGAGATACTTTTCATGTTTTTCACTTAGCCACCAAAATTCCAATCCCAATTGAGGTTGTAAGTTACAGTCCAGTTGAGGTTGTAAGTTACAGTCCAATTTATATTATCTAGAGGCTTCTTCATACATAAGAAAACGGCTGCTCTGTTGTCAGAAAGTCAACCAGAAATGGTTCATGCTTAGGCTAGTTTGGAACCTACAGAAGGTAGTAGGTAGATAAATGGATGGAGGGATACACGAAAGAAAGAGAGATAGATGAAAGTGCAATACAGTATATTCTTGCTTTGACAGAAAGAGGGAGAGAGAGAGAGAGAGAGAGATGTTGCTTGAATTAAACAGAGTATAAAAGAAGGAAGTTAAATATTCACTGGAGGAAAAAAATATTTTAGCTTTAGGTTCATTTGGAATAGTTATCTCTCTTATCTTTCTGTTCTGCCTGAGAAGTATTCATCTTCAGTTATCTCAACAAGTTATAAGAGCCCCTTAAAAGGACGTGTTCCATTAACAGCATAAAGCTTAGAATTCTGTAAGATGATTAAGAGATCTGAAGTCTGAAAATAAGCCATGTAGTTTCAGGATTCATTTTGTCTGCAGATCTAATGGTCCCCATGTGAGCAATAGCGGATCATGAAAAGCTATCATTTAGCTGACATGTGGTCTACTGTGACAGAGAAGCTGCATGGGAGATGCAACATTGACACCTGCTTTACAACTACTCCATTGAGGTTGATTTTGGTGGCCTGGAAAAGCAGGATAAACCATCCAAATGTTATGAGCCGGGAGAGTTGAATGCATTTTTGATGTTCATATCCAGATGTTGGAAATGCACAGCAGAAGAGAACAGTCCAGCTTTGTGCCCCAGTTGTGACTATACGGGAGCACTTATCTCTCCCTGTCCATCTACCCCTCCTTCTGCCCCACTGCTGACGTGTTGGCAAAATTTCAGGAAGGAAAGATTTAATGTTTGACTTCTTCCTTCTTTACAATTCTGGGTCATTGTGAGGCCTCCTTCTTTCAAAAATTTCAAATCCTCAGAAGAAAAGATCAGCAAGATTCACTATGTAGTATTTTTATATAACCATGGCACATAAGATGTCGTGAGGCCATTCTGCCCTTGGATAAAGCTATTATAGGCAAATTAGAGAACTTTCAGGAAGGATGAAAGAATATATTTAAGTCAAGCTCAAAAATGTTGGGTCAGGTACTTCAGTCTTGGGAATAAGGAGATCTGCTTCACCCTTGTGGGATTCTCTGGGGTCTCTATCAAATGCTAAAAAGAAAGCAAATCATTAATAAAAAATAATTAGCAAACAAAATCTAAAGCATACAGGAATATTCAGGAATACTTTTTATGAATCTCTGTGGGCAATCTTTGCACCAGCAGAACTGGTATTTTCAGAATCACTTTTCTTTCTTTTTCTTTCTTTCTTTTTTTTTTTTTAAAAAAAGTGAAAATTGCACATGTTGGACATGCCAAGCCTCCACAAACCAACTCACTGAAGCAACAGAGTGTAAATAAAAGTTAAATGAATCCTAGCCCATTCAGAATATTTATCCTGTCCCCTATCATGGTAAAGGTGTGGTGGTCAATAGTTTAAAACACGTTGGAGAAGGTCTGTTGTCTGGTGGTTCAAATCCTCCTACTGTGTGATGGAGTGAGCTCCTGTCACCTGCCTCAACTCCTGCCTATCTACCAGTTAGGAAGCCTGTAAATGCAAGTAGATCAATAGGTACCACTTTGGCGGGAAGATCACAGTGTTCCATGTTTCACTGTATGCTTTGTGCTTCGCTGCAATGTCATGTTGGCTACATGACCACAGAAACGTCTTCAGACAGCTCTGGTTCAATGGCCTAGAATCAGATATGAGCACCTCCCCCTAAAATCAATTATGGGAAACAAGCAACTGCATAAATAACCCTCCCAAAAAACCCCACAAGAGAAAAATTTCTCACCCCTGTGAAGAAATGATATAGGTTTCTTCACAGCTACCTAAGCAGACTGTGCAATTAAGATGTCCCCTCATTAGGATCTTCATGTTAGTAGGACCTGGCCAGTACTTCATGGCCCCCTACATTGGCCCATGATATATTTTGCATTTCTCATAGCCTTGATGATGTTACCTCGTTTGGGTAAAATGAAACGTCTGCAAGAAAACAACCAAGCTCAGAGAGCACCAAGGACCTCACATTAGCCTTTAGAAATCTTTCCTTCCATTGCTGGTCTGTTCTCACGTTCTTTCTCTGCCTCTTCTTTTTAGGAGTTACTGTTCTTGAAGGGCCCATTTATGCAGTAGGAGGTCATGATGGCTGGAGCTATTTGAATACAGTCGAGAGGTGGGACCCACAAAGTCAACAGTGGACCTTTGTGGCCAATATGTCCATTGCCAGAAGCACCGTTGGGGTGGCAGCTTTAAATGGCAAGTGAGTAGGGGGGGATTGAGAATAGCAACTGGGAGAGACTTAGAGATTTGGGCATGCTAGAATGGCTATCTGCAAGAACACTCTACATGTTGTATGAAGCTTCTATTCCCAAACGGTTTAATTAGAAAGGCAAGTGACGGGCTATTACCTTTTTTTTCCCCAATAGTTTTTTCTTTACAATTGTTTGACCTATTTCTCTTTAAAAATTCTTCTTTCCTTTCTATTATTGCATCTGATTTAAAATCTCAGTCAGGCATGGAGAGTTGCATAAAATTTAAAGAGTTGATCAAAACTTTTGACTAGTAATGCCCAGTTATTAGTGCTTGTATATTCTATAATATAGCAATAACAATAGTACTTAGACCTTTATTGCTTTAGTTCTTTATAACCGTCTCTAAGCAGTTTACAGAGTCAGACTGTCGTCCCCAACAATCTGGGTCCTCATTTTACTGACCTTAGAAGGGTGGAAGGCTGTGTCAATCTTGAGCCAGTCAGGGTTGAACTCCAGGCTGTGGGCAGAGTCGGCCTGCAATACTGCATTCTAACCACTGTGCCACCATGGCTCACAGATAACATACCTATCTATTATGTTCCTTGAATGAAATAAAATAAAAAAAAGAAAATGCAAGCTTTGAATACTTGTAATGAATTCATGGCATACAAACTGTGAAGCACTGAAGTAACCATTTTGTAGTTTTAATTGCCACAGCAATGAAAGGCTGCAAGCAGAATTACCAGATAATTTTGTGGAATTTAAAACAAAAGCAAACATTTTAAGCAAGCTTCCTCCATGTTAGATGGAGATTGTTTCTAAATTAATAAGCATCAGTTCACACCCCCATGGTTCACTTTTTAGATACAGAAAGGCATTTTTTTGGGGGGGTGGGGGTGGTACTTTTCCAAATTAATCTGTTTAAACTCACCCACTAATTTACCCAGTTGAAAAGTTCTGAAATATCCACTATGCTGATATGCGCTTTGTTCAATGTTCTTGTCATCATTGTGTGAAGCCAACCTATGCAACTTGTAAAGTGTGATTTAGGGTCTAGCATGAAGAGCTAAGCCACTAAGAGCACACCTGAATTTAGCATTGCTGTTTATTGGCTTAATTTCTTAACAGGTATTTGAGGACAGATATTTCTGTCCAGCTGATCACATAGAATTATGGCACTGTAACTGTAGTTTCGGTGATAGCCGTGTGGCTTTAATGGGGAACATTGCAAAATGTTGTCAGTTTTATTTCTTTTCTTCGGAAGAATTAATATTATCTGCACACAGGGAGTTGTACAGTGTCACAGTTCCACATTGTACATTGTCTTGAGGAATCACACAACAGATTCTCATATCTTCCACAGTTTTCAGTTGAGTCTTGGGAACATCAATTTGGCTCGCCTTGGTAAAAGTTGTTCATTGGAAACAGGCTTTAATGCTTTTTAAACACCAAGACTACTGTGCACACCAACTGTTGCATGGAATTTAATGCCGCAAACTGAGCTGTTATATGGCAGTTCTGGGAACATTATTCCAGCATAGCAGACTAATATTCTGTTACAGATATTTCAGGGCTGTGGAACCAACCTTTTGTCACTTTTGAAAAAGAAATCTCTTTATGATGTTTCTAAAGATAACTGCATTGCAAAGTGCCACGATTATGCAGAAACTCATTAGCCCTTGACAGATGGAGTGGAATGTGGAGAAGTAGCTTTGTGGATGAAGTTTGTAGGTGTGTGTGTGTGTGTGTGTGTATGTGAGTGACATGGAGAGAGAGAACTTCATTCAGTGTTTGAACATTTATTTATTATTTATTTAATAAATGCAAAGAACATCTGAATAGGAGCCTAACCTGTGTAGTCACTAATTCTACAATTGTGCATTTTTTCATTTCTGAAAAAAAACCCAAAGGATGAAAATCTTACATCTTAGATTACTTTCTTAAAGATGGTAGACAGATAGATGATAGATAGATAGATAGATACATAGATAAATAGATACATAGATAGATGATAGATGATAGATGTGATCAATAGATGATAGACATATAGATGATAGAAATAGATTAATAATAGGTAGATAGATGATTGATTGATAGATAGAAAGACAGACAGACAGACAGATACATAGATACATAGATACATAGATACATACATACATACATACATACATACATACATACATACATACATACATAGATGATAGATGTTATCAATAGATGATAGACAGATAGATGATAGAAGAAGATTAATAATAGGTAGATGATAGATAGGTAGACAGACAGACAGACAGATGATAGAAGTAGATTAATAATAGGTAGGTAGGTAGGTAGATGGATAGATAGATAGATAGATAGATAGATAGATAGATAGATAGATAGATAGATAGATAGATAGATGTGATCAATAGATGATAGACAGATAGATGATAGAAGTAGATTAATAATAGGTAGATAGATGATAGATAGATAGATAGGTAGGTAGGTAGGTAGGTAGGTAGGTAGGTAGGTAGGTAGGTAGATAGATAGATAGATAGATAGATAGATAGATAGATAGATAGATAGATAGATAGATAGATAGATAGATAGATAGATAGATAGATAGATAGACACAGAGAAGGAAATAATTTTGTGGCTGCAATTCAAAACTCATTCCATCTTTTCAAACAGAAAAGGGAAAAAAAGACTAACAACTATCCAACACTAACAAACAAAAAGAGGAAAACCATGTGTACAAAAAAAATTCCTAATACCAAATATATCTAACGTTAAACATTAAAAATAATTGGCTGAATGCTGAAAAATACATCAAAAACCTAATATATTCCCCTCCTTTTACATACCGGATCTACAAATAGTTATAATCAAAATTTAAAACTCATTCCAAACAGAGGAATGACCAGTGACCATGACTATAATCTCACAATGCCTGTCCCAATAGCTGACCAGCCAGTGAACTGCTAAATTTCTTATGAGCCGTCCAATTCTCCATCCGTGTTCTCGTTCTGGCAACATTATCAAGTTAAAATTACCGTGCAATTTGATTTATTCAAGCAAAGGTCACACACCTAGACAATTGATTTAGGGGAAGGGACTGAAGCCATTCATTTTTCTTCGTGCTACGCTAACTGATAACACAAAGACAAAGCTTTGCCAGTCAAGATGAGCTCCATTCTGAAGCCTCTCTTGTAACCGTAATTCTGAAGGTGGTATGGCATGGTCCGTTGGGGTTTATTCTTTGGCCAATGACTCATTGCTCTCTTCTGAATTATTTAGATCAGGGGTTCCCAACCCCCAGTCTGTGGACCGGTACCGGGCCGTGGCATGCCAGCAACCGGGCCGCACAAACAAGCAAAGCCCCATCTGCAGGATGCAGGCAGCACACAAAACCACACCCCCTCCGGTCCACGGAAAAACCTCTCTCCACGTAACCGGTCCCTGGTGCCCCAAAGGTTAGGGACCTCTGATTTAGGTCTTCAGCTGTCAAGCTTTTTTTCACCAATATTTTCATTCTCTTTTGTGGTATTCGAAATCTTCCCAACTGACGGAATGCCATTTCTATTTGTATTTTTCTCAGCATTGAGAATTATTTTATGTGTTATTATTATACATCTTTTCTCTTATAACTACAGTATCTTTTTCAAGGTTCAGCTGCGTGCTACATATTTAATGTAACCTAGGTTTGACCCTCATTTATACAGAAAATGTAAGCTATAAAAATGAGCCTTTAGCACATGGAAGACAGATTTATTGTGATGTAGGCTAGAATCAAGCTGTTAATTTTTATACTGCTTAAACATTCTTGTTTATGTCTGCATAAATGCATATATTTATTGTCAGAAACTCATGAATAACCTCAGCAATAAGCTCATTTTTAGTATTTTTGTATATGTTAGGTATTTTGCCTAGCGTACTGGCATCCATGAAACTCATTAGCAGTCTAGTTCATAACAAAAGAAACTTTATTTTTACTTTTCATATGTTATATTTTTCCTATTTTTCCATGATTCAATAGCTGTGCATCTATTTAGCAGAATGACAAAATACATCTATAATTCACTGAGATGTAGTTTAATCTCTCTTTCTTTCTCTCTCTCTTTCTCTCTCTCTTAGTAATGGTATGTATGTGTGTGTGTGTGTATGTATATATATATATATATATATATATATATATATATATACACACACACACACACACACACACACACACACACACACACACACACGTAATTCTTGTTTAACAGCTGGCATAGTTACAACAGACTAAAAAAAAAGCTAGTTATGACTTGTCCTCAAAGTTATGACAGACAAATACACACAGTGGTCAAGTGATTGCATTTTGGGTGCTTGGCAACCAGCTCATATTGTGTTAGATGACCTCAGTGTGTAAGATTTTTTACCCGTTTCCAGAAGAAAAAAAAAATCCATTCAGGAGAATAGATTGGTCTCTTCATACGTTATCTTTAGCGAAGCGTGCAAACCAACATTTGCATTTCCTGCATCGGATGAGGAGAGCACATCTTTCTCCTTCTGTCCCGGCCACTTTTTACAAAGGCACGAATGAGAGAATTTTAACAAACGGCATCACTTTTTGGTTTGGGGGTAGCAGTGCCTCGGAGAGAAGGTCAACACAGAGAATGGTAAGGACAGAAGATTATAGGAAGCTCACTTCCCGTGATTCAGGATACTGCTTATAAGCACTATGTGCTTAGAGCTCAAAACATTGTTAGAGACCCCACACATCCACTTCACAGTCTGTTTCTGTTGCTCCCCTCGGGGAGGAGGTTTCGAAGTATTTATAGCAGAACTACTAGAGAAGAGAAGGAGAAAGTTTAGGCAGTGACAAAGCAAAATGCAGCCTTAGGCCAAAGACAAATCTCCGACAAAATTCCCAATTTTCAAGGAAACAGTTGTGATAGCACTTATTTTTTTCTAAAGGAGTCTTGGCCTCTGTGGTATATGCACGACCCTACCAGAAAACTATAATTGTGCTTACTCACTTGGCAATGAAACTACCAGAGCTAAAAAGTAAAATATTTATTATTTTATGTTTTTGAGGCCTAACAGGGTTAATGGTTCACATGTCTTCCAAGAGATTTGAAGCTGACCACGTTGTTTGGTTCTAAACATGCCATAAGACAGATCTTCAAACTTGGCCCTTTCATGATTGGTGGACTTCAGCTCCCAGAATTCCTCAACCAGGCATGATGGCTGAGAAATACTGGGAGTTGAAGTCCACAAGTCATAAAAGGGCCAGGTTTGAAGACCCCTGACATAAGATCTGGCTGTTCTGATTGATCACTGTCATTTTGAGTGTTCTGATTGCAGCTGGTGTGAGAGTTGCTTTTCTTTCTTTCTTTTTTTTCAATTTTTTTCCCCAGTGGAGCAAAAAAGGATCAGAAGTGTTTCTGAGATGATTGGTTTTGATTGGATGGGGCAACAGAGGAGAGAAGACTTGAGAAGGAAGGTCCAGTTAAGTGCTGGGTCCTATGGAAGACCATGCCTGTTTACAATGGCCTAGTGCAGGGGTAGGCAACCTCGGCTCTTTTATGACTCATGGACTTCAACTCCCAGAATTCCTGAGCCAGCCATGCTGAGGGGAAAGGGAGAGGTTTCCAAGCTGAGCCATGCTGGCTCAGGAATTCTGGGAGTTGAAGTCCACGAGTCATAAAAGAGCCAGGGTTGCCTATCCCTGGCCTAGTGGGTATGGCTGTTTGTTTTAGGGTAGAGGGGTAAAGGATGAGGTGCTGTAATATGCAGGCAGGTAAAGCAAAGGGTTCAGTCCTGCTGATAAAGATGTAAAATTTCCGGAAATTTTGAAGCCACAAGAAAAAAAACATTCCCCCCCCCCGTTTTTTTCCAGAAAAAAAAATAGAAACTTTAGAAAAAAATGGGGGGGGGAGTTTAGCATGGAGCAGTTTTACAAATTGCGTGAAATGCAGTATATATAAAAATATTATGCTTGCAATAAAACAGGTAATCACCCCCCTTTTCCTCAAAAGCAAGGGGGAAAAAAGCAAGGAACCATCAGCAGGCAAACTAAACTGGAGCCTTTTTCCTGCAGTGCCCCCTAGTGGTACAAATGTATATTTCTCTTGTTTGAGAACAAGTGTCACTTGAATTGTATTCCAGGATTTGCTCAGTCTTCAGCCGAGAAAACTCGCAGTAATTTAAGACTTTACAAAAAAGTCTCAGAAATATATTCATTAAGGTCTTCAAGTTATATAGTTTGAATACCCTATCATAGATATATTATTTATCGTTGAAAAAGAACATATTCCACACTCCTTTTTTTATTTTTCTGGGAAAAAACGGCTTTGGAAAATAATAATAATAATAATAATAATAATAATAATAATAATAATAATAATAATAATAATAATAATAATAATAATAAAACAAAACAAAAAACAACCTGTTTTCCCCCCAATTTTTCTAGTTTTTTTCAGGGCCTTCCCATCTCTAGGACTCCTGCACCATTTAAGTACATGTTTTTGCTTTTAGATTCAGAAGTTACAGTTTCTCCACCCATTGGCAACTCACTTGGAAGAGGAGCATCGCAAAGTGCAGTGGTCTAAATCAGAGGTCCCCAACCTATGGGCCACAGCCCAGTACTGGGCTGTAGCCTCTTGGCCACCAGACCGCGTGAGTGGCTGGCCAGTGCCTGCGTGCATGTGCGCACGCTGAGCCTCCCTTGCGCCGGTGCTAGCTGAATTGTGAGCCTCGTGCTGGCGCTAGCCAAACTGAGCCGCACACCGCTGATGCTAGCAGCCCCATTTGTGGAGCGCGCATGCTCACGGCCCTGCTCATGCATACGTGCACGCAGCCACATTTGTGTGTGTGTGTGCATAAAGGTGCCTTCGCCTTCCTTTCTCACCAGGCCACCAACCCAGAAAATTTGGCGACCCCTGGTCTAAATGAAGCCTCTTCCTCAAAGCACTGAAGCATTGGTCCTGTTGACATAGCTCCACAAAATTGTTGTACAAGTTGTGCATGTGTATGCGTGGCCTCTTCAGCTTGATATCATTTCCATCAAAATCCAAAAGGGGAAGTTAATGGGATGGAAATGTTCCAGTTATAGCATCCTTATAGCTCTCTGATCTTGGTTGTTTTCTTGTAGATGTTTCACTAGGAAGTAATAAGGTCTGGTCTCTTTTTATATGCTAGTAGCTTGCCCTGTCTGTGGCTTATATACTAGTGGCTTGCCCTGAGCTATGAATATTCTCTTCTATCTGATCCAGTTATACGAATTGTAGGTGTAAAAATCAAACCCTGCTTTCTTTTTCCCAAACAATAAAGTTCAATACTATGCAAAGTATTTGAAGTGATTCCACTGTTTTCCCCTTCTGGAGTCTTTGTACCGAAAACAAGGGATTGATTGATTGATTTGAAACCCTCCCATTTCAGTTTTTTTTTTGGTCACAAATCACATGCAACCACATCTGATTTCCCTGTGGTCAAAAATCATAAGCAGAAATAACTGTAGTTTTTTTTTTCTTTAACCGTACTAAGTTTAAGAAAACCAGCTATTGGATATATTTTTAAAAACACACATGGCACTCATTCATTGTTCCTGGATGAACTTAGCTTCCTGAAGACTTTTGCCTTTTTTTCTTCAAATGTGAGGTTTAAATACAGAACGTGCTGAAACTTGAGCTGACATTTATTTCCTACTGAATCATCGGGACTTCATTCATAATTCAGTATGTGATCCTGATCTTTCAACACCTTTTCTCATAATTGCAAAGCTGTACTGAAAAGTACAGACATTGGTGTGTGTGTGTGTGTGTGTGTATAGGCACTTTTAATTCTACTCAGAATGAAGAAAGGAAAGGAAAGGAAAGGAAAGAAAAGAAAGAAAGAAAGAAAGAAAGAAAGAAAGAAAGAAAGAGAAGGAAGGGAGGAAGGAAAAGAAAAGAAAAGAAAGAAAAAGAAAGAAAGAAAGAAAGAAAGAAAGAAAGAAAGAAAGAAAGAAAGAAAGAAAGGAGGGAGGGAGGGAAGGGAAGGGAAGGGAAGGGAAGGGAAGAAGAGGGGTGGGAGGGAAGAAGGAGGGAAGGAAGGATGGTCTAAATAAGAACATTCTGTCTAGAAGTAAAATTTGCAAATCATTGCCCATAGAACATTTTACATAACAACAACAAGAAAATAGAATCATTGGAAATCCTTTTTTGTGTTTTTGTTTTAAATACACTGTTCTTTGGGGGCTGTTTGTTTTACAGAATGAGAAATATCTTTAATATTTAATATTTTAATACTCCTTTCTCCATCAGCATAAAATCTTTTGTTAGCTGAGCTGTAGTCATTGTAGGTGCCAGAAAATAAGCCACATTGTGTTCAATAGAATTAAATTCAAAGTCAACACGCCTAGCTCTGTTGTGTCCTTTCATCTTCTCAAGGTGTCGCTGTGATTGATTGTGGATAAAATGAGGTGAATGAATGAAGCAATGTCCTATTTTTCTCCCAAAATATGCCAGTTTTGGCCATTCCAAGTTTGGTTCATTTCCCCCCCCCCAGAAGTAATTAATTGAAGACTGAATATATTCAGAACACTACAGAGAATTGTACTTAAATTTAATAAATATTACACCAGGTAGATATTAAGGAGGTAAAAGCTTTTGTTTGTCCAACTCAGATTCTTTGAAAAGGAAGGATAAGTCCTGAAATTCATTGTGGATAAGTCTCACCACATTATAGATCTGTTCCACTATTTCAGTGGAAAGATTAAAAAGAAGAAACATCAGATGAAAATTAATTCAAAGGCTGCTGCAGTTTCCAGAGAACTGTAGGCTCAGATTTTCTGAAGAAAACTGTTGATTAATAATTCCTGAATGAACATAGTAGATACAATTTTTTTTTCTAATGATCAATATGGTGAGGATATAATGAAAGCCCTAGCCTTGTGCAACACAGTCTCCTGGGTTAATTAATGATGTCTTATGAAACAAAACAGACAAAAATACCAACAATAAGTACACCTTTCAAAGCCAGGTACGAAAATAATCAGTTTAGTAGTTTACGTTTTGGTATGCTCACTGCATGGTTATTACAACAATCAGTTGTGCACTAAGACCAGAATTTTGCTGAAGGAACCTCTGCAGGGTGGAGAGTTCATTTGCTGATGCTTCTTCATTTATTGTAGCCAAAATTTTGTTCCCTGCTTAGAGATGGTTTATACCTTGGAGAAAGCAGGACGGTAGTAAAACCACATTTACTCCAGAGCTGGAATAGTTTCAAGAAAGAAAAAAAACAGACCTTTGTCCTTTGTTGGCATATGAACAGGATGGTGTAAAAAGGAGAAAATATATGGACAAAATAAATGCTATTGTTTATAGAACTGATTTTTTAGCATCTCGCAGGAGAGAAATATATGAACGTATGTAGGAGGATCTTGTAAGGTGTTTCGTCAAAGCCAGGTTTAGAGGTCATATAATGATTTAAAATATTTTCTTCCTCTTTCCAATGTAGCAAAAACAAATTGTATGCCTCTAACTTGTAACCTTGCTTTGTTGAGCTTTGGTTTTTGTTCTTTTTGTTTTTTGCAAGGATCCTCATGATCGCTGTAGTTTGTATGAGCCAATAAAAGATACTTCATTGGATCTATCTCCAGTTGCTTTGCTTCCTCCTGTGAGGTGACAATTCCAGAACAGAAGGAAAATGTCTATGGAGATTCTCAGTCATCCAGGTCATGGTTGTCCCAAAGGTGCTTTTTCAGAAGGCAACTGGCCTTTCTTGTTTTGCTTTGAAGATGCTTTGCTTCTCATCCAAGGAAGTTCTTCAGCTCTGGCTGGATGGTGGGGATAGGAAGGATTTATATTCCTTGCAGACAGCTGGTCATTTGCATTCTTTTAGAGCAGGGGTCTCCAAACTTGGCTCTTTTATTACTTGTGGACTTCAGCTCTCAGAATTCCTCAGTCATGTTTGAAGACCCCTGTTTTAGAGAGTTGTTGAGGCCACTTAACCTGTCTCTTCAGGATCACCTGAGTAGTGCAAATATGTGTGGGACCTTCTTGGCTACAGGATGAAGGCTCCACACATATTTGCACTACTCAGATGGCCCGGAGGACACAGAAAACCTCCAAATGGCCTCAACAACTCTCTATGCAAATCACCAGCTGTCTGAAAGGAGTATAAATCCTTCCATTCCCCACCATCTAGTCAGAGCTGAAGAAGCTTCTTGGATGAGAAGTGAAACATCTTCAAAGGAAAAACAAGAAAGTTCAGTTGCCTCCTGAAAAAAAGGACCTTTGGGACAACAGAAGGTAAAGGGTTGATCTTTTGATCCTGTTCATTCATGATCAGTTTATGCACTGCACTGATATTCCTCTCTCCTTCTGATTAGTTATTTATTGCTGTATTTATATGCTGCCTTTATTATTTTTTTCACAAACAACCCAAGATGGTGGACATATCTAGTACTTCCTTCATCCTCCTGTTTTCCCCACAGCAACAGCCTTGTGAGATGAGCTGGGCTGAGAGAGAGTGACTGGCCCAAGGTCACACAGCTGGCTTTCATGCTAAGGCAGGACTAGAACTCACAGTCTCCCAGTTTTTAGCTTGGTGCCTTAACCACTAGACCAGGGCTAGGCAACCTTGGCTCTTTTATGACTTGTGGACTTCAACTCCCAGATTTCCTGAGCCAGCCATGCTGAGGCAAAAGGGAGAGGTTTCCAAGCTGAGCCATGCTGGCTCAGGAATTCTGGGAGTTGAAGTCCACGAGTCATAAAAGAGCCCAGGTTGCCTACCCCTGCACTAGACATAACTGGCTCTGTTTATGAAGGAAAGTTTATTAGATACAGTAATGCTTATTTCAAAATGAACATTTGCCCATTGTTGTGAAGTAGTCAACATTTCCAGTAATGATTTACATCTCTTGCTAATTGTCATTATCCTGACAAATTACAGATATGCCTAAAAAAGAACTGAATCACATCTGATAGCCAGGTTTAACTCTATTATACTGTCATTTTCTCAATTGAAATTTCTGGATGATAGTTCATGCATCTCTCCGATAAATACCACATAAATCAGCTTATATATCTACTTCTATCAGTACATTGGAAGGCAGGTTTGCACAATTTGTGGCCAGCAAGTATAATATAATTTATTAGCTGCATATAGAATGCCATGCTTCAGCAGTTATATTATCTAAAACAGATGCATTTTTCATTAATTCTCTTTTGGTCACACAATATTTGTGGTGTGGCTATTCTTGCATTAAGTCTAACTCTGCAGAGGTGAACATAATGTTCCTGGGTAGTTGAAACATATCAATTAGTTTAGCATTCTAAGAGACTGAGCAGTCACAATACATAATAAATTAACTTATAGAAATAAATTCATTGTAAATTAAAGTATTCCACTTTATTCTACTGACATATCTTGTACAATAGGAAGTACCGTAGATATTATTTAGATTTTTTGTGTGTGTTTGGTGTATATCAGATTGATTTATTTACCATGATATTTCCTACATAAACAACAATATAAAACAAATAATTAAATTCTCCATAGCAGCTCTGTAGAGTAAATATATAAAAAAGTCCCATATGAGTGAGATTTTTACTTCTATGGACAAGGGAGCCATTGTAACTCCAGCTCATGTCCTCTTATATTGTTCCCTCTATCAGGGTTCACAAACTCATTCTGACTCCTTACCTGATAAAATGTCCAGGAAATTTTTATCTCTTTTACATACAGTTGTTACTATCAAATGAGTGATTTAAAAGCTAACCAGCTGATGTAATGTAAAATGCATGATGTAATGTTGGGAATGACTCAGCAAGGTCTGTGTCTCTTTAAGAGTAAGCAGGGTCTGTATCTCTTTAAGAGTTTTGTATAAAAGGGAAGGCTCCGCAGATGTGTGCTCTCTCTTCCGTTTACTGCTGTAAGTGTAGTGTGTTGGATCCTGGTGTATTAGCACGTTCCTGGTGTATGATATTGTAGATAGTGTGATATAAACTGTCATTTAATATAGACCACTGTTTACTGTGTTTACTCCTGGCTTATCTCAGCGCAATAAGACTGTGCACGCTCTGACAATTTTGGTCACCCATCAATGACCTCACCAATAACTGTCATATAACATTATGTCTTTGTTTTGCTTTTTTCTCAATTTTATTTTTATGTTTAAAATTTTAACTCTGATGTGTGACTGCAATAAAAGATAGAGCCAAGAAAACTAAATTAAATTATCAAAAAAATTAAGTATAAAGTTAATTGCTCTGTAGCATGGGAATAGTCTTGTGTTTTCTTTATGGCCATTTTTTTTAAAAAAATTTCATGACTGTATAATATTTTGTAATCTTTTAAGGTTTTTTTTTTCTAGATTTCCAAATATTTCTCTGCTAGGCTTAAAAATAAGAAGGGATGGGTTTGGTACCATGGACAGCTCCCAATGACAGTCACTGCTGATTCTATTACAACTTCTGCACCAGGCTGATCTCCTGTTGGATGGGAAGGTCTTTTGCTTCCCTTCATTAACTGTTGTTGGTAGAACATCAAGATTACCCAGATTACTGTAAATACCCATCTGTGATAAATAGTGAATATATTATAGTACCACTTGGGGAAAGAAAAACGTTGGTTTCAAAGGCTGATGTAACAGCACAAGGGAAATTCTGCTCCTGTCCTTCTTTCTGTCCGTATAAATCCAGGACAAGCTACTTCACCTTTTGTAAATACTTTCAGACCTTGAGCTTATCAAAACATCAGCCAAGAATCTACCAGGGACTAAATCAAGGGTACTTTTTTTCCCTTAGAGAAATCAATTTTGTCAAGGAGGATTAAGCCAATTACAGATCTGCAACCTTAACCATGCATTATTTCTGAACTTATTTTATTTTTGTAAGTTAATAGATGCCGTGGCTACAATTCTCTCCTCTAAATATCTTACCAACATCCTACAATCTTCCTGGACTCTAACCTGATCTTGATTTGAAAAAGCCCCATTAGTGTGCCTCAAGATAGCTTCCTTTAGCTTTGACTAAAGAGCAGGAATCAAAGATACTTTCCACTATGAAGAGATATTGACAAGTTTGGAAGCATTCCCAAACTCCTTGTAACTAAAACAACCACAAAAACCCAAATATCCCCTAGGAGAACAGCAATAAAGTATTTGATTTTTGAAAGAAATTAATTTTTAAATAAAATTGAAGGAGAATAAAAAATTTTCAGCAGTGTTAATGACATATGATATGCCACACATACCTCAGCATTTACAATATGAAATTGATGGCAATGAATATATATACATATATATTTACATACGCATACATGTTTGCATGTGTATACTCACATGAACAATGGGTGGCTATATAAATTGGATGTACAATCAGGACCAGATACTTTCTATGAAGTGATCCATCAGCAGATTAAGTGCTTCGGTGTCCAACGTATCTTCGAGACTGGACACTGGACACTGGACACTGACCTTTCCAGAATACAGATCAGAATACAATCAGGGTAATCTAAGAGAAGACTAAGACTAAAGGTTTTTTTCATGCTTAACAATGCTATGCTGTTTATTTTAGATTATACTCAGTTGGTGGCCGAGACGGAAGTTCTTGCTTGAGTTCTATGGAGTATTATGATCCTCACACCAATAAATGGAACATGTGTGCTCCAATGTGCAAAAGAAGAGGAGGAGTTGGAGTGGCCACTTGTGATGGTTTTCTTTATGCTGTCGGAGGCCATGATGCCCCTGCCTCTAACCATTGCTCCAGACTCTTGGATTATGTTGAGAGGTATCCATCTTTTATGAGTTTATCTTCAATGGGTCTGAAGGCAAACAAGGCCATTGACTTGAAATGCTCTTAGTACAGCAAAAGAAATCCTTGATTTTGGAGATATAGAAACATATTTTGAATTTCTTTAGAGTGTTCAAGATTAAAAGATAGAAGTTGTGTTTCTTCTCTCCTTCTCTCTCCTTGGCTCACTTTTGTTCTCTGTTTTTGTTGCCTTATATTCTGAATTTAAAAAATTTGCAATGTTCCAGTCTCCTTTGAACTGAATTCTTGATTACATCATCGGTACATGCTGGGGCAGGGACAACAAAGTAGCTTGCATTGTCTTCATTTGGGATATTTTTCTGACTTTCCAGTCAATCATTGAAATTACCACCCTACCAAGTACTAAATACATTCAACCTTGAATAGTTTTCCCATGACTCCACATAGGTCCTTTGGAAAAAAAAGTTACTATTGTCTTCAAACCTGAGGAAAGATCATGGATTCAAGACAATTGTGGGCCAATGGATGATGGAGTTGTGTGGATAAATGTGTTTTATTTTACAATCATACCTAGCAAAGTGCCAGCTTTATTTTACAGGTTTTAGGGCTATAAACTTCAGTATAGTATTCGTTGCAGAATTATCTTTTTTGCACTCAAAGAATCTGGATGAATGCCCCATCATAGCACAGAAAACAAAACACAGCCATAATGAATAGAAATTGCATTTCGTTTTTCTTTAATTTTTTTTCCGTTTTCTAAAGGAGTAGCAGGGGAGTAATAGAATAGTTAAAACTACCCCAGACAGACCTAGAAAGAAATGAGCATGAAGACTGAAAAGCTGCCTTCATTTTACAGCTTTATTTCTTCAGCTAAAGAAAAAAAATATGGTTGCATGCTTAATCTTCGTAATAACTTGATGTGCCCCAAGGTGAAACAGGAGATACCATAAAGTTTCTGCATACAAAAAGAAATCAATTTGCAAGTGCTGAACTGAATGTAAGAAGAAATGCTCTTCAGCTTTCCATTTCTTAAAGTTTCGTAACAACGCTACTGATAACACTGTTCAATATTCTCTTAAGGTACAATACAGTTAAAAATGAAGGGATGTTTTACTTAGCTTTACATGAAAAAAAATAAATCCAACCCCAATTGTTTTTTTTTTAAAAAAAGATATTTTACCTAATGGAAAACTGAAATAGTTACAATATGATTATTGCCTTTTATTCTAATCATGTTGTTCAGAATAGACCAAGAAATCAACCAAGCAGTCAATGCAGACACATGTATCTTAACATTTATGCCTTACATCTCTACAAAATAAATGCTAGAAATACAGCCTATGTTTGTACTTCACAATGCAAGGTATTTTTGAATACTTAAAAGTCCGAAAGGAGAAGGGCGGGATATAAATGCAATTAATAATAATAATAATAATAATAATATTCCAGCTCGGTCTAACAATAAAATAATCATATTATTAAGCACCTGAATGAATAAAAAGAATTCTCTGGAGGCAATAAACAGTATTTTAGTGAAGAAAATACTTAGACCATGATGTTTACCTTCTATTGCTAAATAGACGGATTTTGGAAATATGTCCTCAAGAAATCTATTGGACCTCTAGGACAGAAAGACGTATGATGCTAAAAGTCATCTTGATTCCTAAATATGTTCTCATCAAGTATACTTTGTCTTTTGTTGCACAGGTATGACCCCAAAACTGATACCTGGACAATGGTGGCCCCACTGAGTATGCCTCGTGATGCTGTTGGCGTCTGCATCCTGGGCGATAAATTATATGCCGTGGGTGGCTATGATGGACAGACGTACTTAAACACGATGGAGTCGTATGATCCACAGACCAATGAATGGACACAGGTATCCATTATTGTGCGCTTTGCATCCGGTGATAGGAGGCTTGAAAGGACTGGTAAAGAGTTGAGGTTTCACAGGACTGCAATTATAGCAGGGGGGTCTTCAAACTTGGCAACTTTCAGACTTGTGGACTTCAACTCCCAGAATTCCTCAGCCAGCTAGGGCTGTCTGAGGAATTCTGGGAGTTGAAGTCCACAAGTCTGAAAGTTGCCAAGTTTGAAGGCCCCTGATTTATAGCATACAACTCTCTCTCTCTCTCTCTCTCTCTCTCTCTCTCTCTCTCTCTCTCTCTCTCTCTCTCTCTCTCTCTCTCTCTCTCTCTCTCTCTCTCTCGGGTACATTAACTGTCAAAGACCTTATTTAAGAAAAGTCCATATTTTTTTCCCTAGATGATCAAGAAAACATGTTAAGAAATGACGGGTTAGGATCTTTCCAGCCACTGAACACTACTATTATCACATCTTTCATTGGAATATTTGTGTTGTGTTTTTTTTTTAGTTTGAATTTAACTTTTGTCAGGTACAACAATGTCTTTCCTCATCTCTCTTATTTACAATTGCAGCTCTTGTCTAGTTTTATAGTAAAACAGTTGATAAAGCTCTATTTTCCACTGTGTATTCTCTAGCTTGTTCCTAGACCAACATGCTATATCAGAGTTCCTTCTTAATGTTGTATGCATGCTGTGGCTCTCTTCTAATATAATGCAAATTTCTTCATCATACTCATAATTAACATGTAGGATTGTACATGGACAGGTATGACCACATGATCTGAAATGAAATAGTATCTGTGTTCTTTTTAAGAAGATTACTAAACAAGGCTTTTAGTACAGTTGTGAACTATAACAGTACTACTTTATAGAAAAGATGGGATGGAAATCAAACGGAAAGAAAGGAAAGGAAAGGAAAGGAAAGGAAAGGAAAGGAAAGGAAAGGAAAGGAAGGTAGGTAGGTTTAAATTGTCATGACTTAATATCCATGTGGAAATTCTGGATATCATGAATTTGACTACTGCTTATGAATTTTGCTAATATTTTATCAACTTTACCAAGTTGATGAATCATGTCAATTTAAACTCCTCAGACGTACATACAGAGCCACAAACTGTTAGCATTTGATCTTCACTTTGGAACTTAAACTTAATATTTTATTTCTTCTCTGCAGATGGCCTCTCTAAATATTGGAAGAGCTGGGGCCTGCGTCGTAGTCATAAAGCAAGCATGACACGCTCTGTAATGGATTTTTATTGACTTCTAAGCAGGATTTTTCTGCCAAACAAGAAAGAAAATTTTGTCAAGCAACAAGGTCAACAGATACCCTCAGCCTTCTGTTGATCACAACTCACAGACATTAAAATGAAGAGAAGAAAACGAGGATTCTTTCCTATCAGTAGATACCACTTTATGGTTTAACAAAGGGGGGGGGAATCTGTTTTAGCAGCCAATCTGTGTATGTGAAAAGGGAAGAAATTCAGTTACTGACTATTGGCTATTTAAAAGAAGCAAAGCAAAAGACCAAATTTTCTTAAGGGATGGATGGTTTTCATAGCACTAGATATTTTAACTCCATCACTTTGTAAAACATAGCTTTTTCTTAAAACAAACAAAAAAAGGTTCTATTTTATTTATTTGCATTCTTTTTCGCTTAAGGCCTTATCTTCAAACATTTTAGCACTTTGTTACTGACATAGACAATAATGAGATGGGACAAAATTCTAGTTTATTTCCCCCTGAAATAAAGAACAAAGGCACAGGTTTCTTTCGTCACTGAAAATGATTCGACATTAAAACATGATTGTTTTTCTTAATCAATGACCGGTCCTTCATGAAACTAAGAGATGGCTTGGATGGAATGGTGTTTCTGTTGAGTGAAGAGCGAACCTTCGGACAATTGGGGTTCAATGCCATAAAGGAGAGCCAAAGGAATACATCCCCAAATTTACCCTACTCAAGCATGTGAAGCCTTCTTTCGTTCAAAGCTTTTGAACTTCTCCTGCATGTGAGATGTATGTAGAAGATGGGAAATGGCAGTTTCTTCACCGTGGCATCATCTAAGAGACATCATTGAGCAATTGTAAGGAAGAGACACATTGGGACCTAGGCATTCAGCAAGAGAGATAACGGAGGTTCTAATGCCTTTCGTGTTTTCAGAAGCCACATTTGCTGTGATGTAATTCAATTTAACTTGAATTACTCTCTGTTTGCTGCTGCAGATGACTGATCCTAAGGGCTAACCCAACTGTTGAATGGGACAACTAGCCCTCTTGCTTTAAAAAAAAAAAAAACAGAATGTCACTCAGAGGGATTGGCTTGTTTATTTGGAGAAAGAATGTCTAGGCACGTGGTTAAGATAATTCACTTCCAAATTGCTTTCTCAATCAATGGCAAAACGTGAACAGATTGAAGGCAAGAAAGAGACTCAAAGTGGCAAGCATTAGCATGTGAGAAAGGTTTTTAGAAGCCCATCTCTCTTCCGATTGAGTTGATAGCTTTTTTATATCTGATCTTTAATTTAAAAATAATAATAATAATAATAAAAAACTTTGGGGAGCTATTGCGCAAGGCTGCTGTGTAATATCTGTTTTGGCTTTAAGGAATGAAACATTCATATACAAGAGGAGGGAAGCCCAGATGTTTTGCCATGACGATGTGTCCTGCCAGCAGAGCATCTGCTTTGCATGTATGATAAAAAGATGTCAATGAGTTATGTTGCCTTTGTAAAATTCTGCTTTGTATACGAATGAGATGCAGAAATCATCTTTGTGTACACTCAGTACTCTGGATCATAAATGGGTGTTAACTCTTGGCTGTATTATATCCTAAGCATGGTTGAACTTTCTCATTAAGGTACCAGAATGAGGTGGATTTCCACTGCTGCTCGGGGGGAGAATCTGATTTCAAGGGTGTTTTCAATTGGAGCAGGAATAAAATTTTGGCGGATGTGAAGTCCTTTTTTGGCTTGTCTTTCCCCATCCAGACTAATTTGCTAATTAAATAAAACATTGGTGTCCAAATGACTTGGATCTTTCAGCCTTTTCATTTTGTCCTCAGTTATAATTGGTAGCTTGATATGAATTCTGCGATCTATTCATAATCTGAATGCCATAAATTAATGCAAAGCAAGTGGGAAATAAATTTGCGTTTTAGGGCTCAGGGAAGCGGGCTGTGGATTGTTTCAGAATAACAACAAAAAACACACTTTAGTCTTTTTAAGGAGAACATAAACTTGCATGATAAGACCGTCAGTCTGATTTCACGCATGATTCCACATGTAGAGTCATTATTGGTGATTTAATTCAATACACTTTCAGTTCCTACTCACAAATATTTGGTCCTCATTTTATAGGCTTGAATAGAACAAATTTATCATTCCTACATCAGCCCTTAAGGGTTGTACTAAGAACCAAGATTAGAAAAGGACAAGATTAAATTAAACTTTAAAAAAATATTTTAAAATGAAATGAATTACCATGTTTCCCGGAAAGTAAGGCCTACTCCGAAAATAAGCCCTAGCTTGAATTTTGGGCCTAATATAAACCCTATCCCAAAAATAAACCCTAGTTTTGGGGTGAGGCACACACCTAAAAATCAAGCTAGGGTGGGGGTGGGAGTGTTGGAGCTGCCCCACCTGCCCCACACCTACTTACCTTGCTGGCCCACTTCTTCTTCTGAGGCCTCTTCTGCAGCCAGGTTTGCATTTCTCAGTCACAGGGCTTTCTGGAAGGCCTGTGCAGCCAAGAACCAAGCTATGGATTCAATCCGTAGCTCGATTCTGCAAGACCTCAGCAGCTGAGCACCAAGCTATGGATCCAATCCATAGCTCGGTACTCGGCTGCTTAGACCTTCTGGAATGGCCTGACTGCAAAATGCAGGACCGAATGCAGCTGCAGAACTTCGGTCCCAGAAGAAGTGGACTGACTGAGTGGGGCTGTTGGTTCTGGAGGTGAGATAAGGCCTACCCCGAAAATAAGACCTGGTGTCTCTTTTGGAGGCAAAACAAAATAAGACCCAGTCTTATTTTCGGGGAAACACTGCATATTCACTAAATGCATTAAAAGAAGTCAAATAAACCCACAGTATTTTCCCATGTGGCAATGGCATAATTCTTGTTGCAGGATCCAATCTGGGTCAGTCAATGGGACCAGAGGTATTGTCTTCCGAGCTTTCAGACTCCTACTGAAGCTCATCTTCAGGGAATTTCTCTCCAGGCAGAAAACTAGAGAGAAATTCCCTGAAGATGGACTCCCAACAGGAGTCCAAAAGCTTGGAAAACAAAACCTCTGGTCCCATTGACTGACCCAGATTGGATCCTGCAACATTATCCTGGGACAAGTATATTTGCCTTCATTCATAATTATTGTACAATTTTTGAATGCCAGTTCACATCAAAGACTCAAGCAAAGCATCAGGGAGAAAAATTGACATACCAAAAAGCAACTATTGAACCTTCCTCCTGTCTCTGTAGCAGAAAATGGCAACACAGAACTCTGAGCTGGAATGCAAAGGAAAATTGCTCTTTTGCTACTGTTGAAAGAAAAATCTTCAGCAGGGTCCAGTCCAAGCTGGGAATAAACAAAATGGAGACTGCTTTAGAAAGAAGGTGTAGTTTATTGAAGAGCAGAGCCAGACAGACGCATGGCTCTGGGAAAGCTGACCACCTGTTGCTTGGAGTGGTGGGTTTTTAATACCTTCTGGGGCTTTTGAGGTTGTTTCCTGTTCCTGTGGCATGAACTTTGACCTGAGGTTCAGTGTGTTCTTCTTGGTATTGATGGGTTAATCCTATTATGTTTCCTATCCTTAGAGTTTGGGTGGGGATGTAGATTTTAGGGGTCTTTGTTTTTCTAAACTCATCAGCTTCTAGCTTCCTGGCTCCAACCTGTCTGAAAGGATTATCACATCTGCACATCTAAAAGCTGGCCTCTACCTAGTTTCTGCTTGGGGGAGAGGGGCTGGGGCTGGTTTCTGGGGGCTGGTTTCTGTCTTTTTTAAAGATCTTCTCCATTATTCCTTTGGGGAAATATATTCTTTTTGATATTCCCCCAAATATTTCTTCCTCTAGATTCTTCCCACACTAGCTTGCCAAGCTGGACCAGTTGTAGCCCAGCATGGTGGCCTTTACTTGCTATGCTTTCCTTTGACAGCCTCTGGATCACTTCCTTTCCCTCTCTTGAGGAGCCACTAGTGAGCTGATGACTAAGTATTTGGTTGGATCCTGGTCAACCCATATGCATCTCTCCCAGCATGAGGATACCCAAATTCTTCTCCAGCTCCAACCTTAGAACCATTTTTAAAAAGTTTTTTATTTATAATACAGTTAAAACAAAGATAGACATAACGTGACATTCCAGAATAAATATTCCTAACAATTTGTTCCTCTTAATACATATAATACATAATTCTTGATCTCTATATAAACATATTCTTCTATACAATACAGTTATATATAATTCTATTTTAACGTTGACTTAAAACCCAAGCAGTTCTCCTTGATTCACACCAGTAATAAAAAATTGTCCCAGATCTCGAAGTAGTCTGATTCTGTCTTATCCTTCATTTCCATTGTGAGCCTATCCATTTCAGCACACAATAAAATTTTATATAAAATCTCTTCTTCTGTTGGGATTCCTTTATTCCTCCAGTATTGAGCATACACCAATCGAGCAGCCGTGAGAATGTGTAACATCAAATAAAACACTCCTTTGTTGTATTTCTGCATGGTTATACCTAGTAAAAAGAGTTCTGGTTTTAACTCTACCACTACCATTAATATTTCTTCCAGCCATTTTTTAACCTTATTCCAAAAATCACGACCTCGTGGGCACTCCCACCACATATGATAGTATGTCCCTATTGCCAGTTTACATTTCCAACATTTGGAAGAAACATTTGGACCCATTTTGGCTAGTCTTATGGGTGGGAGATGCCACCTGTAAAACATTTTCTAGAGATTTTCTTTGTAGGAGGCCAGAGTAAGCTTCCTGTTTCTTACCCATAATTCTTGCCAGATGTGCAGATCAAAATTGAGATCAAAATCCCTGCTCCACGTTAACATGGTCTCTTTTACCTGTTCCTCATACATTGCCTGATCTAACAAATAATGATATAGTTTTTTAATCATTTTATCCTCCGTGCCTAATAATATTTTATCCAGCCCTATCGGCAACCTTAGAACCATTTTTGTTGGTCCTGCGAAAGAGATGGAGGGCAACTGAGTAGAGGAGCTGCTAGAAATTTCTTCCCTGTGTGACTAGCACGAGGGACAAATTGCCTAATGGTTGCATTGATGTGAAATAAAACTAAGAGGATTGATAGTTTTGTGACTGTTCTTTTTCAAGGACTGGACACAGCACAGCATGGAAAATCTATACACAATGACTTATTATGACACTCCCCTTCCCCAACAAGTAATTGCTGTAGGTCAACTCCACTCTTCTAAGCTTTGCAAGGTGATGTTGCCCCATACATACGTCTTTACTATTCGGTCCTTTAATGCTTATTCTTTTAAGCAGTTTTATTCAGTTTTTATTAGTTCGGCTTTTATTCAGTTCAAACTGAAGTCTTGAAGTCTTTAAAGAAACACACAACTTTTGACTTTTTCAAATGTTCTTACACTAGTTGGTCTGAGATGCTGTTTTGGTGTGGTTGTTCCTTTTTCTAGTTGCTACCAACCTCCCAGCAAAGGTTTGAGCTCCAGGCAAGGGTCCCGCCAGGATCTGCTCCTCACTATCGCTTGTGGTCCTGAACAAATGAAAGTTCTCTTGCCTGCTTGTAATAGCTGTCAATCTCTAGACGTTGCCTCCACTTCTTTAGCTGTAGGCGTTTGTCTTTCCTGCCACACACGTCCCTCCTCGCTCTATATCAGCATTTGCTTTTGTAGGCTAAAAGCCTGAATCGGGAGAGGCTGGCCCTGAACACTGGGGTGATGCCTATCCTGAAGGTCACATTGCACACAGTCACAGTCATGTTGCCTTAGATACATAGGGTTTGTTGTTCATGTACTGCTCCACAGGCTTTGAACTTGTCCATGCTGGCTTTATTACATAATAATAATAATAATAATAATAATAATAATAATAATAATAATAATAATAACAACAACAACAACAACAACAACAACAACAATAAAGTTGGAAGGGACCTTGGAGGTCATCTAGTCCAACCCCCTGCTCAGGCAGGAAACCCTATACCATTTCGGACAGATGGCTGTCCAGTCTCTTCTTAAAAACTTCCAGTGTTGGAGCATTCACCGCTTCTGAAGGCAGGTTGTTCCACTGGTTAATTGTTCTGTCAATAAATTTCTTCTTAGTTCTAGGTTGCTTCTTTCCTTGATTAGTTTCCATCCGTTGCTTCTTGTCCTGCCTTCAGGCGCTTTGGAGAATAGCTTGACTCCCTCTTCTCTGTGGCAGCCCCTGAGATATTGGAAGACTGCTATCATGTCCCCCCTCATCCTTCTCTTCATTAAACTAGACATACCCAATTCCAGCAAACGTTCCTTATATGCTTTAGCCTCCAGTCCCCTAATCATCTTTGTTGCTCTTCTCTGTACTCTTTCTAGAGTCTCAGCATCTTTTTTACATCATGGTGACCAAAACTGGATGCAGTATTCCAAATGTGGCCTTACCAAGGCATTGTAAAATGGTATTAACACTTCACGTGATCTTGATTCTATCCCTCTGTTAATGCAGCCCAGCACTGTGTTGGCCTTTTTGGCAGCTGAAGCACACTGCTGGCTCATATTTAAGTGATTGTCCACTAGGACTCTGAGGTCCCTATCACAGTTACTACTATTGAGCAAGGTACCCCCTATACTATACCTGTACACTTGGTTTTTCTTGCCTAAATGTAGAACCTTGCTTTTTTCACCATTGAATTTCATTTTGTTAGATAGTGCCCAGTGTTCACGTCTGTCCAGATCCTTCTGTATCTTAAGCCTGTCTTCTGGAGTGTTGGCTATTCCTGCCATCTTGGTGTCGTCTGCAAATTTGATGACTTTCCCATACCTGGATTTGTTTCATCCATTTATCAGTATAATTTATGAGCAGCATGGTGGCCCAGTGTTGAAAATGCTCACCTTTCCCTTGGAAAGTTGAGAGTTCAATCCTAGATAGCTTCAGAGCTAGCAGGGTGCAAAGAGAAAATATCTGTTGTGAACGCCGCACAGGCGTCAGGAAGGGCATCCAGGCAAGTAAATGCTCAGCTCCATCCAGACGTCTGAACTCTACCCAAATTAAGGGATTACAGGGACATAAAAAGGAAGATTTTTTTATATGGTTCTCACAAAAGGGGCTCTGCACAGTAAGAAAAGAAAAACAGATTTTGACAAAATAGACAGGATATGAATCTGTTAGATGTTTGCTTTCTCCCTTCCACCCCATCCTTCTAAGAACACAGCACGAGCCTTTTGGAAGTGTGTAGGCTGAATGGCAGGCTAGGGGAGAGAAGAGTCATCAGATCAGAATGAGAAGGAATGAAGTCTCTCTCTCTCTCAGGACTTGGGTTTGGCTAGTCTAAAGAAAAAAAAAACCAGGGGTGACATGATAGCAGTATTCCAGTACTTGAGGGGCTGCCACAAAGATGAGGGGGTCACATTATTCTCCAAAGCACTGAAGGGCAGGGCAAGAAACAATAGTTGGAAACTGACCGAAGAGAGAAGCAACCTGGAATTAAGGAGAAACTTCCTGACAGTGAGGACAATTAACCAGTGTAACAGCTTGCCTCCAGAAATCATGGGCACTCCATCACTGGATATTTTTAAGAAGAGGATAGACAGTCACTTGTCTGAGATGGTATAGGTTCTCCTGCTTAAGCGATGGCTGGACTAGAAGATCTCCTTCCAGCTCTATTCTATTATAGAAGTCTGAGCATAGAATATCCACAGCATTCCAGAAACAAAGACTCTTTGTGGAATGCAAGTCCAGATGTTAGAATGATGCAGAGAAGGAGGGGGATTCTGTGGCTGAAAAACAGGGTGTTTTGCAAGCCAGAAGTAAAACAAAAATATGAGAAAAGGATACATGCTGCATAATAGACAACAGTATCTTTTGGGGTCAATGATAAAGATTTTGCAAAAGGGCTACTGTGGATATCCAATAATTTAAACCAAAGAGCTGCTGCAGAGAGCTACTCAATATACACTAAAACCCACAACAAAGAGATTTAGATAGAAATTTCTTATTTTGTTTTTGTTTTTAATAGGGACCGCATTTGAAAATCAAACACTCCGATTAAAATATTATCCAGCCTTGGAATTAATGTTAAGAATATAAGGAAAACTCCCATGTATTCTACTGTGCATTAAAACAAAAACAAAAAAATACTTCAATTTCTTTTTACGTGCATAGAAGAATAATTCTATTCCTGCCACTTTTATTATTATAATTTATTTGCTTTATGCAAGCAAAAGCGAACACAGTTATCCAAGGTTATTTGTACGTGAATATGTGTGTGATACTGAAAACGTGAACATTCATGTTTGCTATTTCCACCCACAAAAATATTTGTTTAAAGAAAGTCAAAGAAAAATTGTGTTCCTGGAATTAAAATCACTGTGAATGAGATGGGAGGTATCTAAGTTTGATAAATAAAATAAAATAGAGACCAAATTTGAATGAAACTCTTTCTGCTGTTGGATTCTCAAAGGTTCTACACTATTATATTATTATAACAGTTAGGTCCTCCAGAGCCATTTCCTGCTACAGTATATGGCTCAAAGCAATTTCTCACATATTTGAACATCATTCATAACAGTTTTTATTGTTATTGGGGTTCTTTTTTAAAAAAAAATGAGTCAGAAATCCTTGCCTGTCAGTTGCAACTGATTCAGAGATGTCTTTATAGACCTCAAATTATCTTTTGTTCACCTCTGCTATTCTACTTTGCTACTTTCCAACTCTTGCCCCCAAATGTTGAGTAGTGCCTAATCCTTAAGCAATATTAGCAACCTATACCAGCTATAATGCTAAAATGATACTATAACTGTCCTGCCATGGATTGTGTCATATGGTATTTAATTTTACAAAAAAAAAAAGAAGGAAAAAAAATATATGTCTCAGTCCTTATTGACATTCTTGCCTCGATTTCTTATTTTTACTGGTCTGTCTCAAGTCATCGACCTTACCGTAGGCATGAAATTACAAACTATGGTGCCTTTAGGATTAGTTCTCACACCCACATTTTTTTTCTGGACCCTTCTTCCTCTTTAATCTGTCCCCTTGAGCACAATAGCTGCCACCATTTATTTTCCCCTCCATCTGTTCACAGCTACACCTGTCTATCTATTGGTTTCCCATTTGGTCAGATTGCTTTTCTTCTCTTGGGACAAGAAAGTCAGAGGTACACTTATGATCTAGAATTGTAATGTACAGTTTGCAGCAGTTTTTCCCCAAAACAGGAAGATAACAGTGATCTGAAAAGATTATCCCGTTCAAAAACATGGTATTTTTTAAGGTTTCTTATTCTACCAATGCAATGCATATTTAAAAACCACTGCATCCCCCTGCCTTCCCAGAAAACTTACAGTTGAAACTCTTAATCCTTTAATCATCCCATCTTTTGCTTTACTTCTTTCCAGTTAAGATAAGTCTTTTCCCTTCCAAACTTTAAAGGTCCTTGGTGCTCGCTTGTCACTTGTGTTTTTTTTCTTGCAGGTGTTTCATTCATTTAGCCCTTATAGCAGGGGTGTCAAACTCGCAACGTCACATGACGTGTCGTGATGTATCGTGACTTTTTTTTCCCCATTGCCAGCAATGGGGTGGGCATGGTTTTGCCATGATGCATCCGACAGTTTGACACCTCTGCCTTACAGCATTTGGATCTACCAATAAAAAGTATCTGGAAGATGCTATTGGTGCAAACAACATGTAGGCAGTTAACCAATCCAAACATTCAAGGACCACATAATACCTATATTAAAAGATGTATATTGATTGCCAATTACCATCAAAGTAAGGTAGACATTAACCATTAAACCCCAAATGATTAGGACCTTTAGAACTCATATTTGATGTTTACGCCTATCTGTATGGCTATCAGTATCTGTAGGAGAGCAATATGTTTTGAATTAGGATTGCAGATGGCTCAAAGTGATGAATACAGAACAGAAATAAAATATCAGATTGCACTGGGTTCACACAGCAATGATGAATACGAACCAAATATAGAATAGCAGGGGCGTCAACCTGACAACCAAATGTAGGTTAATTCACTCTTTTGTGTTCTCTGTAGCTACCTATGGCTGTGAAAGTTGGACCTCAAAATAGCAAGACAGGAAGAATATAGACCCATTTTAACTGTGGTGTTGGAGAAGGCTCCTGCATATTCTTTGAACAGCAAAGGTGACTAAGAAGCAATACTGGAGCACCTAACACCAAACCTGTCACTAGAAGGCAAAATCATGAAACTGTGTCTCCCTTACTTTGGCCATGTCTTACGGAGGAATTCACTGGAGAAAGCAATTATGTTTGGAAGAGTAACCAGTAAAAGGAAACCAGTCACCAAGAACATGGTGGCTAGATACTATCAAAGCTGACACCAGCCAGAGTACAGAACAACTCAATGAAGAAGTGTAAGATCAGAGAATGTGGAGAGACCTGGCCCATAAAATTGCCAAGAGTCAGACTCAACTGAATGGATAACATCATCATCATACTCTGAATGTCCTTATTCTCAGACGCTTCTCGGTCTGACATTCTCCTCAATGCTTCCTCCTAGTCAAGAAACATCTCTTTCATAACTTTTTGCCCTGCATTTTTGATTTTTTTTCTTAACTGATTGAATATTCAACTGTATATAAACAAGGACAAAAAGAATGATGCCTGTGTGGATTTTGGTCTATTAAAAAAAAAAATCAAAGCTGAAAATTAATATCTTTGATAGAATAATTGAGGGTGGGGGTTGAGGAGCAGGCATTTTATTACCGTCTCCTGATCATGGAAAGATTTATGTCCCTTGAAATCAAGATGAAAACATCCATTATAAAAACTAGTTTCTCCAGAATGGGAAAAGAACGGGCAATCAACTTCTGTCCTTTGCCACGATCACTATCTATTTTAGAAGTCTGGAGGTGGACTTTTATGATGCTGTATTTTTTAATTGAAATGTGTTGCTGAACAAGCAGGTTTATTTACATTTTTATTGCACTTTTATAGGAATGCCTATGAAAGCAACCTTGAAAGTCTTAGCAATGATCTATGGTTTTAAACAAATACTCTGAATGGAAAATGCATAGTGGCATATATTATGCATAACATACCCAAACAACTGCTAATGCAACAATCCTGCAAGACCTGAATGGGCTTTATGAAATTTCCTATTTTTCCCCCCTTCGGGATCATGATAAAAGGAATAGAATAAGATTTGGGATGTTAGCATTTGGTGGTGCTTTAAGCTAATAGGTGCAGATCAATTTGTAAATATAAATATTTTGGTTGTTATTTGCTATGTCCTTCATGACATGCTTTATTAATGTTCAGCACATACCCATTCTAGGATATATTTATGGTATGTATCTTGTAATATAAGGTTTTTTTAATTAATACCTTATTGACACTTATTTCAATAATCAACATTGATGATTGAAAAGTTTGTAAAGATAGATGTAAAGCAGGGGTCTTCAAACTTGGCCCTTTTATGACTTGTGGACTTCAACTCCCAGAATTCCTCAGCCAGACATGCCTGGCTGAGGAATTCTGGGAGTTGAAGTCCACAAGTCATAAAAGGGCCAAGTTTGAAGACCCCTGATGTAAAGGATTCCCTCCTTCCTTGCATGTAAGAACAATTTTGCACTGTCCTTTAAAACAAAACAAAACATGACAATAAGAAGTTTATGGTCTCTAAGCTATTCCATTGGAACATTCATCCCAACCTTCAAATGTTCTTCTCTTTCTTCTCTTTGACAGCACAGAGACAAGTGAGAACTCAACTCTGATTTAGAGAGACCAACCAGCAGCTTACAATATTCCAGAGACTGAAATCAAGTATTAAAAAGTAACAACTGGTGGGACAGAGCTAAGCTTTCTTCCATTTAGAAGCCAACATCTGACATCATGCCGGTAGAACATAGACTCATAAACCTGGATGGGACCTCAGAAGTATTCTAGTCCAACCCCTGCTCAAGGTAGGAATGTTATACCACCATGCTCATCTTCTCCTCTCCCTTTTGCTCTATCTCCAACAAAATGGTTGGCAAGCAAACTCAGAACTTCTGGTTTCTCTGTGTAATGCTGTGTAAATTAAACTGTTAAAGAATAACTGCTCCTATGATTACTTCAGAACTCAGAAGTGAAGGGCAAAGAACGGCAAAAGGAAACATCTACGTCAGCTTTGCAATCTGAACCATGTACTAACTCAGTAAGTAGAACGTTCTGGCTATAGAGATTGCTTTAGTTGGAGAATATGTTGCAAGAACTCTTCCAGCCTGATGCGTTCTATGAAAGCAACCCTTTATAGCTATTGAAGCATCCTGGGATCTTAGCAGATGTCCAACCTTAGTGGCTATCTAAATTGTTTCTGCTGCCTTCCTTGCCCATCCCCAGCCTCTTTCTTCTTTCTCTCTCCTTACAGTGACTCCACAGACGTACCAAAGGAATTTGAGGACAACATAGATTGCATACTAATTACGATTCTACACTCCAGGATAAAATGACATCTGGCCTTGGTGAAACTTAAGTACTGTCCTGATCAGCTTTTTAGATAGGGAAGGTCTACTCAGAGTTTTTGCTTTCTGCAAGGTGAAGACTGAATAGTTAAGGTTAGGAGTCATGTAGAATTCTTCAGATACATCTGTTTTTTTGAACTAGCTCTTATCTAGGAGACATTTTTTAATCAGCTTAGTAGAATTACTAGGGGCGAGCTGTTCTATTTAGCAATAGAAAGCCTGTTAAATTGTTCCAGTTAGCAATAAATTGTTCTATTTATAGCAATAGAAGGTCTGTTAAATCCAAGATTTAGGTTCATAAATGACATTGAATTTTTCTCCTCAAGAGCCCATCCTTTTGCAGGATATCTGATGGTCTGGCATCAAATCAACTGCAAAGATAAGAAAGATGTCAGGACCTCTCTGGTTATCATACACGGATGGGGAACTATGTTCAACATGAAGGCACATAAGTTGGACAGGCCTCGTTAGCTTCCTTGAAGCAGGATTTTTATGACCCAAGGATTTATTGTTATCTTCACTGAAGGAATATTCTCCACCTGAAAATGGAGATACATATATATATACATGGAGATGATAGATAGATAGATAGATAGATAGATAGATAGATAGATAGATAGATAGGTAGGTAGGTAGGTAGGTAGGTAGGTAGGTAGGTAGGTAGGTAGGTAGCTAGGTAGGTGGGCGGGCGGGCGGGCGGACGGACGGACGGACGGACGGACGGACAGACAGACAGATAGATAGATATCATTTTAACTATGCTTTCTGTATTACAAGTTCTTTAAACTTTAAACTTTAGAGCAGGGGTGTCAAACTGCTGGCCCATGGGCCAGATGCATCATAACAAAACTGTACCCACCCCAGTGCCAGCAATGGCAAAAAAAAAGTTGTGATACGTCATGACACATCACATGACATTGCAAGTTTGACACCCCTGCTTTAGAGAAAAAAGAGAATTAAGAGGAGGAGGAGGAGGAGGCAGCAGGAAGGAGATGAAAAGAGGAGGAGAAGGAAGAGAAAGAAACTCCATGAAGGAGTTTCACAGTGAAAGTTAAATGTATGCTGTAGAGCAGACGTGTCAAACTCATAACGTCACATGACGTCACACAACGTATCGGAGCTTTTTCCACATTGCCGGCAATGGGGTGGGCGCCGTTTTGCTGTGATGCATCCGGCCCACGGGCCAGCAGTTTGACACCCCTGCTATAGAGTAACAAATGGTTATTACCTATAGAACAATATAACTAATATGATAGAGTGAAGTAGTGTTTAATTCAGCTGTCCGCTTAGCAGCTAAGCTGGAGCCATTCATTCCCTTTGAACAAGAGTAAGTTTTGCATGCAGAATCAGGAAGTGGCTTACTATGAAAAGGCAGAGCCCACTGAAGGTAAACATTAAATGTGCTGCCAGATGGACATGACTACATGGACCCATCAAAGACCATCTGGGAAAGAGGGAAGCAGGAAACAAGGATTGGAGAGGCTCTCCTTATGGACATGAGCAGAAAGCAGATTGTTTATCTTGTAATGGCAAAATTATTCTAAGTTCAAAGAAGGTCTGCTCAGGAGCAATGTTGTATTTCTTACATCTCATCGCCTTGTTATATGTATGATTAAGCAAAGGGGTGGGGAACTGCATCTGGGTATGTTGTGGATATATGAGTCCTTGTGGATTCACATATTCATAACAGCAGCTTGGTGGCTTAGTGGTGAAGATGCTCACCTCTCACTCAGAAGGTTGAGAGTTCAATCCTAGGTAGTGGAAGATGTTTCTCTCCTAGGACAGGGCTTTTCAACCAGTGGTACGGGTACCACCTGTGGTACATTGGCACCTGGCAGGTGGTACACAACCATCCTAGAAAAGTGGTAGCGGGGGAGGGGAATGAGCTGAACCGGTGGCAGCACCACACAAGCCTGAGTGAGAGATGACTGGAACTGCAGTGTCAGGGCTCAGAGGTGTCAGGGCTCAGAGGAAGCACTAGGACCAGCGCTTCTTCGGGACTGTCAGGGCTCAGTGGAAGTGCCAGGATCAGCGCCAGGCTCCAGCTGGAGCTCGGCGCTGATCCTGGTGCTTCTGCTGAGCCCAGAAGAAGCGCTGATCAGCTGGAATGTTGCAGCATCTACAGGGTCTTGTGATTTACATACAGAGGCTTGGCAACTGATTCATATTTATGATGGTCACAGTGTCCCAGGGTCATGTGAAGTGACCAAAACCTGCTGCAACCACCCAGCAGATGGGGGGAATAAAAACCAAACACCCCCTCACCCCACCCCCACTGCCAATCCTCAACAGAAATGCTCACAACAATGAAAACCTCGGACAGGAGGAAGCGTGCCGCCAGGTGGGCAGGCTCTTGGGGAGTACTTTTTTCAGTGTCATTGTAACTAAGCGAACTGTTGTAAGTCGAGGACTACCTGTACTTTATCACTTTTTCCCTTTTTTTTTTTTTTTTGGTCATCAAGTTTTTGACACCTTGCTAGGCGACTGGTGGTACTCGGATATTGCCATATCCTAAAAGTGGTACAATGGGTGAAAAGGTTGAAAAGCCCTGTCCTAGGGCACAAAAAAAATGAAGTCCATGTGATTTCAGGAAGGGCATTTGACCAGTAAATGCTTAGCTCCATCCAGTTGCCCCAACTCTACCCCAAATTAAGGAATTACTGGGTCGTAAAAAGGAAGTGTATATTAGTTCTTGTGTATTGGTGCTTTTAAAGTCCCACTCTTTCCAAGCAGTCACTTTGGAAACACTTTGGAATTGGATAAATAATGTCCTCTCTTGTTTTGAAAAGATTAAGGGGGGGGGAGATGAACTACCTAGCAAGCAAATATTGCTTTTCTAATTTGATCTTCAGCTAGCAACCTTCTAACAGGGGAACATGGATGTGGCTTCAGTGCCTGTGGTTGTCCTTCCTCGTTTAGTCTCCTTATCTGCTGAAAGATTTTATAATTTCATAAAGGGAGCTAGGCTCATAAAAACTCAGTGGGTTTCGTTCCTCCTCTATTTGTTTTCTGTGAATACAGCTATAAAATCAGCAAGAGACCACTCTCAACAGGATATAGGAGAACACAGAGACCCGGGACTTTTATCTTTTATCATAGCTTATTACTTCTCTGCTCTCCTAATGTAGCAAAAGAGCTAAATAAAGTCATGGGCAGTTATAGCAATGCACACTGTGAAAGCAACTTAGGGTGATTAATTAACTAACTAATTAACTTTTGCAAATGGATGTGGCCACCCATCTCACGTAGCATGACTCTGGGTGGTGTACAACTAAAGCAACATAACCAATTTTGAAACACTAAACATGAAATAGAAGGGGGAAAAAAACACCAGAAAGTCAAGATTGTGGGATAATAACAGCCACTTAACATCACACAACTAATTTAACTAGGAGAATTAAAAATGTGGACCTTAAGTATACCTGCATGGTTGAATATGTGTCTGGAATAAAAGACCAAGTCCACATATGAAGGTTCAATTAAGTTGATTTATTGCTAAAAGCCTATGCATAGGAACCTTCTCAACTAAGGGTTAGCTTCTGCTTCAAGTTAGATAAAGGTCAACAGCACTCAAGGGCAGTTGGTCTTATTTTGTTTGTGGCTCCACAGGAATTCTAGGCTGATCCCCTTTTTTACTCCACACCCCCCCCAGGGTTTGTCATTCCTTCTTGCCATACGATATCTTCCTTGCCATATGGTATCTCAAGAGGTTTCATCATCATGTATGACCATACTTCGTGAAATCAGGACCTCCTTTATAAAGGTTAGGTGTCCTTTTTTTTTTTTTTTTGCCTTAAATAGTCTGGATGAAGACATGGGTATCTATAGAGAAGAAACAAAAAATGTCAACATGGCTATTTCAGTTGCATGGTTCTTGACTTTTTAATCCTCTCCTTCCCCCCCCCCTCCAAGCAGATGTTTCTATAGGCAGATTCCAGCTCCGAACTCCTTGTCTACAATGTATTTAACATCTGGTTCTGCTTCATTAACAATTTTATTCTGTTAGGTAAAAGATTAGAAACCTTTTTTCTTGCTCAGAATGGTTATAATATTCCCATTTGGAATGCACTGCTGAATTCTGCCAGCAAATGAAAAGCATAATATTTTCTAAAGCGTTTCTGCTATCCTTGTTTTAATGAGAACTGGCAGATCCTGTTGTCTTTTCTTGCCTGCTGCTTCTATAATGTCAATGCTTTTTTTTTCAGTGAAGTTCACTTTCCTTGGTTTTAACTGGTAAGTAAAAAAAAAGTTTTAAATGTAATAATAATTTTAAATGTAATAATAATAATAATAAAGTTGGAAGGGACCTTGGAGGTCATCTAGTCCAACCCCCTGCTCAGGCAGGAAACCCTACACCATTTCAGACAAATGGCTGTCCAGTCTCTTCTTAAAAACTTCCAGTTTTGGAGCATTCACCACTTCTGGAGGCAGGTTGTTCCATTGGTTAATTGTTCTATCTGTCAGGAAGTTTCTCCTTAGTTCTAGGTTGCTTCTCTCCTTGATTAGTTTCCACCCGTTGCTCCTTGTCCTGCCTTCAGGCACTTTGGAAAATAGCTTGACTCCCTCTTCTTTGTGGCAGCCCCTGAGATATTGGAACACTGCTATCATGTCCCCCCTCGTCCTTCTCTTCATTAAACTAGACATACCCAATTCCAGCAACTGTTCCTTATATGCTTTAGCCTCCAGTCCCCTAATCATCTTTGTTGCTCTTCTCTGTACTCTTTCTAGAGTCTCAACATCTTTTTTATATCGTGGTGACCAAAACTGGATGCAGTATTCCAAATGTGGCCTTACCATGCCTTACAATGCCTTCATTGTAAAGTGGTATTAACACTTCACGTGATCTTGATTCTATCCTCTGTTAATGCAGCCTAGCACTGTGTTGTCTTTTTTGGCAGCTGCAGCACACGGCTGGCTCATATTTAAGTGATTGTCCACTAGGACTCTGAGATCCCTATCACAGTTGCTACTATTGAGCAAGGTACCCCCTATACTATACCTGTGCATTTGGTTTTTCTTGCCTAAATGTAGAACCTTGCTTTTTTCACCATTGAATTTCATTTTGTTAGATAGCGCCCAGTGTTCAAGTCTGTCCAGATCCTCCTGTATCCTCCTGTATTTCATTCAATTTCATTATTTGTGAATTGGTCCGGGTAGCCAGGCAACACATTAAGTATTAGATCCAACTTGATAAAAAAATAAACTTGGTTCTCATGGAACCTTGGTCCTAATGAATGCATTTGATTCTATGCTCGAGGGTTGGTTTTTTAAAACTTTCTTCTGTGAGCCTACCAGAGTTGGTTCGAAAGAGAAGGAAGAGGGGAGAAAAAGAGAGGAGAGACTAGGAACGCCACTGATAAGAGGAATAATGAGGAATAATTGTTGCTATCCTTTGAGTTTGCTTCAAGTGCCATGGTGGTGCAGTGGTTAGAATGCAATACTGCAGGCTAATACTGCTGACTGCCCGCAGTTCGATTTTCACTGGCTCAAGGTTGATTCAGCCTTCCCTCCTTCCAAAATTGGTAAAATGAGGACCCAGATTGTTGGGGGCAATATGCTGATTCTTTAAACTGCTTAGAGAGAGCTGTAAAGCCCTGTGAAGCGGTATATAAGTCTAAGTGCTACATTGCTATTGCTATTCTGACACTACAGAAGGAACTGGACAGCACCTTCAGGGGAAAAAAATTCATCTATGATTTAGAAAAATGATGAACCTACCCAGGATTCATGGCTATTGTACATTAAATCTTTCAGCTAAGCTGACTGAGTAGGTGCCTTAATTTTCAGGCGCATAGTTTAAAGAAAATGTATTACAACTGTATGATCTTAAGACACCAGGAGAATGAAAAAAAAGTGACACAGTCATTAGTGTGTGGTTGTCTAAAATGTGCGTGCCATCTGCTTCAATAAATTATGTCAAGGATTTATTATGTGGTGCACTTTTGTGGTGAACTAATGAGAACAAGAAGAATGATAATGGAGTTAATTGTACTCCAGTCAAACATAACATTTTTTCCCCTTTATGTGCAGATAGCAGTGGCATTCTCTCATTATTTGGATTACCAAAACTGCTTCCTTCTTCCCTCCCTCCCCTATATTTGTGTGTGTGTGTGTGTGTGTGTGTGTGTGTGTGTGTGTGTGTGAGAGAGAGAGAGAGAGAGAGAGAGAGAGAGAGAGAGAGAGAGAGAGAAAGAGAGAGAGAGACACACACACACACACACACACACACAGAGAGAGAGAGAGAGAGAGAGAGAGAGAGAGAGAGAGAGAGAGAGAGAGAGAATCAGTCAATGAATCAATGAATAAAATAATCTGAGCTCAGTCCACGAATTTTCAAAGTATTTCTTTTTTTTTTTTTCCCTCAATATAAAATTTTTATTGTTTTTATCATAAAAAAAGAAATACATCACAGATATTACACAATGTTATATCCCATCCCCCCACCCCCCGGACTTCCCAAACCAACCTAGGCTAATATTCAAATACAAGTAAACAAATATTAATATCTCTAACTCCAAAGTCTAAACTTAAACAATCCATCTCCTCCGTATTAATAAAAATTATTCATTTAGTTAGTTCTTCAAATATCC
>NW_015386389.1:4640857-4643357 GCF_001527695.2 Protobothrops mucrosquamatus
TTCAAGTTGCAGCGGTGGCGGCGGTTTCTTGCTTCGCCGAAGCGAAGGCGTCCTGGATCGCGGAGAATCCTCGGGGCTCCGGAGGAGTTCTCGCCTACATCGTCCATATAGGACGACTCGGGAACTCAACTCCTACCCCGGGCAGCTCACCTATCCCCTTATGCCCAGGGGAAAGGTATCAAGCCGTTTGACAGCTGATAAAGTATTTCTTGTCTGTATGAAACAGAAATTCAAACCCAGATTATATGTTAAGCATGTGAATCATGTCTAATATATCTGGAACATGTTCCTTTTCTTATGCTTTTCATTTTTTTCAGAAGGTGGACTTTAATGGCAATTCAGCAAAACTGCACTGAATTAACAATACGTGGAATTGCCTTATAGAATCTCAGGGTGATGGCAATGAATTCTGAACAGGAAGTTCCAGAACATTTCTGGAACAGCTTCAGGCTGGGGTTGGATGGTTTTTTTCTCTTTTTTAAAAAAAATAATAATATTGAAAGCCAGTAGAATTAAAATTTGGTCAATTGGTAAGTAGATAACTAGGTAAGGTAGATTTTTTTTCCTTGTTCTTTGAGCATGTCCTGTTTTTCACAACCTGGAGAACATACAGTAACTGTAGTAATTCCTTGTTCCTTTCCCAGTTTATCTTTCTTAATTTCTTAGTAGAGAACACATGAACACTTTTATATTTCAACAAGTTTTTTTTTTCCCTTGAGGCAAGGTAGGGAGTGGCGGTTCCAGATGTATCTCAATAGAAGGCTTAATAGTTCATACGCCATCTTTATAAAGTCATGTGCTCTTGAAGGATATTTTCCCCCTCCCCATTATGAAATGAGTAGAATTCTTGATGACTAATGCCATGAAGTCAATGGCTGTTAAATAACTCATCAAACAGGATTTTAACTACTTTCTTGTTATCCTGATTATTCATGTCTGCTTTTTTCCTGGTAGTAAATCTGTCTTTTGACAAAAGATTTACTCAACTTTCTTCCCATTCATATTCACTCAGCTGAAACTTGCTTAATTAAAATGATAACAAGAGTAGATAAATCTACGATTTTCACTAAATGTCAGTTCAGCATTGCCTTGACTGCTTAGCTACTAAGGTATGCTTGCATCATGCTCCAACAACTTAGATGCTTGACTTGTGATCCTATTAAGCATGGTACAATCAAATATTACTCTTGGAAAATATAAAAGAATGCCTCCAGCTCTGTGCTATTCAGTTCAAATTTGGTTCACTTTTGCTCTTTTGCCCTCTTTCCTATCATCATCATCATCCTCATCGTCATCCTCCTCCTCACTATCATCATCAATTACCACCTGAAGAAAAAAAAAAAAACAAGTAACAACTTGGCTTTGGACAGTTTTCTTCTCCTCTTACCAAGGCCATTGTGACTTCCATATTGAAGAAAAAGAAGAGAGTTTTATCTCCCTTCTTCATTGCTTCAACAACTGACCTGAAGGCTATACTGACAGAGAATATTTGGAGTCTGTCAGATTCACTCTGACATAGAACATAGAACATCAGGGTTGGAAGGGACCTTGGAGGTCTTCTAGTCCAACAGGAGACCCTATACCATTTCAGACAAATGGCTGTCCAGTCTCTTCTTAAAAGCCTACAGTGATGGAGCACCCACAACTTCTGAAAGCAAGCTGCTCCACTGTTAGATTGTTCTCACTGTCAGGAAACTTCTCCTTAATTCTAGGTTGCTTCTTTCCTTGGTTAGTTTCCATCTGTTGCTTTTTTGTCTTGCCTTCTGATGCTTTGGGAAATAAGTTGGCCCCCTCTTCTTTGTGGCAGCCCCTCAAATATTGGAACACTGGTATCAGATCACCCTTAATCTTTTTTTTTCACTTGTTGTTTTTGTTGTTAATTGCGAAGTCGTGTCCGACCCATCGTGACCCCATGGACAACGTTCCTCCAGGTCTTCCTGTCCTCTACCATCTTCTGGAGTCCATTTAAGTTCATGCCTACTGCTTCAGTGACTCCATCCAGCCACCTCATTCTCTGTCGTCCCCTTCTTCTATTGCCCTCGATCTTTCCTAGCATTAGGCTCTTCTCCAGTGAGTCCTTCCTTCTCATTAGGTGGCCAAAGTATTTGAGTTTCAACTTCAGGATCTGGCCTTCTAAAGAGCAGTCAGGGTTGATCTCTTCTAGGACTGACTGGTTTGAACGCCTTGCAGTCCAAGGGGCTCGCAGGAGTCTTCTCCAGCACCATAGTACAAAAACCTCAATTCTTTGTCGCTCAGCCTTTCTTATGGTCCACCTTTCACATCCATACATTACAACTGGGAAAACCATGGCCTTGACTATACACATTTTTGTTGGCAGAGTGATGTCTCTGCTTTTTAGTATGCTGTTTTTTTTGTTGCTCTTCTCTGCACTCTTTCTAGAGTCTCAACATCTTTTTTACATCGTGGTGACCAAAACTGGATGCAGTATTCCAAGTGTGGTCTTACCAAGACATCATAAAGTGGTATTAATACTTCACGT
>NW_015386389.1:4648357-4651011 GCF_001527695.2 Protobothrops mucrosquamatus
CTTTAAACATCCAAGCAACATTGTCAGCCAGTCCAATGGTCAGAGTTTCCGGGTTTCCAAGCAGAAGTCACAGAACAAGAGATCAACAACAACACACACAAAACTCCAAGGAATCAACGTTTGTTCCTGACAAATGCCTCTCCCCACAGCGTCTCCTTAAATCTCAGTCTCCAGGTGTGCCTTGTGGAGAAGGGCAGGATGCTCTCCTCCTGAGTAATTGAGCCTGCTTGCATTGTTCCCTCCTTCTCTCCACTCTCCATGCTCTAGGATCAGATGGGGATGGCCCTTGCTCGTCGCCTGAAATCTGTCTCTCCTGTTCATCCTATCCCAATCCTGAAGGGCCCTGGCCTGCCTCGGCCTGCTCTTCCTCACATTCCTCTGAAGCCACAGACACCCCTCCCTCGATCTCCATAGGATCCCATTCCAGTTCATTTTCCTCCGCAGATTCAGGCTCTGACGGAGGCACAACACTATATATTTAATCCTATTGATTTTAATTATCTTTCATAGAGCTTTTGTGCTACCCCTAGCAAGTCATGGGTAGGTATTCCATTGGCAGTAATTGCCACAATTGGGGTTTCCAAACTCTCTTCCAGAAAGCTGAAGGGAGTCCTCCAAACTTTAACAGAATATGTCATTTAGGACAGGGGTCCCCAACCCCCAGTCTGTGGATCAGTACTGGGCCACAGCATGCCAGCAACCGGGCCACACAAACAAGCAAAGCCCATCCATGAGATGCAGGGAGCACACAAAACCACACACCTTCCGGTCCGTGGAAAAATATCTCTCCACGGAACTGGTCCCTGGGGACCTCTGATTTAGGAGGCTGGACATGATAGCGATATCCTTGCTCTGACTTTGGATTTTCCCTGGAAATGTTCATGTATTCGGTCTGCTAGAAGCGAGATGAACCAGGGCTTGAATGACTGAGATCAGGGACTCCTGGCCCAAGGAAAAGTCATTTGGGGTAAGTTGTATGAAAGGAAGTAGAGGTAGAATTTGGGTGGACATATTGTATGGGGTCAAGCACATTAAATTGCCTCTATTTAAACATAAATGTATGTGTGTGGAGGTAAAACCTATTCTTAAATCATTTTATTCCAGTCTACTCCAAGTACACCTGCTGTATTTGTCCTACAGAAATTCAGACAAACGTGAGACAGTAAAACAAAAACAGATATAGAAAACTGTCCAGTTGTTATCTGGATTTCTTGCAGCCACGAAGGTGCCTTGGAATCTCAATTCAGGTGGTGCAATGGTCTACTATAATTGTTTTCTATTTCACATGGAGCTGAGTGACCACAATCTTCTGCAAGAAGCAGAAATCTTGTGGCTCAACCGTCAAAAAGGAAAAAACAAACAATTTCCAGGCATTAGAGAGGCTGGTCAGCTTCTGTTGTGATCAATACTCACTCAATAAATTGAATAAATTAGTTATAAGGAAACTGCTTCTGGATATTCTCTTAGGAGCTTTCCTGAACAAAGTTGCTGATCATAGAGAGCTGAAAACTTGATAACTCCGAAAAGGATCTATACACTATTGAATTTTTGTGACAGAATTCTCACTTTGTATGCTTGTCATTAGTCCACCAATGATTCAAATTAAAGTGCCTTTCATGCTTGAAGACTATTTCTGTCAGACTGATTTCTATTAGAGAGAAACATGTTCATGACTTGAAGATAATCTAGAAAATTTGCAGGTGGCCTATAATTTCTAGGTGAATTGACACAAAGATGAATGTTTTGCTTTGTACCAAAAGTTAGGTTTTCCTGGAATTTTTGATACGTGTCTCTCCCCCAAAACATTATTAGAGTTGCTGAAAAATGATGAATATAAGTAAAATAGACATACTTATACATGGATCAAGGCTTAGGTTTAGGAATATAAAGAAGACAGGATCTCAGAAGACTCAGAAGCATTTTGAGGACACAAAGAGTTAAATAGCTTGACTAAAGATTTTTGTTGTTAATTGCGAAGTCGTGTCTCACCCATCGCGACCCCATGGACAATGTTCCCTCAGGCCTTCCTGTCCTCTACCATCTTCTGGAGTCCATTTAAGCTCACACCTACTGCTTCAGTGACTCCATCCAGCCACCTCATTCTCTGTCGTCCCCTTTTTCTCTTGCCCTCAATCTTTCCCAACATTAGGCTCTTCTCCAGTGAGTCCTTCCTTCTCATTAGGTGGCCAAAGTACTTGAGTTTCAACTTCAGGATCTGGCCTTCCAAAGAGCAGTCAGGGTTGATCTCCTCTAGGACTGACCGGTTTGATCGCCTTGTAGTCCAGGGGACTTGCAGGAGTCTTCTCCAGCACCATAGTTCAAAGGCCTCAATTTTTTGGCGCTTAGCCTTTCTTATAATGAAGAGAAGGACGAGGGGGGACATGATAGCAGTGTTCCAATATCTCAGGGGTTGCCATAAAGAAGAGGGAGTCAAGCTATTTTCCAAAGTGCCTGTAGGCAGGACAAGAAGCAACGGGTGGAAACTAATCAAGGAGAGAAGCAATCTAGAACTAAGGAGAAACTTCCTGACAGTGAGAACAATTAACCAGTGGAACAACCTGCCTCCAGAAGCGGTGAATGCTCCAACACTGGAAGTTTTTAAGAAGAGATTGGACAGCCATTTGTCCGAAATGGTATAGGGTTTCCTGCCTGAG
>NW_015386389.1:4651111-4668733 GCF_001527695.2 Protobothrops mucrosquamatus
CTACTATTATTATTATTATTATTATTATTATTATTATTATTATTATTATTATTATTATTATTATAGTCCAACTTTCATAGCCATACATTGCAACTGGGAAAACCATGGCCTTGACTATACGTACTTTTGTTGGCAGGGTGACAAGAATTTCCTTGGAAGCCATGGTGGCTGGGGAATTCTGGGAGTTGAAGTCCACACATCTTCAAGTTCCTAAGGTTGAGAAACATTGTCTTAAGCCAGGGATCTTCAAACTTGGCCCTTTTATGACTTGTGGACTTCAACTCCCAGAATTCCTCAGCCGGCATGCCTGGCTGAGGAATTCTGGGAGTTGAAGTCCACAAGTCATAAAAGGGCCAAGTTTGAAGACCCTTGTCTTAAGCAATATTATCAGACATGCTGATTGAAATATCAGCACAGGAAGACTGGCTTGGTGAGTTGTGGTCTTGTCCAGAGTTACTTGGCCACCATTGTTAGCCACCAAGACAGGGCCGACTTCCATGCTTGGTGGTTTGTTTCTGAAGCTTCTAGAGAATGTCCACAAAGAGATATCTAAGATCTGAGGTGTCCAAAGTATTCCTTCTCTATTTCTCTGGGGCAATAAGGAAAGTTTCATTAAGTAGGTGACTTTTTCTATTTGCCAAATCTGAACTTTAAAACTTTTGCCTGCAATATCTTCCATCACCGTGGTGGTGCAGTGGAAAGAGCCATGGTGGTGCAGTGATTAGAAGCAGTATTGCAGGTGGACTCTGCCCACTGCCAGGAGTTCGATCCTGGCTGGGTCAAGGTTGACTCAGCCTTCCATCCTTCCAAGATCGGTAAAATGAAGACCCAGATTGTTGGTGGCAACAGGCTGACTCTGGAAATCACTTAGAGAGGGCTGTAAAGCACTATGAAGCAGTTTATAAGTCTAAGTGCTATTGCTATCAAGACATTTTGCAAATGAAGAGGAAATATGCATAAATGGACATTATGTCAATCATCTCAAGTCATTTATACAGATTATTAGTGAGTGATGGAACTTAATGTTTTCTCTTTTTGATTTTTTTTAATCAAAGAAGATTTTTTTTTGCAAAGCAAAAGAATAGAAATTTAAAGACAAATGTAAAGAAAAGTACTGTAGAAAAAAAATGAAATGAAAAAGAGAAAGCAAGAAGGAATCTTCTTTACAATAGTTATAAATTTATCCTTTCTCTTATAATTATAGCGTGGCTCTTTTCCTCCCATATTCAACCCATTCTAACTGTCAAATCCATAAGCCAAAAGTCCCCCCCCCTACAAAAACTCCATTTAAGGGTTTCCAGTCACTAACAAATATAGTTGTTATCTTTTCTCTAATCAATCAAATCCATTTTGCCATTACTGCCAATTCTGTCATCTTCACCAACCATTCCTCCATTATGGGTAGGACCTTAACATTTTCAAGCCCTTCATAAATATTTGTGACCTTTCAGAGAAGTTCTTAGATTCTGTTTGTATCACAGTCAATCTGAAAATACAGATTTCTGCTTAAAATTATATACTGCATTTGGTACTTATCTTTTTTTTAAAAAAAAAAAAACACCTCCATGTTTCTTCCTAATGCGTACAACTGAAAAATTTATCTAGAGAAATCTTAGAAGACCGTGTCTCTTAAACACACAGTTCTAGGATAGCTGGCCTAAAGAAATAAATTTCAAAACACATTCTCTGCATGGGTTCAGTTCCTCCTTTGAGACTTGCAACACCGCACTCTTCTGCAGAGCTAAATGCACAGATCTTGGCACGTGTTTGTGAGCACGTGTATATGTTTGTGTGTACCTGTGTCCTGTCAGTGGTGAGCAAGATAAAAATAAAGTTTTTAAAGAACAATCTTCAAATCTATAACACCAAAGTAAAAATCAATAGCTCCTTCTATAAAAATCATGCAGGGAAACAGAATGCCAAAATACTGGGCTTGAGGAGATAATATAAATTAGTGGCTTTTCATAAAAGAGAAATCCTTTGGAATAGAATGTTACCAGAGCGGAATCAATATTCTTTTTTTGGATATGACAACTTTTGAGCTTATAAATCAAGTTCTATTTCCCATTTCAATTGATAAAATAGTTCAGATTTGCAATTTTTTAATATTAGAGGAAGAACACATATTATTATCCTGTGAGCTATTTCAGGGTCTTTAATGTGTGGAAAGATATGAGGTTAATATATAATAAGTTGTCTTATATAAGTTAGCCTTTAATTTTTCAGGCAGCCAAATGCTTCATTTAGTGTGAGAATCTTCTACTTCTCTAATTCCAGGATTGCAAAGTGTGGCTGTTCAGAGGCTGGTAGATTCCAACTTACCATCAAAGGGGAACTTACCATTGTTGAAGGAAAAATCTGCATCAGGGTCCAGTCCAAGCTGGGAATAAACAAAATGGACACTGCTTTAGAAAGAAGGTTCTTGTTTATTTAAGAGCAGAACCACAACAGCATGTGGCTCTGGAGCAGCTGACTACATGGTGCTGGGAATGGTGGGTTTTTATACCTTCTTGGGCTTTTGTTTTTGGTGTTGTTCCTGTTCTGTGGCATGAACTTTGACCTGAGGTTCACCGTGCCCTTTTGGTATTCTGATGGGGGTGGTTTTAATTCTATTATGTCCTAAAGCTCATGTACTGTTTCTCTGGAGCTGTGGCTGATGGCTATATCCTGTGTTGGATTTTTGGGTGAGGGGTTGCTGGTTCTTATTCTATCACTCTGCTATTGTTAACTATCAGTTTTGCTGCAAGGGATTTCAAAAAATTTTTTGTCTTGAATGGGCTTCTGCCTGGTAGTATTTGCTCATGAATGGGGTCTCAGGCTTTCTGAATGGGATTATCAAATCTGTATTTCTACAGAGCTGGCCTGCTTCATTTCTGTTTGAGGCTATTAAGAAAAACTGGGCTTGCTTTTCTGTCTTTTAAGATCCTTTGGGGAAATATAATATTCTGCCTTTTTAATATTCCCCAAAATATTTCCTTCTCACGGGGGGGGGGGGGTGGCGCTAACCTCCCACACCACCAATGGGGAAATTGTTGCCAAAAACATCTAGAAAGCCATAGACTTTTCATCCTTGGACTAATATTAAAATGATTCTCCATAATTCTACAGCAATAAGACTTCTTTTTGTCTTCTTTCAACCTTATAAAATTTTCTACTGATGAGAACTGAAGCTCCAGGTGTCCCTTGGCATGAGATGATCTTTTCCTGGGCTAGGCTATTAGAAAAATTAAGTAGATCCAATAAGGCAGGAATTCACAATTCATTTTTCTGATGGAGAGGAGGAACCATGGTGGCGCAGTGGTTAGAATGCAGTATTGCAGATTAACTCTGCCCACAGTCAGGAGTTCAATCCTGATGGGCTTGAGGTTCCATCCAACCGATGAAGACCCAGATTGTTGCGGGCAATATGTAGGCATTATAAATAACTCAGAGAGTGCTCTAAAGTACTCTGAAACAGAATATAAATGTAAGTGCTATGGCTATTGTTAAATGCTGTGGCACCCCATATTTTGATATAGCAAAGTGTTTTGGCTTTGCCAAAATGGCATTTTTATTATGTCTCCTTCCTTTCAAGCCATTTTCATCAAAAAGGGGAGAATGTAATTGTATCCAAACAGATCAACAGGAATACATAGGCTTCCACAATTTAAAATAATTCTAAATAATAATTTTATTATGTAACAATTTTGTTAAAATAAATTATTAGCATACTTACCTTTGCTAACATTTTTCCTAGCTGTATCCCTTGAAGAGCTTGATTTTGTACCCCTAATGACCTTTGGATATTCTGTCTTCACCCCTTCATTTTTTATCTAATCAGCAATCCACAATTCCCATGCATTTCTTTCCCCTTAGTAAAATACATTACAGATGCACTGTCTCATTTGTCCCTACAGTAAGCAGTAAATAAAGGCACACAGTTGTGTTTCTGCAGGGGGTTGACTTTTTGAATAGCCAGATGGCATTATTTTACATATAAGTGCAGAGGTCCTATGCTGATCTTACATTGTCCACAGAGTCACTATTATTTGTCTTTATGACTGTTGGCAAGACCGAGACATAAAAATGTTACTGAAGCTATCAAGGGATAGGAGCTTACTTTTCTCAAGGAAAAATGATGTTTCCTTTGTCAGTCTCTTACTCCTGGAAAGTAAGACCTCATGGGCTTCCTTGGGAAAGGAACTCTATTCCATTTCCAAAGTGTGCCCCAAGTAATGTATTTTTCCCTGTCCTTTATAAAGTAAGATAGATTGAAACAGAGAGCTAAAGAATAAGTTGAGTCAAAATATTACCTATGACAGACATGTCAAACACAAGGCCCGGGGGCCGGATGTGGCCTGCGAAGTGGTTTCTTGTGGCCCACGAAGCCATCCTGGAAACAGTAAGGGAATGGCCCCCGCCGCCATGGCCTTGGCCCAGGCCGGCCGAGAGCCAATGTACAATTTTGTGGTGGCCATCTATGCCGAAATGCATTCAGTCTTAGCTCCACAAGGCCATCTAGAAACAACGAGGAACCAGTCCCTGCTGCGTCGGCCCTGCCCCCTGCTGCATCGGCCCCACCCCCATGCTGGGGAGGTGTCACCCTTGGTGAGGAATGAAGAAATGGACCATGCCTTGGTGCTTGCCCCAGTCCCACCCCCTTCTGCCAGAGACCCTCAGATCTGTCTCACTCCTGCCCAGGCCCCCACAGGCACCCTTGACGCGAACAATGTAGAGCTGGCCAGGCCCACCCAGTAGGCCACACCCACTCCATCCACACCCACCCAGTAGGCCACACCCACTCTGGCCACACACACCCCGAGGGCAACCACAATGCTGATGCGGCCCTCAATGAAATTGAGTTTGACACCCCTGACCTATGATATTTATTTACCTACACAAAAATTGGGGGCATGTTGTAAATGCGCCATCCCAGAACCAACATTGGCGCATGCAACATCTTTATATCTTTAGTATGAGGTGGTATCTGTTAATCTCTTTGGTTGACCATACTCATGGTTGGTCTGCAAACAAGGAACTTGATAAGGGAGGATTTCCGGACAAGATTAGGATTACAAATACACAAAAGGATTAGATGTAGTTTAAGTGAATCCAGCATCTAATTTGGATAGAAAACCTGCTGTTTGAAAGGGGAAAAAAGACTTGAGTTGGCACATTTATATGTCTAATACTCTTATTGCTACCACCAATCATATATAAGGTGACCCAATCTTTAGACTGTAAAGTGACAGTTATGGAAGGAGATTCACCCCGACTGCCATAGAGTAGACAGGGCAGACAAAAGGGGACAGAGAGAATCCCCTTACATTAGCAATAGCACTTAAACTTACCTAAGAGGTTTACAAAGTCAGCATATTGCCCCCAACAATCTGGATCCTCATTTTACTGACTTTGGAAGGATGGACGCTGAGTCAATCTTGAGCTGGTCAGAATTGAACTCCTGGCAGTGAGCAGAGTTAACCTGCAATACTGCATTCTAACCACTGCGCTACCACAGCTCTTATGTTAATCTCAGAAGGGAATGACTCTGAGTGTTAGGTTAGGAGATACAAAATCCATATCAACTTCCATCTCATCCCAGGCCATCATTCAAAACCACTATCAGAGGCGGTGACCCTTTGAGAGTTGAATGCAATGAAATTTCATTTAATGTATGCTGATTAGTGTACATTCTAAGTGACAATAAAGTTATTATTCTATTCTATTCTATTCTATTCTATTCTATTCTATTCTATTCTATTCTATTCTATTCTATTCTAGCTTCCTTAATGATATTCTGAACACTTTAACAATTCATCCCTTTGAAAACTTTGGGGCTCCAGAATCTTTCAAAACATCCAGGGACGCATCTCCATTCTCATCTCAGTTTAGCTTGGCGTGTCTGTAGAGTGATATTTAATTTAACATACTGATACCCTTGACACACTTCTATAATGTTTAGAATTTCTATCCCACAGGCATTTCATAAATATATTCCAGCATGATAAACACTCACATATGGCATATTCTGGCAATTAGCCACGGGAAGGAAATTTTTGCTATAAAATAATAAACCCATCATTTTCTTGCTACCAAACAAATCTAGTGAATATTTTCCCTTTTTTCATACTTGATTCTTTAGGGATATATTACTTAAGTACTTATTGAACAAAAAGAATAAAAATAAAGATTTCTATGTCTTGCTTTTTTATTATTAATAGCAAAATTTGTATGATTTCTATTTCTTGGAGGCCAAAAATTATGAATTAAGATTATGAAATTCATTGTCTATGGAGATTCTCAGTCATCCAGGTCATGGTTGCCCCAAATGTGCTTTTTCAAAAGGCAACTGAACGTTCTGTGTTTTTTTTTCCTTGAAGTCATTTTGCTTCTCATCCAAGAAGCTTCTTCAGTTCTGAGTGAATGGTGGAGGATGGAAGGATTTACAGTATATTCTTTGCAGTCATCTGGTCGTTAGCATTCTATAACACTAATTGTTCAGTGAAAGCTGAAGTTACTGTTTTAGAATGGGGGAAAGAAATAATTATTATTATTATTAATAATAATAATAATAATAATAATAATAATAATAATAATAATAATAATAATAATCCCAAAACAACTGGAGCACCACTTGAACACCATTGGCATTGACAAATTTGCCATTAGTCAATTGCAAAAGGCGGCCTTACTAGGAACTGCTTCCATCCTGCGACGATATCTGTAATAACATCAAACATCCACATCTGCCTATCCCAGGTCCTTAGTAAGGACTCGATAGGTAGACAAAATGCCAAATCCAATCTGAACATCTGGCTGACTGTGCGATGATCCATAATAATAATAATAATAATAATAATAATAATAATAATAATAATAATAATAATAATAATAATAATAATAATAATAATAATAATAATAATAATAATAATAATAATAAAGTTGGAAGGGACCTTGGAGGTCATTGAGTCCAACCCCCTGCTCAGGCAGGAACCCTACACCATTTCAGGCAAATGGCTGTCCAGTCTCTTCTTAAAAACTTCCAGTGTTGGAGCATTCACCACTTCTAGAGGCAGGTTGTTCCACTGATTAATTGTTCTAACTGTCAGGAAGTTTCTCCTTAGTTCTAAGTTGCTTCTCTCCTTGATCAGTTTCCATCCATTGCCTCTCGTCCTGCCTTCAGGCGCCTTGGAGAATAGCTTGACTCCCTCTTCTTTGTGGCAGCCCCTGAGATATTGGAACACTGCTATCATGTCCCCCCTCGTCCTTCTCTTCATTAAATTAGACATACCCAATTCCAGCAACTGTTCCTTATATGTTTTAGCCTTCAGTCCCCTAATCATCTTTGTTGCTCTTCTCTGTACTCTTTCTAGAGTCTCAGCATCTTTTTTTACATCGTGGTGACCAAAACTGGATGCAGTATTCCAAGTGTGGCCTTACTAAGGCATTGTAAAGTGGTATTAATACTTCACATGATCTTGATTCTATCCCTCTGTTAATGCAGCCCAGCACTGTGTTGGCTTTTTTGGCAGTTGCAGCACACTGCTGGCTCATATTTAAGTGATTGTCCACTAGGACTCCGAGATCCCTCTCACAGTTACTACTATTGAGCCAGGTACCCCCTATAATAAGATCCAAGAATGAGGATGGAGCAATTTAAGCGTTTGATTTTTTTTCTGAAATGTAACAAGAAAAGGAAGGTAGATAGAGTACACCGGTATATAAAAGCTTCACCTCTTTAGAGAAGCAAATGAAGCTTAAGAAAACAAGATGAATAAAGGTGCTTATCTTGTTAAGTGTTCTGAATCCTCAAGTCTAAGCTTTTTTTCTGAAGTTTGCAACTGATTAAAGAATGGAAAGCAAACTAAAAGTTTGCGTGACAAAAATGTCAAAACATTCAATTTCCAATGAGATACGATGGTTTTATTGCACAGCACAGAAGAAAAGGTAATTTTGGGAATATTTCTTTAGAATGGTACATATAATCCTGATATTAAGCTTTCAGACCAGAGAGAATACAGATTTTACTTTACGTCATGAGAAATGTCTATTTTTACCTTATGTGTCCTGTGTGATGCTTTTATTGCTTATTGCTTATATTGCCCACCAATAGGTCGTTTGTCATTTTGGGGACTCACGAGAAATACATAGCTGCAGATCTTCTGATGTGCATAGCCACCCCAAAAGGGGTGATATAATGTCATTTGAAATCTTCTTACAGCTCTTCAAGGAAGGATCAAACTAAGCATAAAGTACCAATTTAAAATATGAAATATATCAATACAATGCTAGCAATAGAGAAAACAAGTTTAACTAGGAAAGTACAAAGGGGAAGTTAAATTACCTTCTTCCACCCAATTTTTGAAAGTAGTTGTTGTGAGTCCATGCCAGCCAGTGGACCCAGCAGCTGAGTCCGGGGAATCAAAGGAGGAGGATGAAGAGGGGTTTGGAGAGCCATCAGAGTCAGAGGGATGAGTTACAAGACTCACAATCTGATGAAGAGCCTGGCCCCTCCAATCATGGTCAGGATGAGACACAGCTGTGTGGGGAAGATGAGTCAGACTCTAGAGCAGGTCAGAGGGAGTCAATACGGCAACTCCAAGGGAGGAGGAGAAGGCATTGAGAAGCCATGCCTTGGGGCTGCTTAATAAAAAGGGAAGGTTTGGGCGGTGCTGGTTGCTGAAGGCAACCATTGCAAAGTACTTCATGGGATCATGTTCTGTTGGTATTGCCGGTGACTAATTCCTTGTTTTGCATTGTGTTTTGTGTGGACAATTTCCTCCATTTGGATTGTGTTTTGTTGCTTTTGGACCATTTGGCAGGTTTGTTACCAATATTAAAAGGGGTTTTGTTTTCTTCTGAGTCTCCAGCCTATTTCTCAAAAGGGGTTTTGTCCTTGTGCATTTAACAAGGACGGCTATAGGCTGGGACAGAACAGTAGCACCTGATTTGGAAGAAACATTGATTAAGTAAAACGCTTCCAATCTCCTTCCAGTCCCACCAAACTGAAGATTGTCAGGCTTGATGTGAGATCTTCTTCACACACCAAGCAATGATGTAGAGTAGCGAACAAGCTTCTTCTTTTTTTTTTAAGACAGGTGTCTTAGTCAACTTTCTGAATATTATTGGGGCCCTGAACTAGGTGAAGTTGGGATGAAAAGTGTGTGAGACAAGAGGTGAGAACACTTCCGGGAAATGCCACATTTATTTCTCCATTGCTGGCTTCAACATATTTGACTCAGTGAAGTTGCTATTCCAAATGAGCCACTCACAATCACCTCTGCAAGCTTTGCATGGATTGTATGGTTGCCCCCATATTATTGCACACAGTTTTTAAGCTTGCTTTTTTGTTTCAGTAGCGCTACCTATTCAGACGTAGCTGGACTGGAAAACAAAAAGAATCGCACCAGCCTTAGTGTAAAAATGTGGCAATGCAATTAAGAAGAAAAAGCACCAAAATATTATTGGTCAGTTGCTTTTTGTAGGAGAAGAGCAGGCAGACCTGGGGAAGGCAGAGTTAAGTGCGTCATCATCTTAGAATCATTAGTTGCCACAAATGACCCAAGTCCAACCCCTCTTGAATTCGTTTGATCCTTATCTGGCGCCAATTTAATACTGTATTTTAGTTGATTAGATTCTTCTGCATAGGCTTGAGCAATAAATCTTTTGAACTGCAACTGAACATACAATCCCGATCCTTTGTTTCTATGGTCTACTCTGAGCTGCCTGCTCCCGTGGCTGAAAGGCATACAGTGTATTTTAAGTCACAAGAAGAGACAGTTAACTATGGAAAATGCCATTATGGATCATAGGTCTAGAGGCACATCTTTACATTTCTTTCAGATGTTGTATCAGTGTAACTCTCTAACACAGAGGCATCAAACTCGCCACATCACATGACGTGTCACAACATATCACAACTTTTTTCCCCTTGCTGGAGCTGGGGTGAGTGCAGCTTCCGTGTAACGCATCTGGCCCAACTTCCTGCAGTTTGATACCCCTGCTCTAACACATACAATGTATGTGTTAGAGTGTTTAAGACAGCTCCTGTCTTAAACACTCTAACACAGGTAGTGTTTAAGACAGTGGTTCTCAACCTTTTTAATGCCGCGACCCCAACCGGTCGTAAGTCGAGGACTAAACCGGTCGTAAGTCGAGGACTAAACTGGTCGTAAGTCGAGGACTAAACCGGTCGTAAGTCGAGGACTACCCAACCGGTCGTAAGTCGAGGACTTTCCCTGCCCGGGAGCGCCACGCATGAGTGGTTCCACCCCCTGCGCTGGCCGAGGCGTAGCTGGCAAGCGGCAGAGACGGAGCAGGCCGACTACCAGCTGGCCCAGCTCAAGGGAGGTAAGGCACCCGCCGGAAAAGGGGGAAAAATGGCGGACAAAAAAAATGGCGGACAAAAAAAATGGTGGGCAGCCTTGCTTGGTGACCCCCATGAAATGGTCGATCGACCCCAAATGGGGTCCCGACCCACAGGTTGAGAACCACTGGTTTAAGACAACTCCTAATATTTTTCTTGCCCAAATACACACACACACACACACACACACACAAACACAGAAATTGGGTTAACCCCTGCATTGTCTCTATGGCCCACTTCGAGAAAAACACACACGAGAAGTCCCTAAGAAACTTGCCCTTGCCTCCTGACTCCTTAAAAGCTCTTTATTTTTAAAAGCAATAACCTTTTTTATTGTAGAACTCAGGAGCTACAGGAAAACATACCAGCCAATATTAAAATCTGACCTTTATTTCTTCAGGGTCTGTCTTTATTCATTCAAAATTCATCAAGGTTTGCAGGCTTCGCAATAATGAACGATGTTGTGAACTCCTTATGGCTGAAAAGCAATCTTCAAACGTTTTCCTTCCTCACCCCCTACTGGTGAAAGTAACGATGAAGTTTTATTGCAGGAGAAAATAGGAGTGGAAGTATTTTAAACTTTTGATAACACTGTTGTCCAAACAAACTGGGATGTAAAGTAAACAAAGCCTTCTCCTAGAGGTACTCAATGTAATTTATACTGGGCTGATTACTGAAGAAGGTTGGAATAACTGTTAATATTGGGAAAAAACTATTTACTTAGTTACCTGGTGGTAACCTGATATAAACCTGGTGTCTGTGAAGTTTCTTTAAAAAAAAAAAAAAAAAAAAAGAAGTGATGAGGTCTATTATTTAGAAGTCTCTTCCAAGAAGAGATCAGGTAGAATTTGCTTTGTGTACATGCTTATGTATGTTTGTTTAATGACTAGATCACAACTGGCAGCAATCTCAAACAGCCTCAGGGCTATACCAGGGGTAGGAAACCTTGGCTCTTTTATGACTTGTGGACTTCAACTCCCAGAATTCCTGAGCCAGCCATGCTGAGGAGAAATGGAGAGGTTTCCATACTGAGCCATGCTGGCTCAGGAATTCTGGGAGTTGAAGTCCACGAGTCATAAAAGAGCCAAGGTTGCCTACCCCTGGGCTATACAGAAGTGAGAGGAAGCATTTAATGTTGATTTTCCTTTTTCCGGTTCTTTTAAAAAATTATTTCCAAAGCTTTTGTTTATACAGTTTGATCTTGTGTTCAGATTCTCCTTTGGCACCTTTTATCCGCAAGTGAAAATGTATTTTTCCCCCATTAATCTCTCCTGACTTAATACTAAGAGCTTGTATGTATCCAATGGCATATCCACAGTCCCCGTTTACAAATTACCAATGAGCAATTTGAAACACAGAGAGACAGAATTTCATCTTTCAGTATGTCCTTTTAAATGCTGTTTCCTCATAAAGTGCACATTGAGCCCCCAAACACACATTTCTGAATATGTCTTATCCTAAACATTTTATGTGCATTCTGGTTTTTAATTGCTGTGGGTTTTGTCCTGGCATAACCATCCTTTCCTTTGGAGGAGAATAAAATCTGTGGAATGGTTTTCTTTCAATTCATATATTAGTCCTCCAAATATGAACCATGCAGTTTACTTTGAAAAGCAGACTTACAAGTAATCCTTGAGTTTCACTAAGAGTGAGCCACAGAATCTGAGCTAGAGAACAGATAGATGCTTTCCTCCAATTCATTAGTAATTTTATTTGTACATATTTCCCAATTGGGCGATTTTGTCATTGCTGTCTTCCTTGATGCCATTGAGAATACTATTTCCAATTAATGCTTGTTTCCCAAAGAAGTACAAAATGAAATTAATGAACCCAATTTCCATTTCATCCATCAATTGTTACCCACAGGTTTCTCAGTGATGCCAGCAAATGCAAGAAGACAACAGATTAGGGTAGTGTTGAAAGAACATCTTCATCAGGGTCCAGTCCAAGCTGGGAATAAACAAAATGGAGACTGCTTTAGAAAGAAGGATGTAGTTTATTGAAGGGCAGACCCAGACAGAAGTGTAGCTCTGGGAAAGCTGAACACATGTAATAGGGAGTGAATTTTTATACCTTCTTGGGCTTTTGTGTTTGGAGTTGTTGCTGTGGCATGAACTTTGACCTGAGGTTCAGTGTGCCTTTTCTGGTATTCTGATGGTGTTGGGTTAATCCTATTATGTCCTAAAGGTCATATCCCACTTCCTTGGGGGTGTGGCTGATGACTATGTCCTGTGTTGGATTTTTTGGGTGTGAGGGTTTCTTGATTCTAGGGATCATTGTCTTTCTAATCCCATCAGCTTCTAGCTTTCTGGCTCCAACCTTCCTGAATGGGTTATCACATCTGCATTTCTGCAGACCTGGTTTCTGCTGAGTTTTTGGCTGGGGGGGGAGGGAGAAATTTCTGCCTTTTTAAAGATCTTCTCCATTATTCCTTTGGAGAAATATATTCTGCCTTTTTAATATTCCCCAAAATATTTCTTTGTCTGAATTCTTCCCACAGTAGCATCTTTGTATTCACGTAACATCTTGAGATCTTGTCTATGAGGAATCTCAGTCATCCAGCAGCTCATGGTTGTCTCAAAGGTGCTTTTTTCAAAAGGCGACAGGATGTTGTTTTTCTTTGAGGAGGACGTTTCGCTGGTCATCCAAGAAGCTTCTTAAAGTTCTGAATGAAGAAGCAGAACTGAAGAAACTTCTTGAATGACCAGCGAAACATCCTCCTCAAGAAAAAACAAAGTCCAGTTTTCTTTTGAAAGAGCACCTTTGAGACATCTTCAGATCTTAGCATTGAAGATGTCACCAAGTTGGTTAATGAAACCTCTGCAAGAAAACACCCAAACTCAGACAGCACCGAGGACCTCACAGTAATAGATTCTTTTGATTCTTCTTTTTTTCTCCCCTTAAATGTTCACATGCCCTTCTTGATTTCTTTAGTAACAAAACTCAGAATTTTCTTCCAGGCTTGTAGATTAGTCCATGGCAGCAAATATCCAAGGGTCTGATGACCCTTTAAAGGCCAATACATTTATTATTGTTTACATTCCGGTTGATTAAATTTAGGAATTCATTTTTTTTGTGTATTTGTCTGAAAATACTTTTTTAAAAAAACTGTCTGATACATTACAATGTATTTTACTTTTTCCAAATGCCACAGGCTACTTAAGTTTTAGATCAAATAAGGAAAATCTATTTACAAGTCTCTGCATTTTTAAAAGTGAGTTGTTGGCGTTGAAATCCCTTTGCTTATCTAATATTAATCTTCCCTACAATATCATTGTTGGTTCTTCTTCGTGGTTCCCTGTCATACCCTCTCCACCTGCTTTATTTTATTCTCAGTCTTCAAGTCTTTCTCTTTAGTTTTTAAAACCAAAGTAGGCTGGAGAGGGAGAACTGACCTGCCAGCTATTTCTATTTATTTCTGTGGTTCCTGTTTGAACTCTGGCAATCTGTTAGAAAGGGCCTTATTAAGATGGCTATCCAAGTGTTTTAACAATGCACCAGCCGTTCTTTGATATATTTCTAGGGCAAATTCTAAGATGTGTAAAAATATGTGAGAAAGGGAAGGAAGAAAAAAGGGAAGGAGAGAGGGAGAGAGAGAGATAGACAGAGCCAGAGAGGGAATTAAAAGAAAGGAGAAAGATAAGGGCAAAAGAGGGATTAAATGGATGAAGAAGGGAAGGGGAAGTAGAAATGGAAGGAAAAAATCTGAAATTATCATGAATTATTATAATGAACCATGCAATTTAGCAGATATTATGATAATGTGCCACATAATTTAGCATAAAGTATGATAATGAACCAAGTAAGGTAGCACACATTGTCATAAATTATGATAATACCTAGGTAAATTAACAAAGGTATCATAAATTGTGGGTTTCCAGGTAAATTACAGAATATAGTAATATGGCTTTGAGCTTTCTCTAAAGCAGTGGTTCTCAACCTGTGGGTCGGGACCCCATTTGGGGTCGATCGACCATTTCACGGGGGTCGCCAAGCAAGGCTATCCGCCATTTTTTTGTTCGCCATTTTTTTTGTCCGCCATTTTTCCCCCCTTTTCCGGCGGGTGCCTTGCCTCCCTTGGGCTGGGCCAGCTGGTGGTCGGCCTGCTGCGTCTCTGCCGCTTGCCAGCTACGCCTCGGCCAGCACAGGGGGCGGAACCACGCATGCGCGGCGCTCCCGGGCAGGGAAAGTCCTCGACTTATGACTGGTTGGGTAGTCCTCGACTTACGACCGGTTTAGTCCTCGACTTACGACCGGTTTAGTCCTCAACGTACGACCGGTTTAGTCCTCGACTTATGACCGGTTGGGGTCGCGGCATTAAAAAGGTTGAGAACCACTGCTCTAAAGCCTCTGTTTAGTTCAATTTGATTTTTAACTAGCTTTTTTGCTTGAACTCCTCCCATTTTATTTTATTTTATTCTATTCTATTTTCGTCTCTTTTGTTCATCTGCTGCTGGAGGCCTGCATTTTTTCTGTTTTTATTGGAGGCTGATTTTTATTTTATTTTATTTTCTCTGCCTCTGCGTTTGCTTCTCAGACTTCATTCAAGCCTACTAAACAGCTCATCTCCATCTTTTTTTTATTTTTATTTCTTCTTACTTTGTAGTTTCTCTTGAAGAAAGTACGGGGAATAGATACCTTTCCCTGAGTGTGAAAATATGTTTGGTAAATGCAGATCAGGAATAATTTTATAAAGACAACACATCCCCCCCATTTTTTTAAACAATGCTCGGCTTCTGGCAAACACATATAGACATTTGTACATATACAAGTTTGTTGCATATATACATGTATTTTTTGGACATGAAATCTTCAGGATTGATTTATTGTAGAATTGACACCTGCAGGTTGTTGACAAGTTGGACAAGGTAAGCATTGCATAGAACTAATGAATATGAAAAAGTGATATTACAAGATTAGGTCTCTCTCTGTGGGTGTCTGTCTGGAGATCTTTTAAAGTCCAAAGCTTCCCCCCCACAAGCAGATAAGTAATTCAAGAGCAGAACATTATTGCTATCCCAAAGATGCTTTTTAAAGAGGCAACTGGACTTTCTCTTCTTCTTTTCTCTTTGAAGATGTTTTCTCTTTGAAGATGTTTCACTTCTCATCCAAGAAGCTTCTTCAGCTTTGTGGTTTAATAAGTAGTGTGGGAGGACAGCGCACACACACACCCAGTGCTTTTTTTGTAAAAAAAAAAAAAAAAAAAAAAAAAGGTGCCAGAACTCACACTCGTCATACAACCCGCCTTGCCTACCCTACAAGGTTTCATCCCAAAAAGGTGCCGGAACTCAGTTCTGGGTGTTTTATGACAAAAAAAAGCCCTGCACACCCCTATGGAAAGAAATATTTTGGGGAATATTAAAAAGGCAGAATATTATATTTTCCCACAGGAATAATGGAGACGATCTTAAAAAGGCAGAAACTTCTCTCCCCCCTTCTTAGCCAGAAACCCAGGCAGAGGCCAGCTCTGTAGAAAAGCAAATTCAATAATCCTGTCAGAAAGGTTGGAGCCAGGAAGCTAGAAGCTAATGAGATTAGAAAGACAAAAACTCTAAAAACATGACCTTTAGGATATAATAGGATTAACCCATCAATACCAAAAAGTATACACTGAACCTCAGGTCAAAGTTCATGCTGTAGGAACAGGAACAACTCCAAACACAAAAGCCCAAGAAGGTATAAAAACCCACCGTTCCCTGCTACATGCGGTCAGTTTTTCTCAGAGCCACATTTCTGTCTGGCTCTGCTCTTCAATAAATTACAACCTTCTTTCTAAAGCAGTCTCCATTTTGTTTATTCCCAGCTTGGACTGGACCCTGATGAAGATTTTTCTTTCAACAGCAGCAATGAACATTCTCAGTACAGTACACCACCTGTGAATTCTGATGAAGTGTCTGGAATAATGGACTTATAATACAAAAATATTTGTTCAAGTTTATGAAAATTGTGAAGCTATGCCTTATTAACTAGAGTATGATCTCATAATTCATTACCTGCAATTCTCCAGGTTTACGCTTCAATATGTTGGACAATTATTGTTGGGCACCAAAGATGGGTGGACCAAGTCAAAGTGATTGATGCATTGATAAAATCAGCATTGACTCGTAATGACCACACAGATAGATTTTCTCCTTGACCATCTGTCCTTAACCTGGTCTTTCAGGACTACCAATTCCAAGCCAAATAAAATTAGACAAAATCTTAAGAATTTATGAAGATAGTTTGTCTGATTTGTAAAGCTAAACAGGATTAGCCCTTTTTAATACTAGTGTGGGAAGTCAGCCCCCCAGAGAAGGAAATATTAAAAGTGCAGAAAAATATATTTCCTCAAAGGATCTTAAAGAGGCAGAAAAGCATGCCTAGTTTTTTTTTAATAGCCCCAAGTCTCCCTCCCCCAAGCAGAAACCAGCTCTGTACAAATGCAGATGTAAATAATCCAGGAAGGTTGGAGGCCCCCAGCTAGAAGATTAAGAAGACAAAGACACCTAAAATCTACATACCCCACCCAAAGTCTAAGACAGGACATAATAGGATTAACCCACAGATGCCAAAGGGTACACTCAGACTCAGGTCAAAGTTCATGCCACAGGAACAACTCCAAACAAAAGACTCCAGAGGATATAAAACTCACTCCCTACTACATGTGCTCACTCTTTTCTTCCAGAGCCATCTTTCTGTCTGACTCTCCTCTTCAATAAACTGCAAACTTCTTTCTAAAGCAGTCGCCATGTTGTTTATTCCCAGCTTGGACTGAACCATGATGAAGACTTTTCCTTCAACACTAGGAAACCATAAACTAGAATTACAAAGTAGACTAGAAAGTTGTTTTTTTACAAAAAAAAAAAAAAAAATCCCAGAAGAACACAAAAGGAAAACTGCTTCTGTATTATTGCAAAAAAAATGCAAGAACAGGTATCCAAAGTTCCACAACCTCAACCTAAAATTATCTTTTTAATTAGAATGTTGATATGATGATTTCCTCTATATTTTATACTTTCAAAGTATACATTATACATGCTAATACAGCCTGGGCCCTCTCCTTTCTAACAGTTTTCATCACCTGCTCTTAAATTTATATGATATTATCAGTTTTCACTTTCCTTCATTTTTTAAAGAGTATTAGAAATTTAGAGAAGATGTAGCTGTGAGCAAAATATGCTATGCAAAATGTAAACTATATCAAGGCTTTATATTATATCTATCTGACTGTCGCCTACATTTCACCCCATTCTCTCTCTCTCTCTCTCTCTCTCTCTCTCTCTCTCTCTCTCTCTCTC
>NW_015386389.1:4668833-4689769 GCF_001527695.2 Protobothrops mucrosquamatus
CAAAGAATTAGCAAGAATTTTGTTTTTTTTAAGCTTGTACTGCCATCGTGTGGATAATTTTATATTAGTAAAAATAATTACTTTTAACACACACACGCGCACACACACAAACATAATGGAGGCATATTCAGCAACTTAATTCAGATTGAACTTTCTCTTCGAACAGAAAATTATTTGAAGGAAAAGTGTGCCCCTTTCTGATTAGACATTTCCTTGTTTCTCCATCATTCCTCCATTATTCCTCACTTGTCCAATTTTTTTCTTTTCACTTAAAAAAAAATCCTTAAAGTGTAATTTGTAAAATTATGTATTTAAAGGTAGAGAGAGAAGAAGGAGATATAATATGTGATGATGGTGATGGTGGAGAAACAGAAATGCTACTTTTGCTTGCTTATTACAGTAGGGGGGATTTTAAGGAAAAATTGTACCTTGTCCAGATTCATCACACACAAAGAGATCAAAATTATTATTATTATTATTACCAATCATTAGGAAAACAACTAATGTCTATTGGTAGCATCTTTGAAAACTCAGATCTAGCCTGATAAACCAGGACAAACTCCGAGTGCAGATCAAACCAACTTAGCATAGGGGAGTAAGCAAAATCTTTACACTTTTCCTGCTGCAGAATATAAATTCAGCACTGTAGCTTTCCGATTGTTTAAGCCAAGGGTCTTCAAACTTGGCCCTTTTATGACTTGTGGAGTTCAACTCTCAGAATTCCTCAGCCAGGCACGCTGGCTGAGGAATTCTGGGAGTTGAAGTCCACAAGTCATAAAAGGGCCAAGTTTGAAGACCCCTATTGTAGGTCATCTAGGCCAACCCCCCCCAAGCAGAAACCCTACAACATTTCTGACAGATGGAAGTCCAGTCTCTTCTTTAAAGCTTCCAGTGATGAAACTCCCACAACATCTGAAGGCAAACTGTTCCATTGGTTGATTGTTCTCACTGTTAGAACATTTCTCCTTATTTCTAGGTTGAATTTCTCCTTGATCAGTTTCCATCTGTTATTCCTTGTCTGGCCTTCAGGTGCTTTAGAAAATAGGTTGATCCCCTCCTCTCTATGGCAGCCTCTCAAATATTGGAACACTGCTACCATGTCTCCCCTGGTCCTTCTTTTCACTAGACTGGACATATCAATTCCTGCAACCTTTCTTCATATGCTTTAGCCTCCAGTCCCCTTATTATCTTTGTTGTTCTTGTCTGCACTCTTTCTAGAGTCTCAACATATTTTTCTTTAGATTACGGTGGCTAAAATTGAACGCAATATTCCAAGTGCGAAAAATGCAAGCATTTTATGTTCCCACAGTTGTAAAGCTATATATATAAAAAACCCAATTCACTGCAGCCCATAGAGTTTCCTTTTGGAGTTTGAATGGGCACTTTAAGATTGCAACTGAACAAGTCTGATTATGTAGTCGGGTTTTGAATTTTCCATACTAATTTGTTCTATGAAATATAAGAATTGTGCCAGCAAAATTATTCTGGCTACCACTAGAGAGAGCTATTGTAAAAATATAGAGAAAGTCTCAAAATTGCAGTGTTTACATGCTGATGATAAAAATGTGATAATAAATTTTAATTATCTTATTTTAGTTCTTTTCATAGATGTGATGTGCTTTTTGGAAGAGTGTTTAGATTCACATGTTAAAATAAAGAAATGATCTGTAGACATGTTTTTTATCTATTTAGCAAAAGAACCTGGGCATAATTAATCATTTGCTCAACAATATTTAAGTTTGAAGGATAGAACTTTGCTGTTAAAATATTATAAGACCTGGAGACAACAAAATAGAAGAGAAAGAATTGGGTAAAATAAACAAAGACCTGCAAATAGAAGTAGAACAACAGTGGCTAAAAACAAAGATAGTATAATAGGTGCCTTGGGTGCAATTCCAAAACATCTGGAGAACCACTTGAACACCATTGGCAATTGACAAAATCCCTATTAGTCAATTGCAAAAGGTAGTTTTACTTGGACAGCTTCCATCGTAGGATGATACTATCAAACAATATCTGCCTATTCCAGGTCCTTGGTTAAGGACTCAATAGATGGGCAAAAATGCAAAATCCAGTCTGAACATCTGAATGTGCAACCCACCATAATAATCTAAAGCAAGATATTCAAAGTATTTTAAAGTGTCTGTTAAAAAAAATGAATCCAGTTTGAAATGGTTAATAACTGGATGGAAGTCTGCAAAGAAAAGCAGGAAAGGAAAAACTACATTGACCCTAAACCAGGGTTCCCTGAAGTGGTCAATATCAATCCCCAAGGGTTAATAGGACTATCAGTCATTGTTGTTAGTATTAGTTAAAGCAGTATTTATTCAATTATTTTCGTATAGTAAATATTTGGGGTCAATGAACAATCTGAAACTTCATTAAGGTATCAGTGAGGTGAAGTGTTGAGGCCATCTTCTCAGGCATGAAAGATCAGGCTCACACATGAAGATCCCATTAAGCTGATTTATTGCTACTCATGCCTATGCATAGGAATATTCTCAACTAATGGTTAGCACCTACTAGGAGTTAGATAAGGGTCAACAGAATTCAAGGGAATTTGGAGTTAGCTCACTTGTGGCTATGTAAAGATTCTAAGCTGATCCCTCTTTTGACTCCTCCCCCAGCTTCTGTCACTCTTTCCCCTACACTCCTGCCTTAAACCCTCATTTAACAAGATCACCTGGTACCTGGCTGGTCAACCGTAATCATAGCTAATTGACATTCTCTGAAAAGCAAAATATATGGCACCCATATATGAAAAACTTTCAAATAATTAGAACTAAATTAAACCACACCCATTCCTTATTTTATTTGCCTAAATGTCTGTTATCATATTATGGTAACATAATAATTATGTTACCATAATCATCACACAAATTGAGGATATTAGTTTTCTAATTTTACAATTAAGTATTTTAAAAAAGCAACGTGGTGACTGGGTTAATTAATAATTCAATAACATACATAAATCTTTAGTACAAATCTCAAGTTACAACATCAGATATTTCCTCTCTTTTTCCTTTAATATCTACTATCTCATATTAGGCTAATGTAGTTCTTATTATTATCAACTAAATAAAAACATCATTGTTACATTTATAAATAATTTTTAGCTTACACATATCTTAATTGTGTTTAGATTCAATCCTTATATACAATCAATGTCCTGTTATTGCTTCCCCCCCAAGCTTTAATTTCCCCTCAATATTCAAATTAACATTTGGTATTTACAATTTCCAAGCTTTAGGTAACCAAAGTTTCCCTTATCTCAACTTCTTCCTTTCCTCCTTTTCATAACAAAATCTAATATTCTAAATACACATCTTATCCATTTGTATATAAACTTGTTCTGTTTTCTAAAAGTTATCTATTTTCCACCATATTAAACCAAAAATCTATTAGTCTTGTTACACATCTTACCTATTCAATTGTAATATTACTTTATTTTCTAAAAAATATCTATTTTGCACCATATTCAACCCTCTAATTAGTAATATGAAATCCCCTCTAATAAATCAAAACCCTAGTTTTCTTCAGCCTTACTCTAGGTTTCTTCCTTTGCCAACTAACCTTCCATGTCAGTACTTTTGAATCATCAAATACGTAGTTCTCACTCTATTATTATATATTTTATTTGAAATAAGAAAGTCTATTTGGTTGCAGCTTTTTTGGTATTCATTAGATCGCCTCCCTATTACTCCAATTTCCCATTGATAAGTTTATCTTCCATTCAATCTGTTCTTCTTCCTTTTCCTCAAATTTCTTCTGATTTATGTAAAAAGTCTTTTCCATTTTCAGTATTGTCACTACCGTTTCTGATTTTTCCATTGGCTGGATCTGTTGGTCAATTGAGTCCTCTGTCTTGGTGTTTAGTTGTTCCACTTCTCCTGTTATTTTCTGCATTGTTAGTTGTTCGGTTGTAGTCAAGATCTGGGTTTGTATATCTAAGCTGGCATCTTGTTTCTTTAGGTTGCATCTTATTTTGTCACAAGCCGAAAGAATGGTTTTGTGTATTGATTTCAACATGAAAAGGATTTTTTTTTCCTGATCTTCATCCATATTCTCTTGATAATGTGTTAAATTGAAAACTTTAAAATCAAACGTTAAAAATAGTTTTTTTGTTTTTTATAACTGGATATGGGACATCTATTTCACATGTTGTAGATAGTCTTTATAGTGGAAATTGTTTGCCAAGTAAGAATTTATAGTCCAAGCTATTCTTTGAGCCACTGAAATAGTCTATGAGCCAGTCTATTGTTATGAAGGACAAAAGAAGAAAAAAAACTCAAATTTCGTTGAAAAACAAAGCCTTTTATAATTGGAATCTTCTTTTTAAAAAACAGAACAGTCCTAATATAAATGGTTCCTGGTATTCATCTTTTACACTTTAGCTCATGTGCAATAACAATGCATACTGAGAAAAATCAACATCACTCTATTTCTTTGTAAACAGTTACTGGAAATTAAAAATAACTGCTCTTTACAATTATTAGGATTACAAAGAATTGTACCTGATTTCACATTTAATCAAGGATGTTGTATTTCCTCATAGAAGAGGATGAAATGGTAATCTTCTGAAGTCTTTGCAGGCCTTGGACATAACTCAGTGATTTCACACAACAGCTTCTCAAAAAACCTCCTAAAACTAAATTTCATTATGTGTGTGTGTGTGTGTGTGTGTTTAGATGGATGCTCTTCTCCTGCACTCTTGCTGTTATATTTTAAGTTTGTTTTTAACAGCTGTAATATTCTTTTAATCGCTGGTTATACCCTGCCCATAGTCACCTTGAGTGAGATGGGTGGCTATATAAATTTATTAAATAAATAAATAAAAACATTGCCTCAAAACATTGTAGAAAAGATACCAGAAAGCTCAATATTTGAGAAAGTCTTATTTGTTTGGACATTTGGACAGTATGTGGACATTGTCCTATGGGAAAATGAATAGCTTTGATACAAACCATTTCACAAATCATATCCTTCCTTCTTTCCCCCAATTATATTAAAGAAAGAACAATGAATTTGGAGACAACTAAGAATTTTTTTTCAATGGTTCTTCAGCTGAAGCATCCATCCTTCTGTCACATAATATTTGTAACTTGATTACTGAATGAATATGTTTTTGGAGGCTCCATCATTTCTGGAACCATAAAAAAGGGAACGCTGGCTGAGGAATTCTGGGAGTTGAAGTCCACAAGTCATAAAAGGGCCAGGTTTGAAGACCCCTGACCTAGAAGGTAGTGAAATGTTAACAAGTAGGTAACAAGAAGAAGGCAATCAGGATATAAGTCCAGCCACTTGGTCTTGAAGAGAGCCAGCTCAGATAAGGAAAAACATTAGAGTTCTATGTATCTCTTTGCTGCCATCCAGTGGTTTTCTGGACTTTTGCAGCCCAAATAAGATGCTTTTCTTCTTTCTCCCTTTGATCCTTCACAAAGAGAAAAAGAAAGCAAAGTGAGAACTGGTCAGGCCTGTGTAGGAAGTCAGCACCCACCCACCCTCCTAGAGAAGGAAGTATTGTGGGGGATATTAAAAAAGGCAGAATATTATATTTCCCCAAAGGAATAATGGAGAAAAATCTTAGGCAGAAACCAGTCCCCTGTTTCCTTCCCCCAGGCAGAGACCAGAACTGTAGATTTGGGGCCACCTATTCATAAGCAAAATGCCTTCAGCCCCAGAGAAGGTTTGAAATGATGGGATTAGAAAAGCAAAGACTCCAAAGAACATAATCTTTAGGATAATTAACCCACCACCGTTAGAATACCAAAAGGGAACACTCAAGCTCAGGTCAAAGTACATTGCACAGAAACAGGAAGAACATCAAACACAAAGCCCAAAGAAGATATAAAAAGCCACCCACTCCCAACTCCATTTTTGTCAGCTGTTCCAGAATCACATGCTGTTGGTTCTGTTCTTCAATAAATAGAACCTTCTTTCCAAACAGCCTCCATTTTATTTCCAGCATCTTAGCCTCCATTTTGTTTACTCCTGGCTTGGACTGGACCTGAAGATTTTTCTTTCGACACCAGCAATGATCACCAAGACCGATGCTGCCCCACAGCTGATGGATTGACTCCAGAAGCAGCAGCATACGAAGCATAATTGCTCATCTCTTCTATTCTCTTTCATATTACAGTCCACCAAATGTCACTTCTACAAAGGTCAGATAACTGTTGGACTCATTGAAGGCTTAAGACCTTTTCCAAACCAGGCCCTTACCTTCATAGACCTAAAAATTTACTGGGCATAACTATGCATAAATCCCTAGATATGTATTTCCATTGTCCCTGTATTGATTTTGCACAAGAATAAGCAGATAATTTCTAGTGCAATTAATCATATTTAAACACCCCAATTATACATGATAATGTATTAATGTATTTATGGAAAGTAATTAATTTCTGTGCTGAAAGTAAATTGAATCATATTAATGTTATGAAGATTAATTTGAATGTGATGTAGTTCCATTGTTTAAATACTCAGTTGCTGGAATTCACGCAATACACAGATGTAAATGTCCCCATCTACAACAAGGAGGAGTGCTACAGGTCAATCAGACTCATGCTAATACCTCGAAGACTGCAGAATACCTTATAGAGCACCCAGACTGAAAACATTGCAATTACTAGAACTCAACATGGATTTGTTAAACAACACATCTTTACAGATTGCTCCATTGTTTTGATCAGGTAACATCTTAATAGATTGCAGGAATGCTTGTGAAGTATCTCGTGACACGCTGATTAATATGCTGCCTGCGTCTGGCCTGGATGGCACATTAATTAGATAAATGCAAAACTGGCTAAAAATAATAATAATAATAAATACCACCCAAGTAATTTGTAATGCTTGCTCAGGCTCTCCGCTTTTCAGTGTGGCAGTCAAAATTGCAGAATTGACGTAGGACGTTGGAGAAAACGGAAGAAAAAATTAAAAACTGGACTCTGTTAGAGAAATGGGTTGAAAGTAACAGATTGCCCCTGCCTCTGCTAAACTTCAGAACTTCTCACTCAGGAAAGAGCAAATCAAATGCACAGCTATGGGGCTACTGTAACAATAATTGTGCAAAGTGTTTGGAATAGCACTTGATTGCCAACTGGATATGAGTCAGCAGGCTGATGTCGCTGGCAAGAAAATAAATGTAATTTTAGGCTCTCTTGGAAGTAAGGGAGATAATATGCTCTCTTTCTTCTTCCTTGATGTCTCCCCCCCTTCATAATCTTTGAGTATTGAGTGCATTTCTAACAATAAGAGACATGTCGACATGTGAAATAAAGAGTAACTACTTGACATTTGGCACTGTGTGTTCTGGGTGACTTGGCTTTTAGGTCTTTACCTAAAAGAGAAAAGTTCTCTGCCATATCCCTAGTCCAGGAAATATATTTATGTTCTATTGTGCTGCATGTGCACCTGTTTTTGTATACAGTTGTGGTCCAACAGCATCACATCTGCCCCAACTAAAAAAATAGAACTGATTTTACAGTCTCAACTTGATGTGTTGGGTCAAGTCAATGGCTGTAATTGTATTTGGCGTAGCTGGAAGCTTGGTTGAAATTCCCCAAAGTCAAAAATTGGAGAAATCCATCACCACTCCTGCAGTGAGGCCAACTAGCTATAGGAACAATGTTGCTGTGCATCAAGAGGAATGGACTACAGATAACAACTCATCAAGACTCTCTAGCCCAGCTGCACAAACTGGTTCTCACATCCCATTATCTATGACATGGCACCACCTCAAGGTACTTGATCAACAGTTTATATGAACAGAACAAGAATCGGAATATTTAAGCACATAAATGCATGTTCACATACATGCAAACATGCATGCAAAGTAAGGACCTTATAATTTATTCTGCTGGAGAATGCCATTTTTCTTCCAATGCCCCAGCCTCCCATTCCAGTCTTCTACCATTCCCATGGATCCTCCAGTTGGTCAGCCCTTGAAAGTTAAACAACTGGAAGGTCCATGGGAATGGCACAGGATTGAACCCTTGAAATTGAGCAACTGGAGGTTCCATGGGAATGGTACAGGATTGAACCCTTGAGCAACTGGAGGTTCCATGGAATGGTACAGGATTGGACCCCTGAAGCTGAGCAACTGGGGGGTGCATGGGAATGTACAGAATTGAACCCTTGAAGCTGAGCAACTGGAGGGTCCATGGGAAAGGCACAGGATTGAACCCTTGAAGTTGAACAACTGAAATCATGCACATGTTATCCCTTCTTTGCCTGAAAAATGTGCAGCAACTGATCTGGAAAAACACAACAACAACAACCGTGGCTTAGTTAGCATTTTGCCAGCCCTGTTTATAAGGCTCATATGTGTTTTCCTTTAAGCCATTCAACCCCGGTGCTTCCGAAATTTATATTTTTGATTTAAGCAGTCTGAGGACCTGGATGAAGATGGACTATTTGCTTGATCTGCAATAGATTAGTAAGATACCTTGGAGAGCCGAAGCTGATAGCCCAGCACATCTGTGTCTTCAGCTCTATGGCTTGGAGCCACTGTTCTCTTTTCTGCATGACCAACTGACTAATTACTATTCTTCGCCTCTTCCAATCTCTCCAATTAATGCAATGCACAATTGCACACAGCTACAGAGTCACCCATCATACTGAAGAATCTGGGCCAAGAATCAGACTCCAATGCCCAGCAGCACCTGTTACCCAGCCAAAACATCCAGATGGTGCACTCTTTTTGGGAAGATGCATTTGTCTTTCTTAGTTTTGGTTTAAGGTTATCGACACAATTGCCTCCAAGGCAAAAGAGAGAGTATTTCATAAAAGAACAACACAAATCCCACTGGTAGATCCATGGCTTATCCTGAGAAACCTTCAATTTGTTTATCTAAATCTTTACATCCCACGGAGGCTCATTGTTCTACATTTTAACCCCATAGGTATACAAATTGGATTAGCTAGCGATTACAAGGCAAGCTTTGGCAAAATTAGGAGGATTTATACACAGCTGTAAAATTGAAAAAAAACAAAACCTTGAATTGTTTTATGGCACCATAGTATACATTCCAAATGAAGAGGTCCAATGAATTATTTTGCTACGGATTTGTGGAACTGGTTAGAAGCGGAAAATGCCTTTGAGTATCATTTTGTTAGTTAGTTACATTACAACAACTGTGTTATCAAACACCACATGACCTCTATAGATAGACAGATGGATACACTAACAGAGTGCTCATACTTCAGAGACCACTGTGCAAAAGAGATCAGATATTTATGGATGTATTTGAGCCCTGGTCATAGATAATTCTTTTCATTAAAATGCATAAACTTCTGAAATAAATGCTAATGGCTAAAAGCGAGATGAAAATTTCCAACTGTAGCAGTAGCAAAAGCTTGTTTTAAATAGTAAGTCACAGTAAGCCATACACACAAACGAACACACAAACACACAAATCTAAACTCTCCTTAAAGTTAAGAACAGGCCCTGATGATTTCATTTTAATGTATGCCGATTAGCGTACATTCAAAGTGACAATAAAGTTATTCTATTCTATTCTATTCTATTCTATTCTATTCTATTCTATTCTATTCTATTCTATTGTACATTCTCTTCTCTTCTCTTCTCTTCTCTTCTCTTCTCTTCTCTTCTCTTCTCTTCCATTCCATTCCATTCCATTCCATTCCATTCCATCTCACTGATTTTTCCTATTTTGATTTCTTTCATATTGACTCTTTCCCTGTCCCTTGTCTTCACATTAAGACCTTTCTTCCTTGCTTTAAATCAGGGGTAGTCAACCTTGGCTCTTTTATGACTCGTGGACTTCAACTCCCAGAATTCCTGAGCCAGCTAAGCTGGCTCAGGAATTCTGGGAATTGAAGTCCACGAGTCATAAAAGAGCCAAGGTTGACTACCCCTGCTTTAAATAAACCTGTAACATAATACCATCAGAAGTAAATTGTTTCCCCCAGTGAATGGAGTATCAGATCCTGCTTTCTAATGCCGAAAGAAGGTGGGAACTTTTTATATTTATTTGATGTTGGGCCGAGGCAAAAAAAAAATGGGAAAAAAGTAATTTTTAATGTATGAAATCCCTTCTCCTGCTTAACTACCTGGCAAGCAGCAATATAGATCATAACTGGTATTTGTCTTCCTAACCTGATGTAAATAAATAAGTATAATTACCTCTGCTCTCTGCATCATTTGTCACTTTTTGGAGCTATGCCTTAATTACACAGTGGATGGAAATCACAGCCAAAGATATTTATTATCTTGTAATAAAACACCAAACCAATGAGCAGTTTTTGAAATGTATGTTAAAATGCAACACATTCTTTCTTGCTGCTCTAATTAGAACTCACAAATATTTGGTTTCGTGTCAAATATATTTTGTGCGGTTTCACCATTGAGTTTCAGGCTTGAGTAGAGAAAGCTATCAAAGCACGTTGCTTTAAGTAAGCCAATATATTTAGTTTCTTTACTGGGTAGTACATTCTTTTGCTTGTTTTAATCCATGGATGACACTTTTTTTTTTATTTACTGTTTTTTTATTATTTGTAAAAATATCCTAAGTAGTGTACTGCTGTTCAATTGTTACAGAAATACCTACATTCATATTGGAGATCTGAATTCTTGTCCCTCTTGGTTATCCCACCTTGCTTGCTCTGATGACCAAATGAACACATCCATGTATTATTCCTGGGACTGTTAAGGACATTCTTTGCTATTTTTCTTTGGTTTTTTTAACTTTCTAATCTAGCCTAGACTTTCAGATTTCATACAAGTACTTACAAGATCCAAATCTGGTTATCTATCTATCTATCTATCTATCTATCTATCTATCTATCTATCTATCTATCTATCTATCTATCTATCTATCTATCTATCTATCTATCTATCTATCTATCTATCTATCTGTCATCTGTCTGTCTGTCTGTCTGTCTGTCTGTCTGTCTGTCTGTCTGTCTGTCTGTCTGTCTGTCTGTCTGTCTGTCTATCTATCTATCTATCTATCTATCTATCTATCTATCTATCTATCTATCTATCTATCTATCTAACTTTTTTCAACTAAACTCACCTACCTGGTGTCCCTTGCTTGGATTAAATATTACAAATTTTCTGGAAGGAAGTTCATTTCCCAGGGACTCCTAAGAATTATCTACCAGGAAGAAGATGTTTGTTCATGTTATGGAAATAGTTTCACTGTTGTCTTCTGGGATTTGTGGTTTGTTTGCAAGGTTTGGGAGGAGAACTTCCTAGTCTAGTCTACAGCCCTGCGATTTCCCCGCGTTCCCCATCTGAGTTACAGTCTTTTCAGGTAACTAAAGATGACTAAACAGTGACACTTGCTGAGGCACAAAAATGCAATAGGTGCCCTTAGTACCATCCGAAGCCTTAGTCTTGGCCTCATGCCTACAAGGACAGTTGTTTTAGGCTGGTTAAGTAATGGAGAGGAGAGGGGGAGAACAAACCTGTTCCTAATGGAGAAGTATTTGGATAGAATGGAAAATAGTGATAAAGAGGTTCTAACACTCAATTTATACCAAAGGGGAGCATGGCTTCACTTGAAGGAGAGAGAAGAGTCCTCTAAGACAGGGGTCCCCAACCCCTGGTCTGTGGACCAGTACCGCGCCGTGGCATGCCAGCAACTGGTCCACATAAACAAGCAAAGCCCCATCTGTGGGATGCAGGCAGCACACAAAATCACACACTGTCTGGTCCACGGAAAAACCTTTCTCCATGGAACTGGTCCCTGGTGCCCAAACTTTGGGGACCTCTGCTCTAAGACCCATGCTTGCTGCTAGGGCAAATGCATTACAGAGGGATGGAGAAATAAAACTGGCAGTTCTTCAAAAGATTTTGGTCCATACATTCATTTTCTGTAAGTGCTTGGCCTCGCTATTAGAGACCTGACTGATGGTCTTCCTGAAACAGTCAGAAGAAGACTTATCCAAATTCTCCAAGAATAGTTACTTGGGTGATGCCAGACTTGGAAGTGCAGGGCTTGGCAGCCAGTCCAGGTGTCCAAATAGTTCAAGAGGGCTTGCCCAAAAGAACAACAGCTGAGCTGAAAGCATGAGAAGAGCTTGGACAAACAAGTGCTAGAAAGTTGACAACAAGATCAGGATAGGAGTTGGAATTGTGGAGGCTGAGAATCTACAGTAGTTTCTTACACAAGTATATGGATTCACTGCTTCCATTGGTGACAAAACACACACCACTGGCTCTTTAGTTACATGGCTTCCTTCAACAGAATGCATTGTTTAGTATGTGTATAGCAGAACAAAGTAATGCTTTTCAAAAGATAGCAATTCATTGACTTCCATTTCTCTTCCTACATCTATTCTGAAACTCCCCGTCATCATCTACATCATATCTTCTATCACAAACCATTTTCTTTTCTCACAACTATTGCTGGAAAATACTTCAGTATATAAATAACTACTCTGGGAAGAAGCTGCCTCTGATTATCAAGACTGACTAATAACAATACCATAAAAGATTTGGACTCAAAATAGATTTATTATTAAGCTATATATTTTCTTACATCTTCCTTTCCACACACTCTACATCCCAGAAGTGCATTTATCATCAAGCAGGTGGCAAAACTCTCTGATTAGTTGTTTTACTGCTCAATTTTTTTGCTTCTAGATTTAAAGGAAAAAGGCTGAAAGGATAGAAACAATTAGTCTACGCATTATTTTGTGGTCAGGTAATTCTCCAGGATCTGGGGAATCACTGTCTAATAGCAGACAAATTGATGAGAAATGAAACCTTGAATTAGACCCCCTGTGTATTCTTAATTGAAAGGCATCTTCCTTGAATTAGCAATCTACAGAAAAAAGTTCCAAGGGATTCCCAGAATTTTTTGCACCCTACACAAAATAAAGTATCCAAATCTAGATGTTGCAGTTTAGAAGAAATGCTTATATTAGTTGGATGCAGTACCGAGGTCCCTGGGACTTAAGGCTATCTGAAGAGGAAAAATAATAATAATTTCTTCTTCCTTTCCTTATCTTGAAGTAGCTCAGCTTAAAGAACGTGGGGCAGGCCAAATGTCACACTGAGCACCAGCTTCTGTTACCATATTGCTACTCCCCTGTTCTGTAGCACATACCATTTCACCAACGATAGAATTGTAGAATTGGATCACCTCGTCCAAGCCTATGTAAAATAATGGGAACCAATTTTTTAAAAATCCAGATGAAGTGGCTGTCTAGCCCCTTCTTAAAATTCTCCAGTGATGGTGGAACCAAAAGCACCTTATAGAGAGTTGTACAGATCTCAGGAAGTTCTTTCTTATATATAGCTGCAATCTGTACCCATAACTTAGATATGAGGCAGCCGGGTGCTGCAGCTGCCAAAAAAGACAACACAGTGTTAGGCTGCATTAAAAGAGGGATAGAATCAAGATCACATGAAGTATTAATACCACTTTACAATGCCTTGGTAAGGCCACACTTGGAATACTGCATCCAGTTTTGGGCACCACGATGTAAAAAAGTTGTTGAGACTCTAGAAAGAGTACAGAGAAGAGCAAAAAAGATGATTAGGGGACTGGAGGCTAAAACATATGAGGAATGGTTGCTGGAATTAGGTATACCTAGTCTAGTGAAAAGAAGGATGAGGAGGCAGCCCCTGAGATATTGGAACACTGCTATCATGTCATCCCTCATCCTTCTTTTCACTAGACTAGGTATACCTAATTCCAGCAACCGTTCCTCATATGTTTTAGCCTCCAGTCCCCTAATCATCTTTGTTGCTCTTCTCTGCACTCTTTCTAGAATCTCAACAACTTTTTTACATCGTGGTGCCCAAAACTGGATGCAGTATTCCAAGTGTGGCCTTACCAAGGCATTGTAAAGTGGTATTAATACTTCATGTGATCTTGATTCTATCTCAACATTTTTTTTACATCAGTGTTGGAGCATTCACTGCTTCTGGAGGCAGGTTGTTCCACTGGTTAATTGTTCTAACTGTCTGCTTTAATTTTCCAAGATAATTATAATTGAAGAAAGAAAGAAAAAACAGTGGCTTTTCAAGTCAATTTTTGGTACCACTGGGGTTTAATCAGGTAGGAATAGTATTCAAATAGCTATTATTTTATATGAACTATGAAAAAGATCTGGGCATATATTCTCGGAGCTTTTGAAAAGTACAGATGCTAAGGTCACCATATTTATTTATTTATTTATTTATTTATTTATTTATTTATTTATTTATTTATTTATTTATTTATTTATTTATTTATTTATTTAAAATTAAGTTAAGGAAGCACAAAAATGGTCTGTTTATGGATAATACTATATTCTAGTGTATGTTCTTAGTCATTTTATGATTTACTATAACTCCTTCCTTTTCCTTGGAATTTTGTTCATTGACTGATTTATTGACCAAAATATATGAAGACAGGAAACCATGACTTAAGTCTTTGGTATTGTAATGTTAGAAAATTGAATGATCAATTCCTTAAGAAACTTAAATATGAGCCACCAGCACTGTGCTGCAGCTGCCAAAGAAGTTCCAATATTTGAGGGACTGCCCCAAAGAAGAGGGGGTCAACCTATTCGCCAAATCGCCAGAAGACAGAATAAAAAAGCAATGGATGGAAACTAATAAGAGAGAGAAGCCAGCTAGAACTAAGGAGGAATTTCCTGACAGTGAGAACAATCAACCGGTGGAATGGCTTGCCTTCAGACGTTATGGGTGCTCCATCACTGGAGGCTTTTAAGAAGTGATTGGAAAGCCATTTGTCTGAAATGGTATAGAGCAGACATGTCAAACACAAGGCCCGGGGGCCAGATGTGGCCCGCAAAGTGGTTTCATGTGGCCCGCGAAACCATCCTGGAAACGGTGAGGGAACGGCCCCCACTGCCTTGGCCCTGTCCCAGGCCAGCCAGGAGCCAATGTACAATTTTGTGGTGGCCCTCTATGCTGAAACGCATTCAGTCTTAGCTCCATAACCCCCCCCCCCATGACCTGAGAGGAACAGTGAGGCTCCTCCAGTGGACCATGCCTTGGCACTTGCCCCAGTCCCATCCCCTTCTGCCAGAGACCCTCAGATCTATCCCACTCCTGCCCAGGCCCCCACAGGCACCCTTGACACGAACGATGTAGAGCTGGCCACACCCAGCCAGTAGGCCACACCCACTCCATCCACACCCAGCCAGTAGGCCACACCCACCCTGGCCACACCCACCCGGCCCCCTGAGGGCAACCGCAATGCTGATGCAGCCTTCAATGAAGTTGAGTTTGACACCCCTGATATTGACTCTCCTTCTTGAGCAGGGAGCTGGACTAGGAAACTTCCAAGGTCCCTTTCCAGTATGTTATTCTGTTAACTAATAGGATAACTCTATGGATGTCTACTCAAACATACACAACCAGGTTTATTCCAAATATGGCTTACAGGAGGGCAGCCTAAAGAATCCATTTATATTAAACATTATATTAATAGCAACTTGCATCTTGGAATCTTGAACAGATGTTTCCAATAACTCATTTTTGGCCTAGAGTCTCCATAGGATGATTATTATAATTGTGAATGATATTTCCAATGACTAGATGAAAAATTCTACTAGCTGTGTAGGTCGGATTATTTCAAACAGGTGCTCCCACTGTTAGTACTAAATATGACAATTAGGGATATTTATAGATTTAGCCCAATTTAAATTAGATGTAACTAATCTTTTTTGGCACCTCAGAAGTGCAGCCAGGGGAAAAAAACATTTGTATTTATTTAAAGCAATTTTAAAATACATAATCTATCTTTCAAAAGGCAGAGAGAATTTATTTTTTAAAATAGCTCTGTGCTATTCAGCATACCCCCCCTCCACCAAATGGATAACTTGGGATGCTGTGAAGTTCTATGTTCTTTTGTTTCAGGATAGAAAAATTCAGTGTCATATTTCCATTACAGTTCAGTGTTCTGAAAAAGCAACATTATTATTCAAAATCTGGGCAGAAGTGAATGGATGTACAAGCTAATCCTCCATCAAGTGTCTCAATAATTTGTTTTTAAAGTAGAGAGAGTATTAGAGGATCTTTAGATCAGAGGTCCCCAACCTTTTGGGTACCAGGGACTGGTTCCACAGAGAAAGGTTTTTCCGTGGACCGGAGGGGGTGTGGTTTTGTGTACTGCCTGCATCCTGTGGATGGGGCTTTGTTTGTTTGTGCGGACCGGTTGCTGTCATGCTGCGGCCCGGTACTGGTCCATGGGCCGGGGGTTGGGGACCCCTGCTTTAGATCAGTGGTTCTTAACCTTTTTGAATGAATCGCCCCCTTGAGCCAATGAGGAAGTTGTCATCGCCCCCCTCCCCCAACATAACCTCTCAATCACAACATAGGAAATAATTCTTCAATTTATGCAAACATATCAATGCAAATAATTTATTTCCAGTCTTTTCCCCATATCTCCCATATTCTGGCCCATGGCGTGCCACTGTATGGGTAGAGGCTGCTGCGCAACGTGCATGAGGATAAGCGATGCATATTCACATATGTACGGCGTTTTGTACTGAAGCTAGCTGGAGGAACATTTGACAACACAATTCAATCCACTTATAGCGAGCGATATGTTTTTGTATGACAGATATACAGCAATTCACTGTATGAAAAAGTTTCAAAAGTGTCCCCAAAATGTCTCGTTCCATCGCCCCCCATATCGCCCCCTTTTCGTTCCTTCGCCCCCGCGTCGCCCCTTTTCGTTCCATCGCCCCCCTGAAAAATGAAATCGCCCCCTGGGGGGCAATATCGCCCAGGTTAAGAACCACTGCTTTAGATGATGCTTAAATTACAAGTCATGACTGGCCATATTAAGTGAAACTATTGACAGCTAAATTTCCTCAACATCCAGAAGACTACAGATGGACTTCAAAAATCCAGATGACCATAAAACGATAGCAAAAAGGTCTTTGCCACTGTCTAATCACTGCCTTGAGTTTTGGAGCAAAGTTTGGATAACGTTACTACAGGTTTTTATCCATGTTTTCAATCTCCCTGTGATGTTAAGACAATTGTCAATATTCAATGTATGAAATATCTTGAAGCTGAACATCAAACATATGCAGTAAGCAAAAGTGTATAATTTCAGAAGACTTAATTTTTCTTTTAAAAAGGTCATCAATGCTCAACATTAGGATGTCTCAATTTTTTTAAAAAAAACAAGTACAACTGTGGGAAGTCAGAGCCCCAGAGAAGGAAATATTAAAAGGGCAGAAATATATATTTCCTCAAAATTATTTTAAAAAGCAGAAACCAACTTTGGCTCCAAATCTCTCTGCCCCAAGCAAGACCTAGCCCCATACAGATGCAGATGTAAAACCATCAGAAAGTTGAAGACAGAGCAATCAAGAAGACAAAGAGAAAATCTGCATGCCCTACCCAAACTCTAGGAGTCATTAGCCCCATCACCTGGGAAGCAGGATATGATAATAGGATTAAACCACAGATATCAAGGCCTAGAAAAACACTCAGAAATATCCTCAAAGTTCATGCCACAGGAACAGGAAACTATTCCAAACAGGGCTAGAGGGGGTATAAAAAACCTTCTACCCATGTGCTCAGTCTCTTTCTTCTCCTCTGCTCTTTCTTGCAAGGACCATCTTTCTTCTGCAATAAACTGTAACCTTCTTCCCAAAGCAGTCACCATGTTTGTTTATTTATTCCCGGCTTGGATGAACCAGGATGAAGACTTACTTCTATCACAACTAAAGTGTGCAAAACAAAATAAATAAAGTAAATTTGGAGCTAGGGTCAAGCCTAAAGGAGAATATTTGTAACTAAGAGTTGACATGAGAAGTCCTTGGTGCTCTCTGGGTTTGCTTGTTTTCTTGCAGATGCTTCATTACCCTAACTAGGTAACATCACCAATGCTAGTAAGGAGTGCTGTTTGCTGTCAGTTTATGTTCTGGTGTTTTGCCTGTCTGTGTGGGTGGGTGGGGACATACATACACAAAGACTGCCCTCAGCACAATAGGCAAGGATCCAAAACTGACAAGTTTAGCTCAGAGAAATGCCCACCCCCCCAAAAAAACGGCATTCAAACAAACTCAAAAGGCTACTAAAATTGAATTCTGATTGCTCTATAAGACAATTGACTTTCTCAGGATTTCCACCTAGGATTTGCATTTCCCCATTTGCCTGAAGAGCCTGTCATGACCCCTACATGACCCCATAGGAATCTGACAACAGCCATTAAAATATTAAAGGACATATTCTTGCACAGGAACAGGCATCTCAATCACAAAGCCTCCAAAGTTGTATAAAAGCCCATCTACTCTCAACCCCAATTTGTCAACCATCCCAGAAACATGCTGCCGTTACTGTTGTTTCTGGTTACCAAAGATCTCCTTTCCAAAAAAAACTGCAGCCTGCCTCCAATTTATTTCCCTGCATCTCTGTCCCAGCTTGGAATAAGACATGGACCAGATTTTACTTCCAACAGCTTTTTAGCATACAAATGGTGAACTCACCATTTCTCATTCATCGCTAACATTTTCTTTTTATCATTTTTTTCACACTGATGTACATGGCATCATCTTTTAGTGTGGAAAATTGGAACAAATAGCATGTAATGGCACATGCAGAATTTAAGTGATTTCCCCCCCTTTTTTGGCTAATATTTTAGGCTATTTTTCCCGTGTTACATTCCTGCCATGACAGCTACAGTTGAACTTTATGCTTTTCCCGATGGGAATGGAAACAGACCATCTTTATATTTTTTTAATGATGTGACAGCTTAAATGTGTTTCCTAACTACAAAGTCAAATTTTCAAGGCAGGAGGAAGAGACAGATCAGGCACAGGTAGAAGAAATGTTGGAGAGATAATTTCAGTCGTATAAATGAAAAATTCTGCCCCAAGAACTTCTAAGCTGCCTATAATTACTTGACATGAAACGGGGTTTTTTTTAGTCCAACTTCACTCCATACACAGCTTTATCATTTGACAACAACACTGTTAAAATTATTTTTTATTCCTATAAATGAGAGATGGTATAGAGATAATAATATATTATAAAATATGCATATAGGTATTAAGGAAAAGGTGAGAAAAAATGAATTCTTGCTTATGCTCTGTATTAATGAATTTCCTAGCATGTTTGTGATGCTCTGTCTGTCACGGAATGCAATAAACAGTATTATTTCCCAGGAAAAAAAATGCAACCGGTTTTCAGGTAATTTAACTTTGTGAAGCTGCTGCAAATTAAGTGAAAAATATTGTTGGCAAATTAGAGTTGTGGGTTTAAATAGGTTCACTGCAGTCTAGCAGCAGAAGAGATTCTTTCCTTGGCATATCATTAGAAGGTGAAAATGTCATATTGCGTTGGAAAACGGAGGAGTAAATGCCCATGTAAAAAGATGTTGGCATAATTCACAGTTGAAAGTTACACTAACCCTGTCTCCCAAGAGAACTGAGCTAATATAATCTCTCCAGCACATAATGGTGTGAAACTGAAGAAAAATGGGAGTTAATTTGTTTTAATGTGATACTACGTTGCTATGATAACAACATCATATGAACATAGATATTGAGCTAGGTGTATAAACTCTTTAACAAATACCCAGCATTAATAAACATGGAAATTATTTAACGTTGTTTTAACCATTCAGTCATACCCAACTCTTGGCAACTTTATAGGCAAGTGCTCTACATGCTACTCTGTTAAGCACAGCTTCTTTAAATTGTTCTTTCAATGATTTAATAGTTTATCAATATAACAAAGACTGGGATGAATAATTAGCACCCTTGATCTATTCCCATAGTCACTCATCTTTATTGCCCACTGTCTTACTTTTTCCTGACCAAAGGGTTGCTACAGGTAATGGTAAAAGTTTCCCTGGCAGTTGTGAGCTACTCTAGGGCAGTGATGGCGAAACTTTTAGAGACCGCGTGCCCAAACTGCAACCCAAAACCCACTTATGCATCGTTGGGTGCTGGGTGGGTGTGGCCCATTGGCTGGCGGTTGCCAATTGGGGGTGTGTGGCCCATTGGTTGGGCATGGCTGCGGTGGTAACGGCAGACTGGGTGGGACTAAAAAGTTCAATCAATCAATTCCAACTTTGCAAGATCTTTTTTTTTCCCGCGAGAAGTTGAAATTGACTGATTGCTTAAACCTTTTTTTTTTTTTTTGCACATGGCAGTGGAGGCCTAAAGCGAAAAGGTTTTATAAAACCCAGCTGAAGGCCTAGGACTGGGGCGACGGCGCACGTGCCCACAGAGAGGGCTCTGAGTGCTGCCTCTGGCATCTGTGCCATAGGTTCATCACCACTGCTCTAGGGCATGGTGCTCATCTCTGTTTCTTGACTGAAGGAGCCAGCATTGTCCAAAGACGATTTCCATGGTCATATGACCAGCATTGCTATACACCGAAGGCGCAAGGAATGCTGTTGCCTTCCTACTGAAGTGGTACCTATTTATCTACTTGCATTTTCATGCTTTCGAATTGCTGAGTGAGCAGCAGCTGGGGCAAGTAATGGGAACTCACCCAATTGGATAAAGCTTGGGTCTCGGACCTTGGCTGTCAGCTCTCCAGCTGACAAGCTCGGTGTCTTTAACCACTGAGCCATCATAGTAGGAAAAAAAGCTTTCTACCATTCCACTTATTCCATGTTGTCTTTCACTCCTCTCTTTTCATATGTTTGAATGCCTCCTTATTCAATTGTCCTCATCCTCCTGGCAAACGTATGGATGTTGTTAGAAGTAAGTCTTCATCCTGGTTCATCCAAGCTGGGAATAAATAAGCAAACATGGCGACTGCTTTGGGAAGAAGGTCCAGTTTATTGCAGAAGAAAGATGGTCCTTGCAAGAAGGAGCAGAGGAGAAGAAAGAGAGAGAGCACATGGGTAGAAGGGCTTTTATACCCCCTCCAGCCCTGCTTGGAATAGTTTCCTGTTCCTGTGGCATGAACTTTGAGGATATTTCTGAGTGTTTTTCTAGGCCTTGATATCTGTGGTTTAATCCCATTATCATAT
>NW_015386389.1:4689869-4698752 GCF_001527695.2 Protobothrops mucrosquamatus
TAAAATCCTTTTGGTGAACAATATCTTTCTTTCTGCCTTTTTAATATTTCCTTCTCTGGGCTAACTTCCCACAATATCATGCCAGGATGGGGGAAAAAAAATTCCACATTTTCTTGTGAAAATGCCTGGAATGCAAAAATTCAGAGGTCACTTCCTTCTTCCTCAAAAGCAAAGGAGAGGAGAGACCGTAATTTTTTTTTTCAGAGATTCATTTATGAGATTCTTTTTGCCTCCAATTCTGGAAAACACACATTATTATGGATTTTTTTTTTTGGGGGGGGGGAAATCTAATCATTGCCAAACATTTCCAGATGCTGAAATCCAATACATCTTTCTTAACTATTTTCCAATGAAGTAATGGCCAGAATATTTTATTTGAAATCCATAAATAATGGGCTTCACTTAGACGCAGTCAGCAAGAATTACTGGCTGCTAAGTATAATGAATGTACCCAAATGTTACATTCAGCAAACTAGCAAACTGTGAAGAGTTTTATGGAGAAAATCAGTCTCAGTGTGTTGATCTTTAACTTGCAAAACTTTACAATTCTGAAAATTAATAAGGGAGCGAACATTTATAATGATATGTTTATTTTCGTTCATGAGTCTAGAGTCTCTCTGCCAGTCTTCAAATTAATCAGCTTACCAACCCATATTATTAAGTGCAGTGTCAAGATAATGATTGACCCATTCTGTTTTTTTCCCTGTACAGATTTCAATGTTATAATCATTGATTTGAAGGGAAGGACTTGTTTATAGGCACAAATAGGAGAGGATTGATGCAGGAGTTTATACTTGATAAGGTACTTCCCATTTTATATTAATTCAGGTCATCTTCTTCTATTTAACTCATATTATATGGCCACTCTTCAGGTCCAAAAGAAAACCAGGCTCTGTTTGATATTATCATATTTCTGTGAATGTAGCCAAGTCTGGTTTTCAATTCTGTCTTGTATCTTCCTTCCTTCCTTCCTTCCTTCCTTCCTTCCTTCCTTCCTTCCTTCCTTCCTTCCTTCCTTCCTTCCTTCCTTCCTTCCTTCCTTCCTTCCTTTCTTCCAATGTTCTTTGGAAACAAGTCTACAGGGCATTTGTGAGCATTAGACAATCAACTGGAAGTTGTGTATAGCCTTATCAATAAACTCTACATGTTATCATCTCTCCTTTTCCATTGCTTGATTTAGATGTTTCACCCAATAAGAAGCATGAACATTTAACTTGGGACTTCACTGTAGTGACATAAGCTGGCAAATATGGTTTAAGATCTCAAGCACTTTATAAAAAGTGTAGGAACTCCTTCACCAGCAATAGATTCCTAACAGAATATCCATGGGAAAGAAGAGACTCACAAATACCAATAACGTCACTTTAGTTAATGTTAATCTTTATCTAGGACTCAAACCAAGAGGGAGAAATCTTAGTTTCTTTGGTCAACCATAAAAACCTCAAAATGCTAACTGCATTGACTCTAGAACATCAAAGTCATTGATGATCATTTATTTTACGTGCAATAAATTTTGATCTCTTGCACGGACAATCTTTTTTTAATCCCTTCTTAAATCACATCATCCTGCATTATCAAATACCCAGCCTAAATTATGCAGAGACTTAAATATAGATTATATAAATTATATAGTGAATATAATTGAAAGCATTTTAAAGCTTTCTGTAATAAAGTATGTGAAACATTTTTGGCACTTTAGATCTCTGTGTCAATCATTATCACCACTGGTGTTATTCAATTAAGCCTATATTAATTTATTGGGTTGAGCTAGTTATTTTTCTATCTTTATCCAAGCTACTGATGAAAAACATCGTGAAGGAAAAGAAGGAACGGCAATAAACTTTTATAAAAAGGCAGAAATTGTTCAAATTCAATCAGCAGTTGTGTTTATTCTCTGTTAAACTTTTCACTATTTACTGTGGAGACACAGAAAAGGTGCAATTGAATTGGGAGACAACCTTAATTTAGGAATGTTCTGCAGAGGTTGCTAAATTGCATAAGAACACATGAGAATTGAGGTTCTGCTGAAATGAACAATTTAAGCCTCCTCTTCTAACTAGAATAAGCAAGTTTGCACTGTGTTAAAAAACTGCACTTTTGGATGTGTATGTGTATCACAACATACCTACAAAGATCAGAACACTGCAAATGATGTATTCCCTGTGACACTGTGTGGAAGTGAAGACTAAACTCCACTTCTAAGCAGGATGGTAAGAATATAAATGCTTTAGAACTTTGCCATTGGAGAAGAAGCAAAGTGGATCACTGAATGAATCAACCCATCCAGTTGAGGCACAAATGACTCACATTATCCTTCTTTGGACCCACCTTCTGGAGAAGGCTCTGAGACCAGGAACAGTAGAAGAAAAGAGAAGAAGATGATGACCAGTAGCCAGGTGAATGCAGTTATGGTGACCACAGGTGTTTTGGGAGACCTAAAGGACCAGGTTAGGAACAGATCTCCATAGAGAAGATCTACCTATGTGGTTGCTAAAACTCAACACTGACTTCAGGGCACATCAATGTATTACAATAGCAATGAAGACATCTCCCTTAGTCTTCAGTGGTGTATTTTTAGCCCACTGAAATTAGGAAGGATTTGACACCTCTCCTGTGAGCTGTATTACTTTTATGAATGTGCCATGTCAGTGGTTTCAAAACCATTAGCTACTCTCTTAGAACTATTTTTTGGGTGAAAAGGATGTTTTCTTCCAAGCCTGATAGACAGAAATAGAGGTGGGGAAAAAAAATCTCATACCTCTGGGCACTTTTTTCTTTAACGTCTTCATTTGAAATTTCCAAGGACTTACAAGAATCAATACTTCTCTAGAAAAAAGGCTGGTCAGTGTGACATATATCTCTAACTATATAACTTTTTTCATTTTATTTAGGATTTTCTGAAATCCAGTTGAATACCTTCAGTTTGACACTTTCATTTCCCCCCTCCCCATTCTTGGTCTAAAGATGAATCCTTCACTTCAGTACAAATTGATAACAGGGTGTTCTGTCCCCCCCCACCAGAATGGACCCCCATTATCTGTACAAAACAATAAACTAAATATTTTAAGGGTCGGACTGTCCAGGAATTGCCCGTCTTTTTCAAATTTCAGTGGTGTTACAACCATTCTCATCTCTGAGAGAGATCTTAGTATTCTTCTCTGGAGCTACTTCATCAAGAGATTTGTAATTTGTAAGTGCATAGTATCAAAGTATCAAGATAATCTTGCAAAATTTGGGGTCATATGGGTGGAAGGATGCATAATTCACTGTGCAAGATTGCGTGATATGACCAGATCCTAAAAAAGCTTCTCAACCTTTGAGGTAACAACTCACTTTTCCAGCTGATTAACTGAAAGAGTTGAAAGAGAGCAGAACACAAGAAGGGTTATAATTGTTGACTACCCCAAAATCACTCTGATGAGATGGGCAGCCATAGAAATTGAATTCAAATAAATAAATAATAAGCATTATGGACATCGGTCAGAAATGGTGTAGGGACTCCTGTTTGGGCAGAGGGTTGGGCTAGATGCCCTACAAGATCCCTTCCAACTGTGTTATTCTATTCTATTCTTGTAACATTCCAATTTACGATATAATCACGATTTATTGAACCAATTCATTGATTTGGAGTGCAAATCCATCCTTTCTCTTCTATTATCGTTCATTCCAATCAAAAATACGTATGGGTGGTGATCAATTAAGGGCCTGCAACAATTAGCCCTCTGATTTCCTTTCTATTGTTTTATTGCTTTGATTTCTATTTTTGATTTATGTTACATGAAGGTCCTTTAAGCGTACTGTGTTATTATGTGCATTCATACCAATAAAAAACTCCAGGGACAACTTCTAATCATAGGATTAGACTCTCTGCAAAAGTATAGGTTTTTGACCCCTCTTCTAAAATGTGGTGCAGTGATCCAGATCCTTTAAAATATCAGGATCTCTAGCAGAAATCAATTAACTGATTAAAGAGCCTGATTAATTCTCAATATTGCTCAACTCTTCAATGCTCAAAGAAAAAAAAAGAGGGAGGAAAAAAGGTGAATATATTTTATAGACAACGTAAATTAAAGTGGAAGCTTTAAAGGCAGAAAAGAAAAGAAAAGCTATTCTTAACGAAAGAAGGAGAGAGGCAAAATATTATTACTTTGAAAATCACAGATCAGCTTTCAGTCCAGCTCTACAATTAAAAAAAAACATTCATTTAATGAATAGACAGATTAACAGAACAAAACTACCTACTCTTCACAAAAATTAAGAATTAGGAACTTATGTCAATAGCTAGTTATCCACCTTTTTGAAATGCACATTTCCATAACAATAAGCTGTGTCTTCTTTCAGTCTTCTCTTCTTATCAAACCACACTATGGTGGCACTTATTGTGAAATCTCACAGTGCTTAATGAATTAAAATGTGTTTGCTTAAGAGTCTGCTGTAAGAACATAATACACATTTTGATAAGGTTGAAAGGCAAATGTTCTCAAAGTAATTTGGCTTATAAAGAGTAAGTACATGTTTGAGGGGACTAAAGAAAGATTTCTGAATTAAATGCAGGAGTTGGAATCTTTCTCTCCTTGGTAGATTTTAAATACCAAGATGTATTGTACTTGTCTAATTTCTGTCACAACTTTAGACGTTTCTGGATTTTTTTTACCACTAGTGGTGAATGACTTAAACAAGTGTATATTGAAGATTCTCAGTCATCCAGGTCATGGTTCTCCCTAACGTCCTTTCCAAAAGGTAGCCGGGCTTTCTTTTGTTGAAAGAAAAATCTTCATCAAGGTCCAGTCCAAGCTGGGAATAAACAAACATGGAGACTGCTTTAGAAAGAAGGTTTTAGTTTATTGAAAAGGAGAGCCAGACAGAAAGATGGCTCTGGAAAAACTGACCATATGTAGTAAGGAGTGGGTTTTTATACCTTCTTCAGCTTTTGTTTGGAGTTTTTCATGTGGCATGAACTTTGACCTGAGTCTGAGTGTGCCTTTCTGGTATTCTGATGGTGGTGGGCTAATCCTATTATGTCCCAAAGGTCATATCCTGCTTCCCTGGGGCTGTGGCTGATGACTGTTGGATTTTTTGGTGTGAGGGATTGTTGATTCTAGGGATCTTTCTTTCTAATCCCAGCTTCCTGACTCCAAACTTTCTGACAAGATTATCACATCTGCATTTCTGCAGACCTGGTTTCTGTCTGGGGCAGAGAGACTTGGAGTGGGGGTTGGTTTCTGCCTTTAAAATCCTTTGGGGAAATATATTCTGCCTTTTTAATATTTCCCAAAATATCTCTTTCTCTGGATTCTTCCCACACTTTGTTTCTGGAACATGTTTCACTTCTCATCCAGGAAACTTCTTCAGTTTTGAAGAAAAAAATCACAATTGTGTCTCACTTGCTTTGGCCATATCATGTGGGGGATTTCACTGAAAAAAAAGCAATTATATTTGGAAAAGTTAGTACTTGGGTGGACACAGTGAAAGCTGACACCAACCAGAGCATAAAACAACTCAAAGAAGTAGTGCAAGATAAGAAGATGTGGAGAGACCTGGACCACAGATTGGCCAAGGTCCACTGAATGGATAACATTATCATCACTTGGGTGAAGAAATAGAGAGAATGCTTGTCAAATCTGTAGATGACACAAATTAGCATGAGCTAAATTCTTTCAGAAGCGTGGAATAAAATTCAAAACAATCTCTATGGGCTAGAGAAATGGGGTGAGATTTATAGAGCAAAACAATTCTATTTAGTGGGGTTCAAATAGGAAAAGGGATTGGAATCCAATGTCATATTCCTACCTGTTGGTGGGTGGGACATTAAATAAGCAGTTGGAGAGCTAAACAAGATTAGAAGAGTACTGGGCCTAAGACAGAGTCTTGTGGTACATCACTGCTTACTCCTCTCCATGTGGATGTAGTACCATTGAGGACTACTCATTGAGTACAGTTTGTCAGCCAGCTACAAATCCATCTGCTGGGGATGTTGTCTATTCCGCCTCTTCCAAGAAGGTTGCTTCTTTCTTTGATCAGTTTCCAACCATTGTTTCTTGCCCTGCCTTCTGGTACTTTGGAGAATAATTTGACCCCCTCTTCTTTGTGTCAGCCCCTCAGATACTGTCATATCACTCCTATCATGTCCCTCCTATTTCTTCTTTTCTTTAGACTAGCCAAACCCAAGTCCTGCAGCCATTTTTCATATGTTTTAATCTCCAGGCTTTTGATCATCTTAGTTGCTCTTCTCTGATTTTTTCCCAAAGTCTCAACATCTTTTTTGTAGTATGGTGACCAAACGTAGTTGTAGTATTCCAGGTGTGGTCTTACTAGGGTTTTATAAAGCGGCACTAATACTTCACATGATCTCGATTCTATGCCTCTGTTTATACAATCCAGGACTGTATTAGCTTTTTTGGCTCCTGCTGCACACTGCTGGCTCATAGTCAAATGATCGTCCACTAGTCCCTCTCACAGTTACTGTTTTTGAGCCAGGTCTCGCTTAATCTGTACTTGAACCTTTGATTTTTCCTGCCTAAAGGAAAAACTTTGTTTTTCTCCACATTAAAGTTCATTTTGTTGGATAGGGCCCATTGTTCAAGTTTGTCAAGATCTTTTTGGATCCTGAGTTTGTCTTCTGGGGTGTTGGGTATTCCTACCAGTTTAGTGTCATCTGCAAATTTGATGAGTTCGCCTTCTATTCATTCATCTAAGTCATTTATGAAGATATTGAAGAGTACTGGGCCTAAGACAGAGTCTTGTGGTACATCACTGCTTACTCCTCTCCATGTGGATGTAGTACCATTGAGGACTACTCATTGAGTAGTTTGTCAGCCAGCTACAAATCCATCTGTTGGTGATGTTGTCTATTCCGCCTCTTCCAAGAAGATCCCTAAAGCCAAGCTACATCGCAAGGCTGCTATAAGAATATATATGAAGAAGGAGTGCTATTTACAGCTCTTTGGATACAACAGGAAATGCAGGATATATGTTTAATAAATAATCAAACAACAGTTGCTTAGCTGCTGGCCTGTAGTTGTTCTGATAGGAAAATATATTGATTTTTTTTTCTTTTTTAAACTATTTAACATTGTATATTGAAAAAAAAAATCATAGAAACTTCTATTGGTAAACTTTCACCTAAAGTGTGATAAGTCAACTCTGATAAAAATCAACTTACACAAATCAAACTTCTTCCTTCTTCACTGTGATTAATATCAGAGGACTTTGGCTCTGTAGGAACAGATTCATATTTAGCAATTCCCTTGGCTTCTGATATTTTACCAGATATGAGACACATTATTTTTAAAGCTGTCAAAGCTGTAAGTTTTTAAAGAACTCTGAGGTCCTTCAGAAACCCCATTCTGCATGCGAGACCATGTCCCCTTGTTTGTACACTCTTGAATAATCACAGCATTTCTACAATCCACTTTCTTTTCTGTCTTGAGCAGTTCTACCGCAAGACAAGCAACTGGGGCTGAGATAATCTTAGTTGGTCCTTTGTGAGTTTATTTATCTGATTACTCTAGCTACCCATCTCAGCAAGGGACTCTGGGCAGCGTACATCATCTATATAAATAAAAATGTAAATGTTTGTTTGTTCAAAATCTTAAATATCCGAAAGTTCTTCACCGATTGCTTTGAAATTTTGACACAACATTGCATTCGAATACGCACGTGTTTTATATACCTACTATTAGATAGATGTCACACCTGTGACAGGTAAAAACATGATATATTACAAACGTGCACTTTCTCTTTTCTTTCTTTTCCATTTAACCAGACTGAGCCACAGCAACGCGTGGCTGGGTACAGCTAGTAAGATATAAAAACAATTAAAGATTATTAAAAAAAAGGCAAGCACTTACCTACGAAAGAGACAGGTTTTGAGTGTTCCTTTCAAACTGGTTTGAGAATGGTTTAAACCAGGGGTAGGCAACCTTGGCTCTTTTTTGACTCGTGGACTTCAACTCCCAGAATTCCTGAGCCAGCCATGCTGAGGGGAAAGAGAGAGGTTTCCGAGCTGAGCCATGCTGGCTCAGGAATTCTGGGCGTTGAAGTCCACGAGTCATAAAAGAGCCAGGGTTGCCTAGCCCTGGTTTAAACATTTATGGACTTCAGAGTTAGCCCACATCATCAGATTCTTAGATTTATTGTTATTTTTGTTATTACCCTCATCCGTGACATATTTACTGAGGGTCTCATTATAATTATTTGGAGAATAGCTATCTTGATTGGCAAATATGTCGCCTACTTTACTGATTGATTTCATTTACCATACAAAGAATAAGAAAGGCAGATTTGTTCCCCAACGTATGCCCATATTTCATTTCTCAGCTTTATATGTCATCGCCGAACACAAAGAAACTTGCTGAATATCAATGAGCTAAGTGGGAAATCTTGGTTCTGTTTTGCTGGAATGCGATCCTGGTCCATGAAGCCCTTTGCTCCATCCTCCTAAGATTTGCATCAGATTAACATGCAAAAGGATATGGCTAGGGGTATTTTCTCCCCTCTGCCTAGTTAGTAGCAAATGCCAATAACATTTAGTTTTCTGTCTGCAGATTCTACAGTAAACTGCAATGTTTCTTCCTTTACTATTAATCTCTTATTGCCCCAAATAGGCAATTTTTAGAAAGAAAGAAAGAAAGAAAGAAAGAAAGAAAGAAAGAAAGAAAGAAAGAAAGAAAGAAAGAGAAAGAAAGAAAGAAAGAAAGAAAGAGGAAGGGAGGCAGGGAGGGATGAAGGAATGAAGGAAGGAGGAATTAAGGAAGGAAGGAAGGGAAGAGGGAAGGAAGGGAGGAAGGAAGGAGGGAAGGAGGGAAGGGGGAGGGAAGGAGGAAGGAAGGAAGGCGGGAAGGAGAGAAAGGGAAGGAAGGAAGGCAGGAAGGAGGAAGGAAG
>NW_015386389.1:4698852-4704709 GCF_001527695.2 Protobothrops mucrosquamatus
GGATCTCTCCTCCTTTGAGATGAGCTTGATCCCGATGGCACAATAGACACATCCATGGACTTTCCTCCATTGCTTTCTTCCGGTAAGGTGTTTCTCGACCTGTTGGCTTTTAAAACCTGAAGATTTCCTGGGTGGGTTTCCTCTGAGCACTCAGCAGGCCCTCTTAGCTTCTGTCGCTTTTTGCCACGATAAACTAGCCCACCCACTGTTGAAAGTGGAGCAACATGGCAACTACCGTACTTCTTTGTAGCCCCAGGTATTAGTGGGAACCAGCCAATGTTTCCAAAATCTGTGCAGTTTGTTATTTGTTTGGCTGGCACAAGCTGTCTGTGTGAAACTTTAACAAGAAACTGTTCTTCCTTGTTTGCCTGGAACTCCAAATTATGGTGGCTGTTTAAACATCTGAATAGACAAAGGTTCTTCTCACGAGAGAATGAGAGAGAAATGAAGCCTTTTTCAAAAGAGACTTGTGAGATCAGACAAAAAAACTGCAAAACACCGGGCAACCAGACAAGTAAACACCATTAATCTTTAAGTACCAGGGTTTTGTTTTTTTTTAATAGGAAGCCAAGATTTTAGTAAGAACGGAGAGGTATGTTTTTCTTTTTAAGACAAATCCTGCAGATGGCACTCTTACTTCATGAATTGTTTGAGAAAAGAAATAAAACACAAATGTATGTGTATATATATATATTTCTCCATCCATCTGTACTCTGTTTCAGTCTGCTCCAATCTGTGCACTTTGTTTGCTTAAATTGTTATTTATTAGATAGTGAGTTAGAGATAGAGGTAATTTGCATCAGTTAAAACTAATTTTACATAAGGTCGTGGATTCATTCATCGGGCTGACCTGAAATTTAGGTACCACTTCAGAGCAATATGCTGTTTTTTTTTAATATAATCTGTCCTCGCGAACCGAGCAAATATTACAAAATGAAAGTGTTATAATTATACTAATTACAGAAAACAATTGCCCTGTGTCATGTCATTTTTTTAAATATTTGTTAGCATTTCCTCTACTAAAAAAATAAGATTATTCAGGTTGATAATAAGTTAACATGCTTTATTTCCATCTCTTAATGTACACCAAAAAAGTTGATCTTTTGTAGCTCAGTATTAAAAAACAGTAAAATAATATTTCCATTTTTTCATATGCAAATATTAGAGAAATAATTTCATCCATTCTCCAATGGCTAATATTATCAAGGTGGGATACCAACAAGGAAAAAAAAGTCATAATACTGTTGTTCAGGGTTTGTTTGTTTTTAAAAATCAGCTTACATTACAAGGAACAAAGGATATGTATTGTCAAGTTTTATTATTTGAGTAGTTTAAAAAGGGAAAAAATATAAAGGATTTATATTCAGTTTTTCCCTGGAAAGATATAAAAAACCCCTTAATATTGAGATAATTAAAATAACCAAAACAATTGATAAAAATATTGAAAACAAGTCATACAATAAATATAAAAAACCTTAACCATGAAACACAAAACATAAAAGAAGCATAAAAAAGAAACAAATGAAAAAGAGAAAAAAACAGCAATAAAAAAATCATAAAATAGCAAAGAAAAAACAGCAATGAATGTGAAAACTTCAGATTTTACCCCTATTCCATGCCATTTTTTTCTTTCTAAATTTACAAATACATTCCCAGTCTTTCCCTTACTGAAAGAATAAATGGCAGTTCAAATTAATGGCTAATATGATGGCTAATTGACTGGGATTTTGAACACTTAACTCCCAATGTTCAAAGTTCCATTGTCCCAACCCATTATCATATTGTCTAATGATATAGTTTTATTCTTAGCAATGATGTGCAAGTCTATAACATTCGTAGCTCTAGGATTTGGTTGGTGGTAGTCCTGACTGTGATCACAAAAGAATATTCTAATGACCCATCTTGGTTAGTTTCCAATTCTGAAATTTCATAGTCTCTGGACTTTCCATTCTAAAGCACTGTTGAAAGAAAAATCTTCAAGTCCAGTCCAAGCCTGGAATAAACAAAATGGAGGCTGTTTGGAAAGAAGGCTGTTGTTTATTTAGTTGCCAGAAACTTCAGTGACACAGCATGTTTCTGGGGTAACTGATAAAATGGAGTTGGGGTAGGTGGCTGGGCTTTGTATTTGACGTTCTTCCTGTTCCTGTGGCTTTGTATTTGACCTTCTTTCTGTTCCTGTGGCTTTGTATTTGACCTTCTTTCTGTTCCTGTGGCCTTGTATTTGACCTTCTTTCTGTTCCTGTGGCTTTGTATTTGAGGTTCTTCCTGTTCCTGTGGCATGTACTTTGACTTGAGCTTGAATGTATCCTTATGATATTCTAATGGTGCAGGGTTAATCCTATTATGTCCTAAAGGTCATGTCCTGCTTCTCTGGGGCTGTGGCTGAAGGCATTTTGCTTATGAATAGGTGACCCAGTCTTTCTAAATAGGATTATCAAATTTGCATTTCTACAGAGTTGGCCTGCTCAGTTTCTGCCTGGGAAACTTGGCAGAAAAGCCTTTTAATGTTTTCCCCTCCATTATTTCTTTGGGGAAATATAATATTTGCCATTTTTAAAATATCTCCCAAAATATTTCCTTTTCTAGGAGGGTGGGTGGGTTCTGACTTCCAACAGCAGTTTCCTTTGAAACCTCCTCCAAATTTAAGCAATTCTTTTCTGCTTCTGATTTCAGAATGAGCCAACCCCATTTATTACTCTGAATATATTTCCCTTCAGTTCTATGTAGGCTGTTTTCTAAAAGCATAAGGCAAAGAAATCTTGATGGACACCATTTTAAGAGCAACATTTCTTCCTCCGCTCTCCCAATTAGACAACGTGATAAACCACAGAGCCCAGAAGATGGTATTTTCAGCAACTTTGCAATTTTCCACATAGCTGGTTAAAAAAAAAAGTCCTTTTATTTTCCTTTTCGGCAATAATGAATATTTAACCATTTGCCCACAAGCTGCTGAAACATCTGTTAGTGAAAGTCTATAGAGCACATTTGTCTTAAAAAATATAACAGACAGAAATCTACTTTCAAAAGAAAGTTTGATCTACTCAAATGGCCAAATCCCCATTAAGTGGGAAAGTGGAAAATAAATTGCTGAATCCACTTGAGCATTTTCGATGACCTCTAGCGCTAAATAGTGTAAAGCAGTGGTGGGATTCAAATATGTGAACAACCGGTTCTCTGTGTGGATGCCGCTTCCGGAAGTCCATTTTGGGCCTGGGCAACAAATAATTAGCTACCAGTTCTGCCAAAGAGGTGAATCCCACCACTGCCTTGGAGGTCTTCTACTTCAGCCCCCTGCTCAAGCAGGAGAACCTATACCATCTCAGACAAGTGACTGTCCAGTCTCTTCTTAAAAACCTCCAGTGATGGAGCACCCACGATTTTTGGAGGCAAGCAGTTCCACTGGTTAATTGTCCTCACTGTTAGGAACTTTCTCCTTAATTCCAGATTGCTTCTCTCTTTGATCAGTTTCCAACCATTGTTTCTTGTCCTGGCCTCTGATGCTTTGGAGAATAATTTGATCCCCTCTTCTTTGTGGCACCTCTCAAATACTGGAATACTGCTATCATGTCACTCCTATTTCTGCAGCCATTCTTCATATGTTTTAGTCTCCAGGCCTTGGATCATCTTAGTTGCTTTTCTTTGAACTTGCACTAGACCATAGAACATAGAATAACAGAGTTGGAAGGGACCATGGAGGTCTTCTAGTTCAACCCCATACTTGAGCAGGAAACTTTACCATTCCAGATAAGTGGCTGTCCAGTGTCTTAAAAGCTTCCAGTGATGGGGCACTCACAGTTTCTGAAGGAAAGCCATTCCACTGGTTGATTGTTCTCACCATTAGGAAATTTCTCCCTAGTTCTAGATTGTTTCTCTCCTTGATTAGTTTCCATCCATTCTTTCTTGTCTCGCATTCTGATGCTTTGGAAAATAGTCTGACCCCTTCTTCTTTGTGGCAGCTTTCAAATATTGGAACAGTGCGATCATCCTAGCAACTAGTAACTGGAGAAAGACAGAGAGAACTAACATTGTTATCCATTCAAAAGAACAGCGCTTATATTTAATTGCTCAGATATTTCGTTTAATTAGGAATTACTTACCATGTGTTTGCTATAGTTGTGCACTCATCCCCATTCATTCTTTCATCTGCCAATCCAAATCACTATTGGGCATGATATGCACAATTGCTTCTTGACTGTAAAATCTGGTACTTGTGCAGGTTCCATCTGTGAATGCCAAAAGGGAGATATTTACATCATGAGAATGGGGAAAAAAATCACATCTTTACTTGAAAGCACTAGGGTAGCTTCTCAAGCTGAGAATATTATTAACTTTATTTAACATCTAAAAAATGTTGCAGCATCCCATATATTCTGCCCTTGTGCTTTATGTTCTAAATTCATAGTATGACCTGTTACAACTTTATCTACAGTGATTCTTCTTACTGGCAGCTTCCCTTATCGGAACACAATGCTATATTTTTGTTAACTCAGTAACTAACTGTGGGGTTATAAAATAAATTTATGACACATTTAATATTTATTTTTCCATCTCTGGTTCATTTTTTACGGAGATATTGGTTACTCCAATTTATTTTCACCGGCTGTGTTGTCATATTTCTATATTATTCAGCTACCAACTTTCTATCTTGCTTTTTGATCTTAATCCATATTCTTTCATTCTGGCTTTGGGGGATTGTGTAGTCCAGTCTGAAGTTGTTCTTTTCAGGCCTGCCAATACAATGCAAACATCAAAATATAGGTTTTTTTCTGTTAGATTTGATCAGGTACCTATTGACCAGGCTATGGTCTATGAAAGAGGTCTTCAGATGAAGACCCTCACTGAGTCATAAACCCAACAGATAAACATATTCTGGAGTTCTCATATCTTCTAAGATAAAATATGCCTAAAGAGGTTGAGAAAATCACTCTCTCTTTTTTGGTGGGTGAGAGGTGATATATGCACTAGACCTTTGTGTATTGCCGCTGATCTGATTCGGTTGATAAATTCTGTTGGGAGTGTTGATCCATTGAGAATGGACCTTTGAATCAAGTAGGACATCCACAGCATTAACTTGAGTCAATTCTTCCATTGATTTGGAAGAATTCAGTTTGTTTCAACTTTCGATTCAATTCAGAAATACAAATTCATTTGGAGAATCAGCCAAATATTTCCAACTCTGAACTGAAACTTTGCACAGTTCTGGAGCAGAGGATAGAATTAATTATTCAGAGACATCATTTCTTACCAAATAGATGATTGATGTGTTGAATCTTTCAAAAGGACAGGTACCGTAAGTATTAGGACAGTGGTGGCAAATCTATGGCACGGGTGCCAGAGGCGGCACTCAGAGCCCTCTCTGTGGGCACGTGCGCCGTCGCCCCAGTCCTAGCCCTTCAGCTGGATTTTATAAAACCTTTTCGCTTTAGGCCTCCACCGCCATGTGCAAAAGAAAAAAAAAAAGGTTCAATCAGTCAATTTCAACTTCTCGTGGGAAAAAAAGATCTTGCAAAGTTGGAATTGATTGATTGAACTTTTTAGTCCCACCAAATCTGCCATTACCACTGCAGCCACGCCCACTCAATTGGCCATGCCCAGCCAATGGGCCACACCCAGCCAATGGGCCACACCCACCTGGCACTCGACGATGCATAAGTGGGTTTTGGGTTGCAGTTTGGGCACTCAGTCTCTAAAAGGTTCGCCATCACTGTATTAGGATCTGAATTAAATGTATTTTTTTTTAAATGCCATAGCAGATGGGAGCCTCGGACAGTATAACTGACCTCTGTTTGTCTGTCTATTCTGTCTGTCTCTCTGTCTCTGTCTCTGTCTCTCTCTCTCTGTCTCTCTCTCTCTCTCT
>NW_015386389.1:4704809-4713578 GCF_001527695.2 Protobothrops mucrosquamatus
CAACACACATCATGCTTGGGTGACAAGCCATCAGTTAATTCCTATCACAGCCAATGGATTAACACTTTGTTAATCTAAAAAGCAGACCCTGCACCTGCAGAAAATGATAAGAAGAAAAAAATGTATGTGTGTGTGTGTGTGCATGCACATGTGTATAATGAATGTGTGTGTGTGTGCATATGTACAAGAAAATGACATGGATACCTCCATCTGCTTATCAAGAAGTGAGCATCACGCTTATAGTTTATGATGTGCTCCATGTAATCTCTTTTCCTAAACAAATGTCTATGTATATCCCTTTAGCCAAGAGAAAGCAAAATGGCACTTCAATGCATATTGTGTTATTTAGTTTTGGTTTTTTTTCCCTTTTAAACTGATCTGACTTCCATCAAATTATTCCCTTTTAACAATTTATAAAATGCCACACATTTCTCAACAAATACACCATCTCAATATGAATGGTGCGGTGGCCTAGGGGTGAAGACACTCGCCTCCTACTAGGAAGATTGAGAGTTCAATTCTAGATAGCAACAGATGTTTCTCTATCTGGGTGCCAAGAGAAAATATCTGTTGTGAACTCTGTGTAGGCATCAGGAAGGGCATCCAGCTAGTAAATGGTAAGCTCCATTCAGTCGCCATGACTCCACCCCGATAAAAAAAAATTACAGAGTCAGGAAAAAGAAGAAAAAAAACCATGAATATCTCAATACAAAGAGGCTGGGATGTGACTGTGGAGTAATAAAACAAGTGAATCAAGGTTGGTTGTGAAAATCAAGAAATGTGTAGATGGTTTATTTTTAGTTTATTATTTGTTATTGTTTTGAATTGCACCCCACCAATTTCACAGAATCAGATGGATCCTATATCTAATAAATAATAAAATAATAACAATAAAAATAAAACCAGATGCTTCCATTGGTGTACTTATGATGCAACACCTTTTCTGTGCCTCCTTTAAATTCCCCACTCAATAGTCATGAAACATAGAAGATCAAGCTAATAACTCACCACTGTATTATTTTTAGGGGCTACAAAGTTCTAATAAATTTGAATGGCAGGTAATAAACTTGACCACTAATGTGTGATTTCCTTTAAAACTTCCATAAATGCATAATGATTCTCCTTTCATTTCAAATGCTGCTGATGGAAAATTGGGTCCTTCTTCACAGAAACCATATTTCACATGCATGATCAGATATTGGCCTCCAACCCATCAATCATATAACTATAAATATATCCTTAGTTTCAGGCCAATGATAGGTATTATGTGTTTTCCAAATGCTTTATTGTATCATTCATAGTGCCTTGGTGTCAACCATGCTGCTTGGGTGTTGATTGATGCACACGTCATAAATGTCTAGGTGAAGTCTGTTTGTTCACTTCTCCCCATATCCCAGTTCTAGTCCATTAACTACTCATCACCCATTACGCTATCTGGGACAAAGAACTGAATGAAATCCACTATTTGTTATAGAAGATCTGACTAGAAAATGAATCTTATCTCTGTATTTGAAGCAGGCAGTTCTCTCCGCTGAGTCTGAAAGTAGTAAATCTGCTTTCAAGAATGCAGATGTAATTCAGCATCAAGTGCAGTACCCAAGGCTTGTACATTGTCTCTTCTGAAGAAATAGGCATAGTTGGGGAGGGCGATAACATCAATAACCTGCAAAATAGGTTGACGACACTACTCTAATCACAGAAAATGCAAAGAATTTGCAAACATTTTGTATGAGAGGCAGTTTGATCTAGTGCAGGCGTAGGCAACCTTGGCTCTTTTATGACTTGTGGACTTCAACTCCCATGCTGGCTCAGGAATTCTGGGAATTGAAGTCCATGACTCATAAAAGAGCCAAGGTTGCCTACCCCTGGTCTAGTGGTTAAGGCACCAGGCTAGAAAGTGGGAGACTGTGAGTTCTAGTCCTGCCTTAGCCATGAAAGCCAGTTGGATGGCCTTGGACCAGACTCTTTCTCTCCTCCCAGCTCACCTCACCTCTTGGTGAAAATAGGAGGAAGAAAATGTGTTGGATATGTTTTGCCACCTTGAATTGTTTGTAAAAATAATAATAGTGGAATATAAACAAACAAACAAACAAATAAATAAATAAATAAATGTCAAGGAGTATAGTGAAAACAAATGGGATTAAAATTGAATATAAATAAGACCAAGTGAAATGACAACATGTCTTATTGCGTTGAGGTAACCCAGGAGTAAATACAGTAAACAGTGGTTTGTAATTAAATGATGGTTTATATTACACTATATCTACAAATATACACTAGAGATAAAATACATACACGTGGTGAAACAGCAAACTCAAATACACCGCAGTTACAGCAGTCAAATGGACGAGAGAGAAAAAACTCCAGAAAAAAACTTACTTTCTATACTCAGCCTCTTAAAGGCACAGACACAGACACAATATTCCTAATATTGTATCATCCTATCATTGCATCATCCACATTACATTACATTGTTACATAAGCTGTTTAGCTTTTAAATTATTATCCTGACACAACAGATATAGCAACCGCCTTAGATATGACAATAGAGACAATGATGTGGTAAATAGATTCTATCTTTCAGATCAACTATCAACAGTACAGTCATAAAATGTACCACAATCTAGCACTTGGTCCAAAAGCCCAGGAAGGCCTTATTTAGATGCCATGATGTATCTATTCCCACAAAGATCAGGATCATGCAAGCCACGGTATCCCTGTGACACTGTACACAAGTGTACCTTGGACTTTAAAGAAGCAGGATAGAAAGAGTATTAAAATTTTTGAACTTTGGTGTGTCATGGTTCTAACAGATGAAACTCTTCAAAGAACTTCAAGGCATTGTTTACTTTAAATAATCTTTATTCGAGAAGCATAACATCGGCACTAACATAATCAAAGCCAAAAACTGAATTTCCCCACCCCTTGAGCATATAGTATCAAAGCACAATTCTCTCCTCCAATTAACAGTCATAAATCACATTCCCCAATTAATTTAAAGCGTGGGATTTCCCTCCAGCTCTCCAGCCCGCCAATTCTTATCATCTCTTATTTCAACAACCTTGATTCTCACGCTAGGTTCAGTATTATTATGTCTAGCTAAACTCTCATGAACATCCCCCCCTCCCCAGCATCATCTAACTCTAAAAGTGAAAAGAAGAAAATGGCTACATCTCCATCTGTTGTCAAAGCAAAAACATCCGATGTTAGTGTTGGAAAAGACTTGAACAGTCAGGAAAACAAACAGATCATCAAATGAATCAACCCAGATGTACAAATAGTCAGAATAAAATTATCCTACTTTGAACATATTATAGGAAAATGCACCTCCTTGGAGAAAGCAAGGGAAAGTTGGAAGAAAAGAGAAGAAAAGGACAAACAAAAGCAAGATGGATAAACTCAGTTACATTAGAGATTGGTGCACTGTCATGAAGAAAATATATCTTTGTGGTCACTAAGAGTCAAGACACAGTTGAAGACAGATAATCAATCAATCACTCATTTTTATCCTGACCGTAAAATAGTGGGTTCTTCCAACATCACCCAAAATGTTCATGTATTAGAACAGGTAATTTTGATCTTATTGACATTGATCCTACCTTGAGGTGGTGATACCACCTGCACATGGAGTTCAAACCAGTGAATTTCAAGGTTAAACCACTGGAAAAGCCTATCCTGGCACTGTAACACATCTGTTAGCAGCCTATCAATGCTGTTGTGGAAACGAAGTTGGAATGAAACATCCAAAGGTCAGAATATTTTCCCTTCAAAATGTTTTATGGTCTTCTAATTGATATTCTATTGTTGTAAGCCACCTTAGGAATTATGTGTTAGAGCTAAAAGGTCAACAGAAGCATTTCAGTGACTAAAAGACAAACCTGTGTGACTTGATGACAAAAGAAACAACAAATATTGTGGCTTCCTTCAGCGAGCAAGCAAATGGACTAATAGATTCAGTTTCATTCCTGGTGAAAATCTCTAAACACAATCCTATATGAGAAATAGATTGATTGACTTGTTCCTCTGTCTAATGTATTTGTAATAATGATTAAGGGATTACTGACATATAGATTTCCCCAAACCTGTGTACATGACTTGAACATATGAATTGAGAATCAAAGACTGAATGTTGCAGACAAAACTTTTGCATTGATCACTATGGATGCAAATACTTTTTGGAAGAGTTTTGCTGCAAATCCTCAAGTGTTCAGCAATCTATTAAATAATCAAGTAATGAGGAATCAATTGATGCATTTCTCCCCTCAGGTGAAGTCAACTGAATAAGAAATACTATGCATTGAACACATGGTGTTCTCCTCAACAGAGGGAGAAAAAGCTTTGTTTTGCAGTGTATCGATGTTAGTTAGTCAGTAGCCAGTTTATTTACTTAAAAAAAGGAAATATTTTGATTTGTAATGCTCCTGAAATGTGTTATCCAGACTCAGCATTTCCGCATTTATATTATTTATGCTCTTTGTTTCCCATACAAGAATACCTTGGACATCTGTAAATACTTTTCAGTTGAATGATCTGAAAATGCTTTGCAAGCATTTGTTTCATAACTGTCAATAGGGCTACCCAAAGTGAGACGTTGCATCAATCTTATTAGGTTACCTCTGGATAAGCAAAATTCAAATCAGATGAACCATCTGTGGTCATAAAGAAATTCAAGCTAGTTGTAGTAGGAACCAAGTAAAACAGCAAATAAACATACAAGCTGAAATTGAGGTGGTGATGGTGGGGGAAACAACTTATCTAGACAAGGACTTGCTCCATGGTCTTCCTTCCCCAGCTCCCATGCCCCAAGATGACAGAATAAATAAATAAATAGATTGTCTCTGCAGAAAAGGAAAGGAAAGGAAAGGAAAGGAAAGGAAGGAAGGAAGGAAGGAAGGAAGGAAGGAAGCATATTATTTTGCCACTTTATTGAATATTGATTTGATTGTAATAATACTTTTGAGAAATTTTAATAGACAGCACTTGTTCTAATGAAAGTTGAAACTGATTCTTTAAAAAAAAAAATCAATTTTATGCAGTTTGTGACTCTGCCTTTTCCCGAAGCTTTGCTTTATCTTTGTTCGGGTATTTACCAACATAGGGGCAAAGATGCAGCTTTTTATGTGTGACTCAAATACTTTCATTGAAACTCAGCAGGCATCTGATTCTATGCTCTGTTTGGTTCCTTCCTTGATTCCTGTGTTGTTTACATCCTGTTATTCTTGCGTCCCATTGGCAGAAAGGTTGCAGACTACAGTACATGCACATTCCTTATAAGTAGATTCATCACCTTGAATGACACAATATTGCTGTGGTGCTTGCTCTGCTGGTTTCAGGGTGTCCTGTGCCTGCCCTTCAAAAGGGACCCATTGGAGCCCATTTGTCATCCTTAAAGTAGTCCCCCCTTTTTCATAAAGAGGCTTCAGAAGTTGCCCGTGGTTGTCTCTGCATCTCTAGCATAGTATACACATGAACTTGCATATGTACACATGTGGAGACAGATGGAAACAGTTTCTAAAGCAGCCGTACAAGCCTTGGAAAAGATACACCTGTTTAACAATTCCAAAAAAGCTGCTCTGTATATCCTCGCACAGATTTTGAAGTGCCTTTTTCAAAAGATTTGCCCAATCCTAGAGTTTAACAGAACCATTTTCGTCCTGCTAGATAGTTGAAAATATGTTGTGATGCACGAGGATGATTTTTCTAGGAACTGAAATGTATTGTATTTAAACTAACATCCCTCTGGGGGAAAGACATTCCTGAAGAGAGATCTAAGCCACCTGAATAAGCTCTTGGGCATAAGGGGTGATTGCATTTCGTAACGACGGCATTACCTCTTCACTTTGGTGGGAGTTCTTGCCATCACAAATTTCCCCAGAAGATGTCAATGCAATTCTGTAGGAGAGCGCATTACAATGTCAGAACGGCATTAAATCAGTCTGCGGAGATGTCAAGGGGATGGTTACAAAAATCGAGACAAAATGAAATGGTGTCAGTGTGAGTCTGCAGAGACTACATTATCATGTCAAAACAAATGGAAATAATGTGAAAGTTATATTGCTGCTAATAAAGATGACACTATTTAAAATGCAAAGGGTGAGGTAGACCAAATCTCCACTCATCCCCCATTCAATTAAGCAGTGGGGATTCTGGGATTGGAGGCTATATTTATTAATGTACATCTGGTGCAGTTGGGCTGTTGCTGGCTGAAGGCTTGACTGTCACCTTTCCTCATGTTGACACATTCAAGTAGTCGTCTCAGCAAGAAGCCTCATTAATTCCAGAGAGGCCAGTCTTGAGATGTGATACGTGTCAATGTCAAAAATGGCAGAACGTGGTCAGAGGCAAAGGCAAGAGCATTTCACCCCCTCTCTTCTCCTTGACCTTGTTGAATTTTAAATAGGTGCTCAGAAGTTATAACATTAAAGAAAAACAGTAGTGGACATAGTTGTAGGGTTTTTATCAGCAAAAGCAGAATGGCAATGCTAATAAGACCAGTTCGGGTAGAGCTGAATTTATTAATGTGGTCATCTGGAAGGTACTCAGCAGTTAAATTGGTGCTGTGTTTTTACCTGGAGAGACTATTTCCATGATTAGCTTCACCACAATAGCTACTCTTGGGTGAACTGCCCAGGCCATAAGCAGAGGCTGCTGTAGAAATTGCACACTATAAATCAGTGGGACTGCTGAATCTCTCCAGTTCGATAGTTGCAGTCCAGCTGAGAGCAAATAGTTAGGCTGAATAATGAGACAAACATCCCAGTCCCAAGATGGACCCACTTCATTCCATCAGGCTGAAATGAGCATGGCAATGCAGAGACACTCAACTTCCAGCTGCACATCTACAGCTAGGGAAGGATAGGGCTGGTAGGCACAAAATGCCATTGCTGACTTTGGATCTCTGAATAGAGAAACATAGCACACTAAAGGCTTCTCTCTGCAGTGTCAGCAGTTGGGCAAAATGTCAGAATTTCCAACACAAAGTGAGATTGAAGTTAAGGAGGACACCTCTCTCAATGGCCTCCTATGAGCTGATCTCATTTCAGATGGACTGCAATGGTCAAGTTTTCAATTCATCCTAATGTCCTGAAATAGCAGTGAGATAGAACCTGGTAGGTTAAAATACCTGGAAACATCCCAAGTTTTGGACCATCCAAATAACCGGGGAAGGATACTGGCAACTTCCCAAGCAGTCCAGCTGCTGATGCTCTTCATACCTACTCTTAATCCTAGCTGAAACCTGACTTGCAATAATCTTTGGTATTGCAAATCATAACTGTTCTAACAAATGAACGGTCACAGCAACCATCACTCCCAACACACACAAACACACATAAACAGAAATCCCAGGGAAGGCTGTCTTTGAAGAACATATTTCAATAGGAAATTCATTATATGTAATAAGATTGGGGTGCCTCCTCTCCGAAGATGATCTGCTATTGATTGGAGATTCAAAATCTTTAGCCTATTGCTCATTCTCAGAAAAGTTGAATTATAGTGAAGGGTGAGTGAATACTGGCTTATGGCATGATGGGAAGACAAATTTCAATTAAATGTTAGAAATCACTTCCTAACAATAAAGCAATCCGAAAGTGAAGTCAATGTTCCAGAAAGGTAGTAGGTTCCTCTTATTGCAGGCATGTCAAACTGAAATGGCACCCACCCCATTGCCAGCAATGGGGAAAAAGTCACGATACGTCAAGCGACGTCACATGACATCGCGAGTTTGACACGCCTGTCTTACTGGATTAACAACTACCTGCGTAAGATACATTAATTTGGATTTCTTCATCAAGAATTAGATAGAGTCTGAATTCAGAAACTCTCACTCTATAGCTTCATACATCCGCTGTCAGAAAAATCATACTTAAAAACAGCAGCAAGAAAAGTGGATGGATCCATAGACATTAAGAACATCTTAATGAATATCAGTTGCTAAGGAAAAATAACAGTATATGGTTTAATAAGTACACACCTAAACTCAAAATACAGGGGCATCTGGCATAAGACCACAAATGATAGTGATGGTTCCTGAGCAGGTTTGCATAGCAAGAAACAATTTAATGTTTTGTAGTTGTTGTTTTTTTCATTATGTTATTACATTCATTGCAATTTACAGTCTTACTGTAGTATACTTTGTTGCAGTAATTGTATTAGATTTGGTCTGAGCATAACACAAAGTCATCTGAAGGATCCCTAGCCCCCCCAAAATGCTTAATTCTCCCTTCCTGCCCCCCAATTTCTGGATTAAATAACCTTATCTTCTGTCCTATGATTGAAATACAACAACTGAAAGAAAGCACATGTCTAATGTCCATATTGAAAACATTTCAGAAACAACAATTTGACAGGAGCAAAGCACCCTTCGAAACTAATATATATAACATGCAAGCTGCCCAGGTTCGAATCCCTGAAGGGTGTGACTAGCTGATGAGGGCTAATGAGCCTGAAATAGTTATACTAGTCTCCCACTAACTCTTTGCCAGCCACAAATTTTGAATTTATAGTGTTCACAGTATGTGACGTCTGCCTGCAAAACATGCTCCTAGATTGGAGCGAAACGCAGAATATAATATATATTCTATATATATTATATTCTATATAATATATATTATATATATTATATATATTATATTAATATAGATAGAGAGAGAGAGAGAGAGAGAGAGAGAGAGAGAGAGAGAGAGAGAGAGAGAGAGAGAGAGAGAGAGAGAGAGAGAGAGAGAGAGAGAGAGAGAGAGAGAGAGAGAGAGAGAGAGAGAGAGAGAGAGA
>NW_015386389.1:4713678-4744091 GCF_001527695.2 Protobothrops mucrosquamatus
TGCTAAGAAAACATGGATAGATAGATACATGCATTAAAGTGGACCCCAGGTCAAATGTGTAGATCTCAAAGGAAGGGTTATTACAGCTCACCAAATTTTCTCAAACTTCCACTCCTGGATTGGTGGGAATTGAATTATTTGTAAGGTAAAAAAAGAGTCATTTCAATCTCAGTAGAGGAGGCCACTTAAAAACGATAGCGCTGTTCTGCATTTGTACATATTATATTATCATTATATTGATTTTATTTTCTCTGGGGATATTTATTAAGCAAATATCAGAGCAGAAAATGAAGGCTTCATTCTGAGTTTGAAAAAGGCAAAGAAAAGCAACCACGATCTTGGCAGCTGGATATGTACAAATATCCGCACACACCCCCCCTCTTCATGGTGTCAAAGGAATTTCCTTTAACTGAAAATGACAATGCAGTTTCTTAATAGCAATAGCACTTAGATTTATATACTTCTCCATAGTGCTTTACAGCACTCTCTGGATGGTATACAATGTCAGCACATTGCCCCCCCAACAATCTGGGTCCTCATTTTACTGACCTCGGAAAGATGGAAGGCTGAGTCAACTTTGAACCCCATCAGGATCAATCTCAAGGCTGTGGGCAGAATTTGCCTGCAATACTGCATTCTGACCACTGGGCCACCAGGACTTATTAAGAGTTTTACCAATCATCCTACAAGAAGGCAATTGTAAAATGTTTAGTCCTGGGACATGGGGTGGGGGTGGGGGGTGGGGAATAAGCCCACAAGGTCAAACACTTTGAATTTAAAGGCAAAAAACCACAACGTTTTTCAGACAGCAAGTAAGAGTGGCGATAGTATCTGTCCGCAACTCTTCCTCCTAAATGGAATCTTTTCCTCTAGAGTTTTGCTGGTGTTGCAAAAGTATGTTGTATTATCCTAGGAAAAGATGTATCTCCTTTAAAGAATTAGACATGACTGTCAGTAATGCCCGACTACTTGTGTATGTGGTCACCACCTTGCAAGATCCTTTAAGACCTTACTATTTAACCTTCAGTCTGCTGAGACAATTACTTATAAGAGAAAGATACATATCCAGTTTTCAGTTGAATCAGCAGTCAAAACTTTAATTTCCATAATTATGCCAAATCTATAATTTCTGTCTATCTCTGTCTGTCAGTCTGTCTGTCTATCTATCTATCCATCCATCCACCCACCTCTCTCTCTCTCTCTCTCTCCATCCATCCATCCATTTAAATAGTCTGATCAGTATTCTAATTGCTATAAAGCAGAAATTTATAGATCTTTATCTCTGGATTGCAAAATATGTCCAGTTAATCAATTTTCATGGAGCTCATTTCCATTTTAATTTCATTCCAACTTTTCATTATGCACCAAGTAACAAAGGAAGTTTGTTGTTGCCTTGTCCCAAAGCTTATTTTTCATGAGGCAACTGGACTTTCTTGTTTTTCTTTGAAGACGTGTCACTTCTCATCCAAAATGAACAGCTGTCTGCAAGGAGTATAAATCTTTCCATCACCCACCATCCAGTCAGAGCTGAAGAAGCTTCTTGGATGAGAAGCGAAACATCTTCAAAGAAAAATAAGAAAGTCCAGTTGCCTCGTGAAAAGCATCTTTGGGATAACTATGACATGGATGAGAATGTCCATGGATATGTTGTTCTCCTGGTTATTTAATATCTCTATGGATAAATGAATAAGGGATAGTTCGAAGTTGGGGAAGTGAATGTATCCAGTTTGTCTGCAGCTGATACTGTTGGCTGGGTACCCAACTGATTGCTGCAAATGTTAGATGGATTGTACAATGCAATCAGGAGAATGGACCTGAAAATTAATGGCTCAAACTTAAACGAGAAATGGAGTGAATCATTGCAAGATATAAGCCGGAACTATTGGACTAAATGTGAGCGAGTGTGTTGTGAGCATGCTATATATACAAGCACACATGTAGGTTCTCCTTTATTCTCAGCCCTTACTCTGATTATGTCAACAGCTAGTTGATGAAAGCTCAGTAATAAAAGGCTATTCTACATCCCAGAGTTCATTATTTTTATTGATTCTTAACACACACACACACACACACACACACACACACACACATCTTTTAAAATTCTAAAAATGTGAATCCTGGGCATTATGTTAACCAAATAAGAAAGAAAAACGAACACCAGGATATAATAAACCAGACTGTTTAATATAAAAAAGCCTGTGGTTAAAAAGAGTCACTAAGCTTTCTTCAGGCCAAACTACCGACGTCATCAGAGTTGGGACAATGGCTCTACAGGTGAGGTGACCACGACTCCCATTGGCAGAGATGATGGACCAAATGGCCCTAAGCCGGGGACGGATGGGCAGAGGCAATCTGGAAGGAGGGGGAGGGAGGGGGAAGACGCAGAGCAGGAATGCCGGAACAACTGCTTTTTGCAGGACTGGGGCGGAGGAATTACGGGGGAGATGACAACGGCCTTGGGGGTGGGGGAGGATAATGACTCTGGGAGGGAGGGAGACTGGGCGCAGGGACCGGTTGATAGCCGCCCTCCAAGTGCTTGCACACGCTCTAAAAGAGAACTTGATGATCGTAAAACAACTAGCGGAGCCAAGGACAGTTTGCCTGATGCGGAACAACTCTGTGTGGTATGGATTAATACAATCAATGGGCCAATGACGCGCTCAAGGAGCCGGGTGCAGAGGCAGGAGGTTATATGAGCTGCCTTCCTGATCTCCTTTTACTCCAACTCTGATGACGTCGGTAGTTTGGCCTGACGAAAGCTTAGTGACTCTTTTTAACCACAGGCTTGTTTATATTAAACAGTCTGGTTTATATATCTTGGTGTTCGTTTTTCTTTCTTATATATATATATGTATATGTGTGTGTGTGTGTGTGTGTGTGTGTGTGTGTGTGTTTTTCAAAATTTGGATTGCTAACAAAGAATTAAGGGAGTACTGGGATAGCTATTTCTAACCTTATTAGGTTTTCATCAGCCAGACATACCCTGTGGATGGCTCTGGATTGAGCTGATACAGACAAAAGACTTCTCTCCCCCACAGTGACTCCTGGGTGTGATCATCTTTCCAAAAACAAACTGTGAACACCAGGAGTATATCAAACTATACAAAGTTTAATAACATAAAACATAAAACAAAACTACACCAAGCTTTCGTTGGACTCCTTCCGACTTCGGCAGGGTTACGTGCCAGTCCATGAGAGAGTCTCTTTTATACGCCATCCGGTGACGAGGTCCAGAAGCCGGGCGCAGATGATGGATGGCGTATAAAAGAGACTCTCTCATGGACTGGCACGTAACCCTGACGAAGTTGGAAGGAGTCCGACGAAAGCTTGGTGTAGTTTTGTTTTATGTTTTATGTTATTAAACTTTGTATAGTTTGATATACTCCTGGTGTTCACAGTTTGTTTTTGGAAAGATATATATATATATACGCAAAAAACAAACAAACCAAGAAGAAAGAAACAGAAAAATAAAACTCTAGAGCAAGTAGATAAATTTGTGTCCCATGATAGAATGCTTCCCAAAGATGAGAAAAGAGATGGAGAAATTTTAAACAGTGCAAATTCTGCCAGAAAGGCCATGAATAAATATTCTTTAGCTTGTTCAGGAGAAAGGAATGTGTTTTTTTTTAAAAAAAAACTGGAATGAAATGGTTACACAGAGAAGCTTGTTTTGCCTACTTCCTTAGGTAGGAGAGAAAGGTAAGTCGGGAAAATATAAGAGTCAGCTGAATGCAACAGGAAAGGGCCACTCAAAATGTGAGTATGATAAAATAAGAAGAGAAATGGTTAAGAATGAATGGGTGCTGAATGAATGTAGATTGAATACAAAAGAGTTCCTGGGATGAAAGTGATAGACTGCAATGCTTTGGTCATACAGAAAGCCTGAATGAGGATTGAATTGCGAAATCAATACAGAAAGGAAGAATGAATGAGGCGAGCAGAAGGGGAAGACCAAGGAAGTTATGGCTAAAAGGAATTGAGGAGATCCTGAAAAACAAAGTTAGGATTCTAAAGAAGAATGAAAGGCAATTATGAAAGATTTTTATGAATGTGTCGAAAGCAAAGATGGTTTACAAAGATGTGCCATATGGAGAGATAGCATGAATGCTGCTGGAACAAGTGAGATTCAACTAGATTTTCTTTTCTTTTTTCTTTCTTCCTGTCTCAATTTCTTTCCATGCTACGTAACTTATTATTCTTTTTATGTACTTTGCACAATGTTGCTTATCCCAGGAGTGTAGTGGTTATGCCTACATATGATGATGCTTACAGTGTACTCTTCCCAAATTGTGCGCGCTCCATCACTGGAAATTTTTAAGAAGAGACTGGACAATCACCTGTCTGAGATGGTATAGGTTCTCCTGCTTGAGCAGGGGGCTGGACTAGAAGACCTCTAAGGTCCCTTCCAGTTCTATTCTATTCTATTCTATTCTATTCTATTCTATTCTATTCTATTCTATTCCATTTTCTATTCTATTCTGTTCTATTCTATTCTATTCTATTCTATTCTATTCTGTTCTACATTTTTGTGCATTCAGTCATGTCAGACTCTTGGTGATTCTATGGGCAAGGTCTCTCCATGTCTCCATGTCTTCTGATCTTGCATTACTTCTTTCAGTTGTTCTATGCTCTGGCTGGGGTCAGCTTTGATGGTGACCTACATTTACATCTAACATTTTTTAAGAAGTCTGTGGAGATTCTCAGTCATCCAGGTCACGGTTGTCCCAAAGGTGCTTTTTCAAAAGGCAACTGGACTTTGTTTTTCCTTGAAGACGTTTTGCTCCTCATTCAAGAAGCTTCTTCAGTTCTGAATAGTTCTGAAGAACTGAAGAAGCTTCTTGGATGAGAAGCAAAATGTCTTCAAGAAAAAGGAAAGAAAATCCAGTTGCCTTTTGAAAAAGCACCTTTGGGATATTTTTCAAGAAGGCGTTTGCTTTTTATCAAGACATAATTCCCTAAACTTGACTTATCAATATAACATAGAATGACTGTAGTGAATTTCCTTCTGGTGGTGTTGTGATTCACTCAGGAGCCCACAAACAAGAGAGTATAACCCTCTCTCTCTCTCAATCTTTCAGTCAAAGTGCCTGATCTGTCAGTGACTGAGATCAGCGGAGGAGAAAAAATTTTTTCTCTCCAAATCCTGGCTTATATTCAATATGACATCCGTGTAATAGAGTTTCCAGTAGTTACTTCCTTTGTTTCTCCCTTCAAAAAAAATCTCCAACCCCTTTATCCAAAGCCTTATTTTTTTAGCACGTTTTGTTACCAATATACCCAAATGCACTCAGAGATTCTACTGCTGTGTGGTTTGTAAATTCTCTGGTATCTCACTTTAAAAACGAAGTTGCTTTGACACTGAAGTATAACATTTCCTGACCTTGGTGGTATGAAAAAAAGCAAGGAAACAAAGAACGTTCTCTGGAAATAATCACTTTTTGAACAATGTACACGGCATAAACAGACTGTTTTTCAACATCACCCAAGTACGTGGCTTTTCCAATTCTTTTCCAGTTCTTAAACAAAGCAATAGTGAAGAACAAAGCAGATGCAATTCTATTCTCCCTCTTCTTTTCTCTCTTTTATCATGTCTGAATTTAGTGAAACATTTAGCTCTATGATTCTATCTTTGACAAATCTCTCCTCCAGCATTATTGCCCATAGGGAAACTATTAGCATCTGTTGACCTTCAGAACCAAGGATTTAATCACTTGGCATTCAAAGTGGTTTGACAGGGCTTAAAATGTGAAAAATTGCAGCCCAAATAGAAGCTGGGCAAAAAAGGAAGATGACCATAGATGAACCAACCCAACTTTTTTATGTATATAACAAGCACAATCAAGCTAGATTACATTGATCTACATCTAATGTAGCGTTCTGCATCCAACTGTGGTCCACTAGGATTTTGGAAAGAGAAAACTAGAATAAGATATATTGTTGCTAGAGGCAAAAGAGAAGATTGCACTTTTCTTTAGTTCCCGTGTAAAGCCTGACAGGGCTAGGATTTAAACACTGATAGGACAGGATTCATCTCCAGAAGCAAATGGCTGATTATCTAAATTTAGGGAGAGGCTTTGTTTTTCCCCCCTGTTACATTAAGATATAATAATAATAATAATAATAATAATAATAATAATAATAATAATAATAATAATAATAATAATAATAATGATGATGATGATGATGATGATGATGATGATGATGATGATGATGATGATGATGATGATGACGACGATGATGATGTTGGAAGGGACCTTGGAGATCATCGAGTCCAACCCCCTGCTCAGGCAGGAAACACTACACTGTATCGGACAAATGGCTGTCCAGTCTCTTCTTAAAATTTTCCAGTGTTGGAGCATTTACAGCTTCTGGAGGCAGGTTGTTCCACTGGTTAATTGTTCTAACTGTCAGGAAGTTTCTCCTTAGTTCTAGGTTGCTTCTTTCCTTGATTAGTTTCCATCCGTTGCTTCTTGTCCTGCCTTCAGGCGCTTTGGAAAATAGCTTGACTCTCTCTTCTTTGTGGCAGCCCCTGACATATGGGAACACTGCTATCATGTCCCCCCTCGTCCTTCTCTTCATTAAACTAGACATACCCAATTCCAGCAACCGTTCCTCATATGTTTTAGCCTCCAATCCCCTGATCATCTTTGTTGCTCTTCTCTGTACTCTTTCTAGAGTCTCAACATCTTTTTTACATCATGGTGACTAAAACTGGATGCAGTATTCCAAGAGACTCAAATATAAGAAAACATTCTCCTTTCTCTCCATGATAATTAGTCTTTTTTTCCTGACCAATTAACATGATTGTTCTTATAAAAACCTGATTTATTAATCCATGGATTTAATTGATAACATACTTGTACAGTAGCCTGGATTTACAAAACCGATGTGCCTGATTTTGGATTTCTATTGGGCAAAAAATTTCTTCGTTAACAAAAAAGGAGCCACCAAACCAACCTGTGTCATCTAGCTATGCACACTCAACAGATTACAATCTATAACTGTTTATTGATTTATTGATATACAGTATTGTTCCAGAGTGATTAATACACGTTTGCATCAATACAGTAATGGCAGTTATACTTGATCATGCTATTTATACTGAACAGGCGGTGTATTTATACCTGTGTTTCCAAGAAAAAAATATGTTGTTGTCGTTATTTTTAAAAAAGCAGCCCATGGTTTATAATTTAGGTCCAAAGAAATATACAAGGTGTATGAGCAAAATGAACCAGGAAAAATGTTTCATGCATTTCTCTCCTAAATACTGTATCTGATTTACCTGATTATTATTTAAGGCCATAGTGAAGTTGCCTTCCCCTATTTGCGGGTTCTGTGGTTCAATTTGCATTTTCAATATAAATTTAAGCAGTACATATTTATTGAGCCACTAGGCAGACTGAAATGAAGTCACAGTTGCTTTCATGCAATTCTTCAGAAACAAGGATCTGAAATTTCTTATCTCGGCAGTAGCGCTGGTAGAACTCTATAGGTGTATAATTCTGAAAAGCAGAATCGTGCAAGGAAAACAGCTGATGAAAAAGGAAGATCTATTCCGGGGAAAGGGACTGGCACATTTAAAATGTGAGTGCAAATTCTTGTATGGCCTACATCAGTGATGGCGAACCTTTTAGAGACCGAGTGCCCAAACCGCAACCCAAAACCCACTTATTTATCACAAAGTGCCAGGGCCGCATCCAACATTGTGGTACCCTCAAGGGGGCAGGGGGGTGGGGTCCACTGGGTGGGTGTGGCTGTGGTGGTCACAGCAGACTGAGTGGGCGTGGCTGGGGTGGGCATGGCCACCTTGATGTTGCTCATGGGGGGACGCCTGTGGGGGGGGCGATCCAGGGAGTCTCTGGTGGGTGGGGCGGTGGGCAGGAGGCTTGTCCTGTGGGGTGTAGGGTAGGAGTGCCATTGCTGTGGGGCAAGGTAAGGCAGGGGTGGCTGCTGCCTGACACCATCAGCCCCCGCACACAGAGGCCAGCAAGTGCATGGGGGCATGTTCTACCGCCTCTACTCAAGCTTGCTAGCCAGCTGCTTTGCTTCCTTTGTGCTGGGTGGGACTGCCACTCCGGGCACCAATGGTGGCCTAATGGACCTGTGTGAGCTGGCGGCGGTGGTGACAGGTGTGCCCACAGAGAGGGCTCTGAGTGCCACCTCTGGCATGCATGCCATAGATTCACCATCACTAGCCTACATATTTTACTAAATCTGAGAGTCATGCAGATGGGGAATAAAACAGGGCTTGGAGGGGGAAAAAAACAAAAGAGCAACTGAGAAAAGCCAGAACTGAGGGTCTTTTCTTTCCCATAGATTTGACAAGTCTGCAGTAAAACAGACCCCTTCCCTCCTGTGTTCAGTTCCCCACACCCTGTAGAGTTTACTGTCAGCCTGTATTGTATGCATGCCAAGTCTTTGACGACACTTCAAGAGTGGGAGCACTTTAGTTGGAGTCTATTTGCGCAGGTTTGGATCCCTTCAATCATCTTTCCCGGCTGCCTGAAATAAAAAGCATACCCACGGCATCATGACTTGGACATTAGTGGAGCAACAGTCTCGGAGGCTCGGCGCTCTTTGCAAAACAGCAGGAAGACGCTCAGTGCAAGATCGCGTGATTTGCCAAGTGGAAAGGGCCATATTCACCGTATTAACAGGCAGCTGAAGAAGTTAGAGGAAGTAATGTCTATTTCCATCCTGTCTTTCAGTTTAATTGTCAAGCTCCAAAGAAACTTATTCTGCTTCAGCCATTAGCTTGCCAACAGACCCGGGGTGTGGGGGGGAGGAGAATTGGGATGCTCCTTGCAGATGTGAGCAGTCCAAGGTGACAGTCAAGGTCATCGGAGAAGCGTTGGCTGGGAACTGAAGATTTTTCTCATAACAAATGTCTGACACTTAATTGGGGAATGTGACTATCAGAGAAGAAGGGAGGTCCTACATTTTAATTTATTGTTCTGGTGCCATTTTAACCAGAACTGGTTTTCTATTCATCAGTGCCGATATGCTGTACTTAATAAAGTTTTGCATTAGAGATTTGAATGTCTCAGCTGTGCTTACTTCATTGGGATCATCAGTCAGAAACTTGACAATAATTCAAGAAACAGGGATTATGCTGCCAGCATAAGGGAGTCACTTATTCCATAAATATAGAGGCCTCCTCCTCCTCCTCCTCCTCCTCTTCCTCCTCCTCCTCCTCTATCATTTCCATTACAGGTATAATTATTAGCCTTACTAATGTCATGAAACTACACAGCCTGAAAAATATGGAGTACCGCAAACCCTTTAATACAATTTGGAGATGTTTTTTTTCTGGAAAAGCAGAGGATCTAGTGTTGCTGTGGCCCTTCCATCTCTTCATTTCTAAAGTGCTGAGATCTTCCTTGAAGTACATGCCAACAATCTTTGATGGGGCAGTTTGAAAGTCAAGAAAGTCAAGTAACTGCCATTATTATGCAGCCATACATTTCTAGGGTGAAGAGATGCAGTCTGTGTACTTTTCTGTGCATCATTTATTCCATGCAATTACGGGATGCAGAAATAACATGAAAAGATTAAAAGCCAGGTGGTTTACTTAGACCATCAAAACAGAAGTTATAGTTGATGGGAAAAGGAAGAATCGAAAACAATGTGGGGTAGACAGCATCACCACCAGATGGATCCATAGCTGGCTGACCGGTCGTACTCAGCATGTGGTCCTCAATGGAACCACATCTACATGGAGGGAAGTGTGTAGTGGGGTGCCCCAGGACTCTGTTCTGGGCCCAGTGCTCTTCAACATCTTCATCAACGATTTGGACGAGGGGATAAATGGGGAACTCATCAAATTTGCAGATGACACCAAGCTGGCAGGAATAGCCAACACTCCAGAAGACAGGCTTAAGATACAGGAGGATCTGGACAGACTCGAACACTGGGCTCTATCTAACAAAATGAAATTCAATGGTGAAAAAAGCAAGGTTCTACATTTAGGCAAGAAAAAACAAATGCACAGATATGGAATAGGGGGTACCTTGCTCAATAGTAGTAACTGTGAGAGGGACCTCGGAGTCCTAGTGGACAATCACCTAAATATGAGCCAGCAGTGTGCTGCAGCTGCCAAAAAGGCCAACACTCTTTTCTATCATTTCCGCTGTCACCACAGAAGTCCTATTGACAAATGAGATGACACCTACAAAACAGGAGTCATGCTAGTTAGCAGAAACAAATAGAAATCACCTTCTAAGTAAGCTCAGGGCTTTCTTTCAAAGCATTTCAAACCTAGATTCAAAACTGCATAAAACGGCTAACTACAATTTGGAATGCCTTTGTGTTGGATTCTGTAACAATCATGTGCCTGGAGAGGAACAAAAACTCTTCCCAGTTACGTCCACCCAACCCACCATAGCAGGAAGGCAGGGAAAGTTGTGAGTCTTGGCTCCTAAGGAAGTATATCTGGCAGGTCCCAGAAGAAGGGTCTTCTCTGTGGTGATTCCCTCTCTTTGAAACATCATCCCTGTCCTCCACTTTGACACTCTTTTGTAAGGACCTGAAGACCTGACTGTACCAATGGGCCTGGGGAGTCCAGAATGGGATGGAGCCCATCAAGTGGCTTGCTTGAATGCTTGTTGTTGCCAGGGGTGGAGGTGTGGAGGGTTATTATATTTACTCTTTGTATATTGGGTTTTTATTTTTTTGTAAGCTGCCTGTCAGAACCCATTTCTTTGTTGGGGGTGGTGGTTCTGTTCCTTTCGGTTTCTTTCTGTGGGTTCTGTCATTCTCCTGGGGGGAGGCTCCAGGGAGATAGATAGATAGATGTGTATCTTTTCTCCTTTTTGCTTAGCTACAATGTTTCTTCTCTGCCTGTCCTATCTGCTTGCTCTTTGAACTGTTTCCCCTTGATGTCAACCTGGGGTGAGAAAGGAATGTGCCTCCAGTCATCTGGCTTATCTCTCGCTGCAGGAGAGAAAGGTGTGAAGACCCAACAACATCTTCGCAAGCATGGGAACGCAAGCATCAGCTCCGTTTCCACAGCAGACCTAACACCTAGGGATTGGCTCATTTGAACTAACTGGATGAACTGTTGGGGGTGGAGTGTGCTTGATGCTTCTTTAACCTATTGATTTGAGCGGGAAACCCTCAGATCCTGCCTTCTATGCTTGCTATCAGCTTGTCCTAATAAAAGTTACTTTTGGAATGGAAATGTTCCAGGAGTCCTGCTTTCTTGGAATGAGGTTTTGAAGTGGGTCCTTACACTGCCTAAAGTCCCTGAAAGTGAGTGGGCAAACAGAGACACACAGAGACACAGACAGACAGACAGACAGACAGACAGACAGACAGACAGACAGAGAGACAGAGAGACAGACAGACAGAGAGAGAGACACAGATAGACAGACAGAGAGACAGAGAAACAGACAGACAGAGAGAGAGATACAGACAGACAGACAGACAGACAGACAGACAGACAGACAGACAGACAGACAGACAGACAGACAGAGACACAGACAGACAGACAGACAGACAGACAGACAGATAAATAGATAGATGTATACTGCTCAAAAAAATAAAGGGAACATTTTACCATGGAACTTGAAGGGGTTTGCATTCCCTTTATTTTTGTGAGCAGTATATTTCACTATGGATGTATTTTATTTTATCTTTGTTCATCTGATATTTAGTCCTGGAACAGTTTTCAATGAATTTTAAATGCATATTGTATGTCCTTAACTATCTTGGGAATTCTCGAAAAATGAAATAGCATCCCAAACTGATAGATTAAGGATTACCAATAAAAAAATATCTGGATGCATCTATTAATTCACCAGGAGCCCTTACTTTTTTTTTTTTTTTGCACTGTTCCACAGCACTTGAAATCCTATGCAAATGGCTAAATTGCAATTCATCAATCTGGGTAGGTATATAATGCATAACCTGAGTGTACAATGTTTCCTTTCTGCCTTAATATCCAGGGTGGTAATGAATAGATCTCCTCAGAGTCTTCGTAAGCTAATTGAAGAAATTTTACAAATTACACAGCGGTGCTCAAAATGACCTCTTTGCTACCATAAAGCAGATAGACGGGTGACTTGCAGCTTGGGGTCAAGAAGGTTGACTTCTTTTGCAAATGGCCCCCATGAAATCAGCCTATTTGGAAATCCTTCAAGTTGAGAAGTGACTTTGATGTCCAGCAATCCTCCAATTCTTTCTGTCCACCCCTTTTCCTAATGACTGTGGCAAGCAAAAAGAGATAGGAAAGAAGGTCAGGGCTACCCATCTCTTTCATGGATGGACATTAGCTCTGCAGGTATTTCTTTTGAGTTCTATCTGAGTGCCATAATTGTTGAGTAACACACATCTCCCAAAAGCTATGTCTGCATGGGTACAACTGCATGATGAGACCTTAGTGGTGAATAGCATCAGTACGATGATGTCAGAGAGAAATACTTCACCAATTTTTCCATGTCAGCCCAGGATTCAGGCTTTATAGCACTCACCTTGTAGGAGAAACAAGTATTAGATATTTCCGAAGCTTAAATTTCTGACAATCATAAATACAAGTCTCTGTGACATTGCTCTTTTTTTTTTTTTAACTAGAAGAGATATTATTTAACCTGGGTTATTCAGTTCTGTGAATCTCATTATTTTTAAAACCCTCCGAAGATTTAAATATCCTTTTGTAGAAATGCAATCAAATACATCCTAGCCAATCATACTTTTTTTTTTTTACTCCTAAAACCTAACCTCCTTTTCACTCCAATGTTATATCGCCAAGTAGTTCTGGGTGTGTGAAATCCTTTATTTCAAATAGATTTAATATCATATCTGCCTGACCTTTGGAGACCTACATCTTTCTTAGTTAGTCTAATCCCTTCTGTGTTCCCATAATGAGTTCTTAACTTCTGATATTTATATTGGATGTGTTCTTTTATTTTCTTGCTGTGAAGTCTGAGTTGCTTAGAATTAAGATTCATTGAGACATGATCGGCTGTAATTAGACAACACCAAGTTGTAAATGAGACACTAGTACTTGTGGGATTTGAACGCTTGTAGCTTTAAATATTTTGTTACACCGCTACTGTGTTATGTTCAAGTACTCATCTGTAAGCAAATCTTAATGTTTTACTAATTAATAAAGATCATATACTTGAAAGAGAAAATGTATGTCCTTATTCCCCCCTGATTCTGAACTGATGCTTCATTGATGATAACCCATCACAGGATGAGGCAGGAATTATAGAATATATGATGCATCTCAGCAATGTCTCCTCTACAATCTGGCTTCTTAAGAATTTGCCGAGCCAGGCAAACTGCATTTGCAAATATCCCTAAGCGACATGGAGAAAGAACTTGCTTGAGATGAGATCCTCAAGGAAGAAAATGTATTAGTGTAACCTGTGTGCTTTGTTTGTTTATTTGTACTCACCGTGCACATGTGCTCAGGACCTTTTGCTGCCTGGCAAAATGATGAAATGGTATCTTCTGATTTACAGCCAGTCTTAAAACCAGAGCATATTCACAACCATACCTAAGTAGCAAGCCACTTGAGGAAGCCCAGAGCACATGTGTGTATATTGTAAGAGAAGGGAAAATCCAGGCAGTTCACAAAGCTGCTACTACTGGCTTTCTGCTTTCTGCTCTTTGAGACCGTGCCTTCACATTGCTGAATGATAGAGCTTCTCTTAACATGCCTTATTATAGTAAGCTAGATAATGAATTTATCTGTAAATAGCAAGGCTTTTATATTATAGTCTTCCTGTCTAGCATGCCCCAGCTTCTCACTAAGAGTTTAAATTTAATATCCTTATCAAGATGTTGTCAATGCATGTTTCTCCGAGATGTAGAATGGATGAAAAGTCTACCTTTAAAGTTAAGTGCATCAACAGGAAAGCAGGGACTAATATCTTTTGGACTCTGAGTAGGGTGCTGCCTTATGACTAGCTAGAGATAGTAATTCATATGGTTCTCTGGAAAGGATGTATGATTCTTTCTCTAAAGAAAAGTAAACCAAGATTTAAGAGCAGGCTTTGTGATCCAAAATAACTTAGAAGGAACTATGACCTTGAATTTACTTCAAATTAAAACTATTTTTGGACCAACATGGCTTCCATAACCCATGTAAAATTTGGTTTCCTTCTAAATACAGACCCATGTTTCCTTTGGTTGAGATATTAAGATAAGATAAGATAAGATAAGATGAGATGAGATGAGATGAGATGAGATGAGATGAGATGAGATGAGATAAGATGAGATGGGGCGAGGCAAGGTGAGACGAGCCAAGGTGAGGCGAGGCGAAGTGAGATAAGATAAGGTAAAGTAAGGTAAGGTAAGGTAAGAGAAGACAGGACAAGACAAGACAAGACAAGATAACCTTTATTGTCATTTTTTGTACTGTGGGCACAATGGCACACATCAAAAATGAAATTTAGTTGCCCGCTCTCAAAGTGAAACACATACGTGACACATACCTAAACATACTATATACAACATATGTATAGACCCACTCCCCTACATATACATGACAAATAAATATTAAATACTGTACATCTTGAATATATAATGGAAGGAGGAGGCTTGAGAGTTCACAAGGTTAATGGTGTATGGAATGAAAATAGAACAGAACAGGTTCTCAGCTTCAATCTATTTGCAGCTTGTAACATTTTTCGTTTATAATGTGTTGAACATAGTTCTCGGTAGTCATTCTTGTTTACAGCTTATTAAAAGTGATTTTTAGTGTTGAGCAGTAATATATTCACTCATTCATAACTAATGATATAGTAGAAATCTACAAGCGCCTTGACATTTTGAGAAGTCTTATTTACCCATTTGTGCTTTATTCATTGTTCTTAATTGTTTCCTATTTTTGCGTGTATAGATATTTTTTTTTCTCTAAAAGGCTTAATAAGATATTTAAAAAGTGAGGGTTGGTGGTTATGCTAATCTTTATTGTTAATGTTGCGGAACAAGCAGGACAACTGAAGACAAGATGTGGCTTGTGGAGGCAGATAATCGGGCACTTTTACCCATAAAAGTTGAAGGAGTGGAAAGATCTATCACAATATCCATATGCTTACTTCTTTTCCAGTAGCTATTAGATAATTTCAGCATTCTTTCCTTTTTTCTTTACCTAAGGTTAATTTACTTATATTTGTAATACATATGGATAGTGTGTTCTGTGAAAAGTACCCCAATCTATTCTCCGCTAACCAATGTCTGTTACTTTTAAATAATAAATAAATCTTTATTGATTAGCCTTTGGGCCATATCAAAGTGCAAAGTTCCAGCAACAAATTATTACTAAAGTTTGATAAAAGCAATTTAAAATGAAATTTAATAAAATACAATTTAAAATGGAATTAGAGTAAAATATGACTTAAAATGAAATTGGAGTAAAATACTGTCTAAAACAGACATGTCAAACACAAGGCCTGGGGGCCAGATGCAGCCCATGAAGTGGTTTCATGTGGCCCGTGAAGCCCTCCTGGAAACAGTGAGGAAACGGCCCCCACTGCCTTGGCCCTGGCCCAGGCCGGCCGGGAGCCAATGTACAATTTTGTGGTGGCCATCTATGCTGAAACGCATTCAGTCTTAGCTCTACAAGGCCGTCTAGAAACAGCGAGGAACCAGCCCCTGCGACATCGGCCCCACCCCCTGGGTGCATGCTGGGGAGGTGTCACTCTTTGTGAGGAATGAAGAAATGGACCATGCCTTGGCGCTTGCGCCAGTCCCACCCCCTTCTGCCAGAGACCCTCAGATCTGTCCCACTCCTGCCCAGGCCCCCACAGGCACCCATGACATGAACGATGTAGAGCTGGCCATGCCCACCCAGTAGGCCACACCCACTCCATCCACGTCCACCCAGTAGGCTGCACCCACCCTGGCCACACACACCCGCCCCCCCGAGGGCAACCGCAATGCTGATGCGGCCCTCAATGAAATTGAGTTTGATCCCCCTGTCTAAAATGAAATTAAAATAGAGTACAGTAATTTAAAATATAGATAAAATTTGATAAAATTATATCTTGGAGTCACCCTTGCAATCTACCCCAATGAGTCCCACATATGCAGATCTCAACCGAACGATTTTGTTTAAATACTGTGCTGCGTTAAATGTTATTTTCAAGTTCTGGCCGCACATAAGGTAAATTGTTTTGATATGGGGATCCCAATGAGTCATTCGTTTGGTATATAGACCAAGGTATCTGTCTCTCAGCATGTTGGCATTCAAAAGAGGGAGAATATGGTAGATTCATAAGTTGATTGTTGTCTATCTGAAAGTCAAGTGCTTTAAAATAATTGGAGGATAGCTTTTCAATACCTCCATAAATACATGGCCTTCTCGGACTTTTTATATAAATCAGGAATCAGCTGATGTCACATGCTGTTGAATGTCTATGGAGATTCATCCAGGTCATGGTTGTCCCAAAGGTGTCTTTTCTTGAAAAAGCACCTTTGGGACACAGGTTGAACTGTCCCTATGACATAACTACAGTACTGACCACTTAATTCAGTGACAATAGGAAGTCCTCTTTGCAAGGTCTCTTATGATTCCATTGAGAAACCTTCAAAAAGTAGGAGATAAATTATATCTAGTTCCTACTTGAATTATTCTTCAAACTTTTTTTTTATTTCTTGCTAAAAATAATAAGAAAATGCACAATTGTGCTTCAGCTTCTGCATCACTTTGCTCCATACCATAAATCATTTTGTTCATTTTGAATCTTTCTAATAACTGGTAACAAGAACACAACTGACAGCTATATCCTCAGGCTGTTAGTTGCTCTTTTGATAACTTTCTGATAATTCTGCTACATCAACCATTTGTGTTCGCTTGCCCTTTTCTCTTCTATGCAAAATTTCATGTGCTGAGATTCAGAGAGATTTTTTCCGGCACAATCTGGGTTTACATCTTTTCCGAGTTCTCAATCTGGAAGGTTTTTGAAATCCACATTAACTTTGACTTTTTCATGCTATAAATATCCATGCTATCCAAACCTCATATTGTGATCTTTTAAATCAACGATTTAAATTTATATGGCAAGGGGAAAAAAAAACCCTGAATTAAACTTAATTTGTTACAAGATGCAAACGAAAGAGGAGAATTGGGTTTATTGAAAGTGTACTTCACAGATTGCTGTTTGGTCTGGATGAAAGGATGGATTTGCTAAGAAACAAGAGACTTTTAACTGACAGAGTTTTTTCCCCCTTAGCATATAAATTTAAATACATTTCTGCCTTTGTTTAAATCGTACATCAGTTGTCAAAACAGGTATCGTCAGAAATAAAAGGTCATTCTTGTCAAAACCTTAATTTTTATTGTAGAAATTCTCCCCAACAGTTACAATGTGAGTTTCTCCAATAACATACCTTTCTGAATTATGTGATAACATAATTTTTGAAAAGCGCACAGTTCATATTTGTCATAAACATGCCTGTATGTTACTTTCTTCTCAGTCTAAAAACCAGTTTTCTCCATCAATTCTAGTTGTTTTCATATTTTTTGTTAACACCTTTCTTATTGTAGGATTCTCAGTAAAACATCCTAGCAAACCACATCCGCTTCCCTACCAGTAAAGATGGTAGGAAAGATGCAAGGCGAATGATGTACCCTTGGGAAGTTGAACAGCCTTCTGCTTTGATAATTGAAATGAAAATTGGAATGAAGAACATTAAATAAGCATTAGATAATGTCTCTGTATTGAGCTTTTTAAGGCATATCTATGGAGAAAAAAAATGATTTCCATGTTAAAAGCAGAGGAGAAAGGTCAGCAGAATTTAATAATTTGAAGCATAAAAGAACTAGATTCTGTTTTAGTAACAGCTTAAAGATTATTTTGTGCCAAATCTGTCAGTCAGAAATTAGGTTAAAAATGTTCTTTTTCTTTTTACTTTCTTTCTTTCTTTCTTTCTTTCTTTCTTTCTTTCTTTCTTTCTTTCTTTCTTTCTTTCTTTCTTTCTTTCTTTCTTTCCTTCCTTCCTCCCTCCCTCCCTCTCTCTCTCTTTCTTTCTTTCTTTCTCTTTCCTTCCTCCCTCCCTCCCTCTCTCTCTCTCTTTCTCTCTATCTCTCTTTCTTTCTTTCTTTCTTCCCTCCCTCCCTCCCTCCCCCTATCTTTCTTTCTTTCTTTCTTTCTTTCTTTCTTTCTTTCTTTCTTTCTTTCTTTCTTTCTTTCTTTCTTTCTTTCTTTCTTTCTTTCTTTTTTTCTTTATGACTTTTCTCTAGAATATAATCCTAAACACATTATCTGAAACTATGTATTTCAGGATTTTTCTTATTAAAAAGAATGTTCTCTTTATTTTTACATAACATCCAGGTAAAAAAATAATTCCATGCAAAAGTATTTAGGACATTTACAAAATAGTAGTAATAACAGCAAAAACAACAACAAGAGAAAAAAACAGCTGGCTTGGATTTGGGGAGGGTGAAGGAATAATTAGGAGTGAAAAAAATTCCTTTTAAATATGAAATGATTTGATTCCTACCCTGCTTGATATTGGCAGCAGAAGCTTTCATGTATGCAACAGAAACTGAGTGTGACTTTTAATTGCATAATTATGGTAGAAGCTGAAGTAATTTGCCCACAGTAGTTTTGGCTGATTGCCATCCATTTGGGGAGAATTTAGAATTCAATTTGTAACATGACTTCTGACTTCAAATAGGAAGGCACCAGAAGATTTAAAAAAAAAAAAACAACAACACAGAAATTGCTTTCTGTGTGAATATACTACATTGTTCTTAGAATGGAATGGAATGGAAAGGAATAGAATAGAATAGAATAGAATAGAATAGAATAGAATAGAATAGAATAGAATAGAATAGAATAGAATACAGAATGGAATAGAATAGAATAGAATAGAATAGAATAGAATAGAATAGAATAGAATAGAATAGAATACAGAATGGAATGGAATGGAATTGAATGGAATGAAATGGAATAGAATAGACAATATGGAAGAGAGAATAGAATAGAATAGAATAGAATAGAATAGAATAGAATGGAATGGAATGGAATAAGAGTTAAATAGAATAGAATAGAATAGAATAGAATAGAATAGAATAGAATAGAATAGAATAGAATAGAAAAGAGTTGAATAGAATGGAATAAGAATAGAATAGAATAGAATAGAATAGAAAAGAGTTGAATAGAATGGAATAAGAGTTAAATAGAATAGAATAGAATAGTATAGAATAGAATAGAAAAGAGTTGAATAGAATGGAATAAGAATTGAATAGAATAGAATAGAATAGAATAGAATAGAATAGAATAGAATAGAATAGAATAGACAATATGGAAGAGAGAATAGAATAGAATAGAATAGAATAGAAAAGAGTTGAATAGAATGGAATAAGAATAGAATAGAATAGAATAGAATAGAATAGAATAGAATAGAATAGAATAGAATAGAATAGAAAAGAGTTGAATAGAATGGAATAAGAGTTGAATAGAATAGAATAGAATAGAATAATAGAATAGAATAGAATAGAATAGAATAGAATAGAATAGAATAGAATAGAATAGAATAGACAATATGGAAGAGAGAATAGAATAGAATAGAATAGTATAGAATAGAATAGAAAAGAGTTGAATAGAATGGAATAAGAATAGAATAGAATAGAATAGAATAGACAATATGGAAGAGAGAATAGAATAGAATAGAATAGAATAATAGAATAGAATAGAATAGAATAGAATAGAATAGAATAGAATAGAATAGAATAGAATAGAATAGAGTTGAACAGAATGGAATAAGAGTTGAATAGAATAGAATAGAATAGAATAGAATAGAATAGAATAGAATAGAATAGAATAATAGAATAGAATAGAATAGAATAGAATAGAATAGAATAGAATAGAATAGAATAGAATAGAATAGAATAGACAATATGGAAGAGAGAATAGAATAGAATAGAATAGAATAGTATATAATAGAATAGAAAAGAGTTGAATAGAATGGAATAAGAGTTGAATAGAATAGAATAGAATAGAATAGAATAGAATAGAATAGAATAGAATAGAATAGAATAGAATAGAATAGAATAGAATAGAGCTGGAAGGGAACTTGGAGGTCTTCTAGTTCAGCCTCCCCACTCAAGCAGGAGAACCCATATCATCTCAGACAAGTGACTGTCCAGTCTCTTCTTAAAAACCTTCAGTGATGGAGCACCCATCTGAAGGCAAGCTGTTCCACTGGTTAATTGTCCTCACTGTTAGGACAATAGTATGTGTATTCTACTACAGTGGATGCTTAGCATGGTACATGAGTGATAATAAGCTTCTTGTGTTCAAGTGCATGGCATAATGAACTAAGAACATTTATGTAAGTCCCAATTGCACATTTTTAATTGGTAGCTTAATAGCAAATTTGAATTTCCATTTATCTAATCCTTGCCCATGCCAGCCCAATGACTTCTTCTTCATTGTCCCTTTGGTCAATCTATCCTCCCCACCCTCTGTCCTGTATTATATGGCAAATTTTCCTATCCGGCACTCATTCTGGGGGGAAAAAAAGCTATCTCACAAATGTGGAATCACAAATGTGGAAATACATTTGAATGGTGACATAAGGAACTCTGTGTATCACAAGTATCACAGATCAGCCAATGTTCTTTACAGAGTGGCATATTGATATACGAGGCCAATTTGGAAATAAACCTCCATTTGGTTATCAATGACAGACACTCGCAGATACAAACTTATATTATACATTTCAGAAAACTACATTGCTTTTTGACATAGTCACCATTCAGTTTGAAATTCCTTAGGGGGTGATTAAAAACATCCCAAAAGAACTGCTTCAAAAAAAATTGGGTATGTCTAGCAGTGTGTGGGCAAGCATTATTGTGAACCAACACTGCACTGGAAGTCAGCGTGCCCCGATGCTTGTTACAGATGGCTCATCTGAGTTTTCTTAACGTTTCACATTTGAATTGATGGTCGAACCAAGCTGCATGAACTTCACCAGCAGTACTCCTTTGGCATCTTCACATTTGGCGGGATTTTCTATGGCACCACTTCCGGTGTGGTGTTGGTTCACGATAATGCTCGCCCACATACCGCTAGACGCACCCAAGAACTTTTGAAGCAGTTCCGTTGGGAGGTTTTTGATCACCTCCTCTTAGCCCAGATTTGGCGTCGAGCGACTACTACTAAGGAATTTCAAACCTTGTAAGATAATTACCTCAATTTGAATGGCGATTATGTCAAAAGTAATGTAAAGTTGTAGTCTTCTAATGTGTATAATAAAATTTCCGTATCTGTGAGTGTCTGTCTTTAATAACCAAACAGAGGTTTATTTCCGAATTGCCCTTGTATTTTGTCCAGGGTCCTAAGTCCATCATTTATATTAATAGTCCTCTTTCCTAGCATGGGTATAGGGTAGATAATTAAAGTGAAAGGGAAATTCTCAAAGGTCTCAGAACTACAGCCACTCCCACAAACGCAGATAAGGCAGCCCTCATGTCAGAGGCCATAGGTCACCTCCTTCAGATACAAGCTATAGAGCTGGTACCTCAGAATCAGTGGGGTCAGGGGTTCTACTCCAACCTGTTCGTCGTTCCCAAGACATCAGGGGGTTGGAGGGCAATACTGGATCTTAAGGACCTAAACTTCTTAAAATACAGGAAGTTCAAGATGCAGTCCCTACAGTCAATCCTGGCTGGCATCAGACAAGGGGACTTCCTTACCTCCATAGACCTGACCGAGGCATACCTACACGTTCCCATCTTAGCCGGCCACCGTAGGTTCCTTAGGTTTTGCTACAACCAGATCCATTACCAATACAGAGCCTTACCGTTTGGCCTGTCCTCAGCCCCTAGAGTGTTCACCAAGGTACTGGCGGCATTGGCTGCACACCTCAGACGGGTCCCCATCAGAGTCCAGTGCTACTTGGACGACATACTAATTCAGTCATCCTCCGCACAGAGGGCTCAATCAGACCTCACCCTAACAATTAGTACCCTACAGGACCATGGGTTCTCTGTCAACTCTGTCAACAAGGCTCCTTCACCTAGGAGCAATAATCGATACAAGCAGCTGTACGGTATATCTATCACAGGATCGCTGGACCAGCATCCGCAAGGCAGTCCGGAGGATCCAGAGAACCAGAGTGACTTCCCTGGTATCATTATCGCAGCTTCTGGGGAAGATGGTGTCCTGTGTGCAGATCGTGCCTTGGGCCCGCCTTCATGCCCGGGAGATACAGTGGCTCCTTCTCCCATTCCAGAGACTGCACATCAGCGCCTCCAACCAGAAGGTTCGAGTTCCGCAGGTGGCGTTGAACTCCCTCCGATGGTGGACCTCTCCGGCACTAACACAGGGGTCGGTGTTCAAGGAACCAACAAGGATGACCCTCACTACAGACGCAAGTCTGTTCGGCTGGGGGGCACATCTGAACTCCCACTGGACACAGGGCCAGTGGTCAGAGCAGGAATTAGAGAACAACATAAACTGGCTAGAACTCAGGGCAATTCGCCTGGCCCTAAGACATTTCAGGGACATAGTAAAGGGACAGCACATCCTAGTGCTTACTGACAATGTAGCAGCCAAGGCGCACGTCAACAGACGGGGGGGACAAGGTCAAGGGCTCTCATGGAAGAGGCCCAATTACTGGGGGTGTGGGCAGAACTAAATCTTGCTTCCCTCAGGGCAGAACACATATCCGGAGAGTCCAACCAGCAGGCGGACTCCCTGAGCAGAACAACAGTGGACCAGGCAGAATGGCAGCTGGACCCGCAGGTGTTCCAAGAGATCATGCACAGGTTTGGCCTCCCGGTCCTAGACCTCTTTGCCTCCCCAAACAATTCCCAACTACCAAGGTTTTTTTCCAGGTTCCCCTCACTGTCAGCGGAGGGAACGGATGCCCTTCGAAGTCCCTGGCCAAAGGGACTGCTCTACGCCTTCCCTCCCCTTCCACTTCTTCCGGCCACGATTCGGAAGACGCTGCAGGAACAGGCGGAGGTACTTCTGGTCGCACCTCACTGGCCCAGGTGCTCCTGGTTTGCCGATCTGATGGATCTCTCCATCGAGGCTCCGTGGCGCATTCCACTGGATCGCATCTCCCTCATGCAGGGGGAGCTCCAGCATCCAGACCCTCAGTGGTTACAGTTAGCCACCTGGCACTTGAACGCCGGGCATTGAGTCAGGACTCATATTCAGCAAGGGTAATAGACATGATCCAACAATCCAGACGACCTTCTACGAATAGAATATACGACGCAACCTGGAGGGAATTCTGTAGGTGGTGTTCAGGGCGCGGACTTGAGCCCTTAGCGGCCCCCGTACCTACGGTACTGGAGTTCCTGGTGGATGGACTGGAGAGGGGGCTATCCCTGAACACCATCCGCAGACAGATAGCAGCCCTCGCTACAGTAATCACGTGCGACAACGCTCTCCCCCTAGCGCAGCATCCCATGGTTCGCTCCTTCATCAGGGGAGCTTCCAACGCATGCCCACCGACAGTACATCGATACCCCTCGTGGGAGCTTCACCGGGTCCTAATGGCACTAGTTAAGCCACCATTTGAACACATAGACACATGTTCAGTTAGACTCCTGTCACTGAAGGTGGCCTTCTTGGTCACGATCACGTCAGCCAGAAGGATTTCTGAACTGGCAGCCCTATCGGTAAACAGGAACATGTGCATATTCCATACGGACAGGGTAGTACTTCGGCTGGACCCATCCTTCTTGCCCAAGGTTAACTCCCTATACCATAGATCACAAGAGGTGGTGTTACCGGACTTCTGTCCTAACCCATCCAATGACATTGAGAAACAATGGAACGCCCTCGACGTACGTAGGGCCCTACAATGCTACATACACAGGATGGCAGACTTCCGCAGGTCCGAGGCACTGTTCATATCCTTTCAACCTCCATCCAGAGGTCGGAAGGCCTCTTCTTCCACAATTGGCAGATGGATCAGGACCTGCATTGCCCTAGCATACCAGAACCAGTCACTGCCAATCCCCAGTCACATAACTGCTCACTCAACTCGTGGCGCTGCCACCTCGATGGCCTGGACAACTCAGGCATCCATAGAGGAGATTTGCAGGGCAGCGACCTGGTCCTCGCCCTCATCCTTTGTCCGACACTACAAGATTGACAAGTACGCAGCTGCCGAGGCTTCATTTGGGCGCAAGGTCCTGAAGCAGGCATTGACATTAGAAGATAACCAGGCCCAGTCAGACTCCCTCCCTTAGGGACACAGGGCTTTGGTATGTCCCATTGGTGAATTATCCATCCAATCATGTTGGAGAAAGGGCGTTGTTTACCTGAACGCCTATTCTCAACATGATGATGGATAATTCACTCCCACCCTAGGGCCTGGAAGCCTGGGCATTATGACAAGGACGTACACACGTACACATATCGCCTAGTCTCAAAACTGGGGAGCACATGGCGTGGTACTGATATTTATAAACTCAGACTTAGTCACGTGGAGCAGGAAGGTTAAGATAACCCATTGGTGAATTATCCATCATCATGTTGAGAATAGGCGTTCAGGTAAACAACGCCCTTTTACAGTTTGAATGGACATCCATCTCCATAATTGCTTGGTTCTTGATCAAGCTGTGTGTTATGAGAATTGAATCCCAGATTTCTGGAGAGTGTCAGATTGAAGAAAGCTAACCTAATAATTGTTTTGTATCACTCAAGGTATTAGAAATGTTTTTCTCTGCACACTCTTACCTTACTCCAACCTTTCTTTGAACCATCTACTGTGATCCTGCAATGCAGAGTCCATCTAAATTTCACAGGTTTTCCTTTTTTCTATGCTTCCTGCCTAATGGAGAAAAGTAACATATAAAACTGTAGGTAGATATTCTCAGATCATCTTCAGAATAATGATTGAATGCGATGGCTTCTGGTTTCAGAACAGGAGCCTATCAAAGGAATGTTTCTTTGGGGTTTGGGGGGGGCATCTGTACTTGTACTGAAGTGTATTGCTACACATTAATTAAATATTGTATACATGTATTTGTATAGTAGAATTAGGTCAACTCAATTCTGTGTACTTGCACCTGTCCCTCATTTGCGTCAATTGTTTTTATTATTTGCAAGTCAATCAGAGGAACCTTGATTCAATTGCAATTTTCTTCCGTTGTTTCCCTGTTCATTTTCACAAGTGACCCCTAAGTTTTGCATTATTAATAATCTGTAAGTAGATAGGAAACAGCCGTGGTTTGTCTCAAGATGTTAACTTTGCACAAATGGTAATTATATTATAGTGTTCTTACGATTCTATTGAGAATTAATGCTTCCATTTTTTTTAAGAATTCAGCAAGGCAATCATTGCAGCTGTAAAGAAGTCCAAGCCCTATGCATTTATTTCTGCTGTTTTCCTAGAAGCCGTGTCCAGTGGTGCATTTAGACTGGTGTTTATTTTATTTTTATTTATCAAGTTTATTTGCCACCCATCTCATAGTCCAAACACAACTCTGGGCAGTTTTTACTGAGTAGTAAAAACTTATCAATGCAATTTCCACTGGGAAATTGACATGGAAGTTCTTCTCAAAGTTTGAGAAGGTATGAAAGGTATTCTAGACACTGTTAATGCCAGACGTTCTAGAACAGATATGACTGAGAACCTCAAATGAAGCATCTGGGGAAGATTTATTAATTTCGGTTAAATAAAGATGTTGCAAACACACTCTGGCCATCTACTGTACATATCATTGGAATTCTAGAAAAAGCAAAGGAAAGTGAGTTTTATTTGCTTTGTTATTGCCTTGATTCAGAAAAAAAGCTGTAGGAGAATATTAAAGGCAGAACATTAAGGGGACTATCTTCCAGCTTTATTTTTTTTCAGGTATCTGGTAAGCTCTGCCCATTTCTTAAGAGAGTCTTTATATTTTCTGTGAGAAATAAAAATGCAAACATGGAACACTCTTTTTTTTTTGCAGGCAGATATTCTCCTTTAGTGCGCTGGAAGACAACTTACCAGTTTACCAGTTCAGAAAGCTCGATTTTTCCATATGTTATCCTAGTCTTCTTTTTTTTTCTTTCCTTTTCCAAAAGTGGCTTCTCTATTTCAAATTGTAGCAAAAGACACCCACTTTATGTCAGTTTGTTTACTACAGACTTCCTGAGTTTGGACCCATTAGATCAAATATCCTTATTACAGCCTTTGACCAGCTTTTACAGTAAATAAGAGAAATAATTTAATGATCCATTATTGGGGAAAAAAACAATAGGAAAATAAAACAAAATAATATGACAATAAAATAAAACAATATTGTGCACTTGCATGATTTGCTGAAGTTATTTGGCCACCTGATACGTGATTATGAGGTTAGCATTCCTTAAAAACTAACAAATATAAAATTGATCAGCATGTCCCTCAAATTTGAAGATGATAGAAAAGCTCAGAGAACTTGGGCTCATGGTTTTGAAACAAGGAAAGAAATACTCAAATTTGATTTAACATGGGAATGTAGATCTTTTTGAACATATCCATCATGGATAATGCAATATTGGACAGTTTGTAAATTGCAGTTTTTAGAAACAGTCCTTAAATGAGGGATTTGCTATTAGATTTCTGGTGTCAAGCTCCAGACAAGAGAAATAACCATTTGAGAGAATTACAAGGGCCAGAATTTACTCAAGAAGGGTTATCTACATAATTCTTCAAGGGAGTTTAAATCAGAGGTTCTCAACCTATGGGTCGCGACCCCATTTGGGGTTGATCGACCATTTCACGGGGGTCGCCAAGCAAGGCTGTCCACCATTTTTTTTCCCTTTTCCGGCGGGTGCCTTACCTCCCTTGGGCTGGGCCAGCTGGTGGTCGGCCTGCTCCGTCTCTGCCGCTTGCCAGCTATGCCTCGGCCGGCGCAGGGGGCGGAACCACACATGCGCGGTGCTCCCGGGCAGGGAAAGTCCTCGACTTACGACCGGTAGGGTAGTCCTCGACTTACAACCGGTTTAGTTCTCGACTTACGACCGGTTTAGTCCTCGACTTATGACCGGTTTAGTCCTCGACTTACGACCGGTTGGGGGTCACAGCATTAAAAAGGTTGAGAACCACTGGTTTAAATAGAGATGATAAATCTATGATGGTAGGGGATAATTGATTTGATGGCTGAATGACTTCTTCAGGAATGTCCTTTGGGAGCAAAGGCCATCCAATTTTAATTCTTAAAGACACAAAGAGTCCGAGAGAAGATTAATGTACAGGCAGCTCACGGGGATGGCTGTTTTATTTGAAAGGAAATGACATGCAATCAGAAAAGGAAACAGGAAGAATAGCTTTCCAATTTGCATTCCATATAAATACGCTGCTTCCAAGAACTGGATGGAGTGGGGATACAGGATGATCTGATTTAGGCCAAGTTTGACTGCCCGATTATATTCATCCCACTATGGAATTCTGATTTACATAAATGTTCACTACTCTTTTAATTGCGTTTCTATTTCGTGTTATATTTTACAGCCACAATCTATATCTGTAATTGAAAGAGTCTTAATTTTTAATCAGGAATATTTTAATGCATAAAAATATGCATCATTTTAATGTGACAGAAATTTACTATGCTGGGTATAGAGCTGCTGACATGGAAATACATAAGATAGGAAGTTGTTAACTCTGAAGAAATTATATTTGAAAAGTAATAGTTTCCTCGGACTTATAAAAAAGATGTTTGCCAAAATTCTTTTAACCCCTGAAGTTCCAATGTCATGGCAAGATCTCAAAGCAGATTTTTTTACAAATTTGGCAAATTCCTTGCCAAATTTAATATTTGATTAAAAGTACTTGAAATTTTAGGTCTAAAGTTGCAACTTGAGCTTAGAAACAACCATTATTCCTGAAATGGTAATTGATTAAGGGTATCCAAAACTCAGGCTGAACACATCATTAACTTTAGTTTTGTACAAATATTTTTCTTTTAATGTTAAGAAGTATAGTACAATACTTTCTTTCATAGTCTTAACAAAATAAGCTAGCAACCTTACACAGCAAACAAATTGCAGGCATCAGACCAGTGGTGGGATTCAACCAATTCGCACCAGTTCAGCAGAACCAGTAGCTAAATTTTTGGTTGCCCAGGCCCAGAATGGACTTCCGGAAGCAGCATCCACACAGAGAACCGGTTGTTCACATATTTGAATCCCACCACTGCATCAGACTGTATACTATCATCAGCACTGTGCTTCTTAAACTGGCTCCCCCCACAATTCTGAATAAAATATATTTTCATCAAGGGGAGAAGAAAAGGAATGAAGAAAGCAAGTTAATCATCTTTCCTTTCACCACCTCCATGCAGCCTTTCAAATATTGCCTTTTATTTCTTTAATTCTTTTTCCTCTCTCTTTCAGATTCATTTCAGTTCCATTCAACAAGACTTTCTTGGTCTTCTCCTTTCTCTTCTTTTAGGTTAAATAGCCAGGAGGAAATTGCTGCAGGCTTTTGTTTTCAGAAACTTCCTGGGAGACCAGCAGCTGTCTCCAAGGAAAAGGGAAAAAAAAAAAACACCGAGTCCATTCAAGATTATGAAGTGTATCATTCAAGGTTGAGAGAGAAAAATCCAAATGCATTCAACAGTTCTAACAGAATAACAGAGTTGGAAGGGACCTTGGATTTCTTCTAATCCAACTTCCTGCTCAAGCAGGAGACCCTAAAACATTTCAGATAAATGACAGTCCAATTTCTTCTTAAAAACCTCCAGTGTTAGAGCCCTCACAACTTCTGGAGGCAAGTTGTTCCACTGATTAATTGTTCTAACTGTCAGTAAATTTCTCCTTAGTTCTAGGTTGCTTCTCTCCTTGATTAGTTTCCATCCATTGTTTCTTGTCCTGCCCTCAGGTGCTTTGGAGAATAGCTTGACTCCCCTCTTCTCTGCAACAGCCCCTCAAATATTGGAATACAGCTATCATGTCACCCCTTCTCTTTCTTAGACAAGTCAAACCCAGTTCCTGCAAACATTCATTGTAGGCTAATCATCTTTGCTGCTCTTCCTTCTACAATCTCAACATCTTTTTTTTATTTTGGAATCATGATGACCAAAGACAAATAACTCACTTCTTGATGAAGATGCAGCATTAGATTTTTGTATTGTTTTGTTTTACATGATTTACCAAACTTATGTCTTTGGGACCAACTTTGTGCCTGTAACATTAGCTCAAGGTCTGCAGAGGAAATAGGATGCATCCTTGCTCTATAAAAAGCAAGCACAATATTATATGTGGCTCAGGTTTTGACAAAGCCCGGTTGCAAAGACTTTCTCAGATAGTAATGAGTGTTCCCTTCCTTAACCTTTAGACTGAAATAACAGAGAGGATTTGCAGTATCTGTTGCAGTCATAGAATGTTGCAGTGACATTCTCTATCCTTTGTTTGGGGCTTTTAGAAATGATAGCGAGAGAACTATTAGGGGAGTGCAATTCCACTTGTGTCTGTTTGTTTGAATCTCGGGGAATGCTATCAACTCGTTTGCAGACCATGGAATAATAATGGCATTTTATTTCATGACCTTAGACAATCAAAGAAAAAAAAATACTTCTGATTAGTACAATCTTCCATTTGTTCCTGCCCTTATGGATTATACTGAACCGTGCATGAACTTTTGCTGCTCTTGTTAGAATCCGTGGAACTTCTAAAAAGCTACACAAATCTTTGAATTACATAGATTGCTCATGTCCCAGAGAGAGAGAGGAAAAAAAGAGGGGGTGGATCCCACAGAGGCCATAAAATGTTTCGCCAACTAATCATGAAACCGTTGCTCATTATTACATGCTTTTTGCGATTTGATCTTATTCTTTTCTTCTGAATTCTTGATACGGAGGCTTTTTCAATAACTGAAGTTTTGGTTTACTATATTACAGGGGTGTCAAACTGGCAGCCGGCGGGCCGGATGCGTCATGCACAGGCCACACCCACCCCAGCTCCGCAAAGGCAAAAAAAGTCACAATGTGTCACGATATGTGATGTGATCGAGTTGGACACCCGTGCTATATTGGATCAAAGCCAACATTCTTTTGGGTTTTCACGAATTGCTTGAGCTGTCAGAAGGGCAATGCAGTTAAGCCAAAATGGATGGATTGCATTTATAAAAAAAGCCTTACTGGGATTAATGGAATGTAATGAGGTGGTGAATTCTTGGGATGGATGGAGGGGTTCGTTTCAGAGGAGTAAGAGGCAATGTAGCCTGGATATGATATGTGAGAGAAAGAGGATGAAAACAGGGCCTTCCTAATAGCCAAGAGTCTGTATTGAAGATGCAGATAGTAGAGTTCTGAATCTGGCCAAATTTTGTCTATAGGCTTGAAACAATATGGAACTCATCTCGGAAGACTTACCATGTATCATTCTTGGTTTTGGGCCTTACAATAAAAATCAAAAGACTAAAAGGAAACTAAAAGGAAAGATAGGTGTATTAGACAGGTGTAGACAGACAGACAGACAGACAGACAGACAGACAGACAGACAGACAGACAGACAGACAGACAG